>NC_143558.1:95189333-95503666 GCF_054136105.1 Typopeltis vanoorti
TTCTTTCACTACGCGTTATTTCCGCTTCCTATGCAGGGTCCACGTTTTACTTAGATGCGACTTCTTGTTAGTACCACTCCCAACCGACCTATCGCTTCGCCAGCCGTTGGGGGGGGTATATTTTGACTATGTTCACGGGGCACGTTTGCTTGGTTGCTGGATGAAAAACGCCAGATAAACTGGCAGAAGAAACCATATTTGCCGCGCCCAAGACTGGCTATCTTGGCTATGGCTGAGGAAGATCCTCAAATATCTCAAATCTTAGATGGGAATCGAACTTGGGACACTCCTTCCCCAGTCATATGGTTGTCAAGCGCAAAGCCACTAGGCTAATGGCGAGGACTAGTGGTCTCTCTTAATACTAAAAATGAAACGGTCCAGCAGGAATTAGGAAATATGCATTGTTTGTTTGTGATTTACTTTTTCTTATATATATATATATATATAATCAAAAAAAAAAAAATCAGCTAACGCCTTTTTATTCCCGTATACGGGAGTAGGCGAGGCCATTTAGCCCTATCTAACTTTTTGGAGACTGAGTGGGCAGTTCAATCTCCACTGGTACCCAATCAGAGACAGATGGCCCAAAGCTATCACTAATTAAGCGGTACGCAGTGAAGAGAGAGGGCTCAAATGTGCCGCCATCTCGTGGTCCCTAACCCTAACACAATATATTTAATGTCTGAAATAATGTGGGTTCTACAGTCGATTTTCTTGAGTTTACAGGACGAAAAACCCGAGTTTCCGGGAGGAAAAACCTGCTTGCCCGTGCCAGAGATCGACTAACTCGGGAACCGGTCGAAAAAAGGCTTAGAAAAATTTCCTCTAGTCGCCGACTAGACTCGAAATGAAGTCTTCCTTCGTGCGGCCAAGCGCGGTGGTCTGCAAACGTCACATCCACTGAGCTACACAGGCTCCTATATATATATAATTTATATTTATATTTATATATATATTATTATTATTATTATTATTATTATTATTATTATTATTATATTATGTGACACCTCCAGGGAGTCCAAAGAATCATTGAAGGAGAATGTGCCAATACCATCGAACGATTGGACACCTTGTAACTACTAACTGCACTCAAACTTGCTTAACTTTTTGCGAGCCATTAATAGCAAAGGCTCTACCAATCAACCAACCTTTGCTCACTGCAGATCAACTAATATTTGAAATTAACTTTGCCAAAAGAACTAGTCTACATACTAGACCAAATAAAACAAGAAGAGAAAGGGAAAGAAGAAATAGGCCTGACCATGTACTTTTTCTAAGGGATTCATTGGAGACAGTATGGAAAAGAAAGAAGAATTACCATAGACAAACTTAATTTCTATGGTTATCCCCCCCCCCCCGAGGTTCTCTCCTTATCTTCCATATAATGAAAAGCCAGCCCGGTTGGCTGAGTGGTTAGTGTATCCTTCCCCATCTGCTCCAATTTGTGCAACAGTATTCAATGGAGTATTCTGTCAAAAGCCTTAGCAAAATCCAGAAGTACCACTGTTAGACATTTCCTTTGCCAAACTCAGATGTCATTCTATTATAAAAAGTTAATAAATTGCTAAGGCAGGATCGACTTTCCCTCCTCTAAAACACTCCTTTCTCTTTTAAAGCACTCCTAAAAAAATAAAAGTTATATATATAATTATATATATATTTTACACACACACACACACACACACACACACACACACACACACACACACACACACACACACACACACACACACACACACACACACACACACACACACACACACACACACACACACGCCTGTGTAGCTCAGTGGAAGTGGCGCTTGCATCCTCTGCGCTTGGTCGCTTGAAGTCAGACTTAAGTTCAAGTCTAGTCTCCGACTGGAGGAACTTTTTCTAAGCCTTTTTTCGACCGATTCCCGAGTTAGTCGATCTCTGGCACGGCAAACGGGTTTTTCCTCCCGGAAACTCGGGTTTTTCATCCCGTAAACTCAAGAAAATCGACCGTAGTACCCACATTATGTCAGACAGTAACATTTCTTGTTAGGGTTAGGTACCAAGAGATGGCAGCACTTGTTTGCCAGCCTCTTCTTCGTAGGCTGCTATAATCAGTGATAGACATTGGCCAGCTATTTCTGCTTGGCTACCGGTGGATATTGAACTGCCCACTCAGTCTCCAAAAGCTAGATAGGGTTAAAAGGCCTCACCTACTCCCTATAAGGGAATAAAAGGCGTTAGCTGATTTATTTATTTTATTTTTTATATATATACACCTAAACCTCTTTTTACGCGATAGATACGTTCCTAAAAATTACGCGCAAATAGAATTCGCTTAAAAAGAACTGCCGACTCCATAGAAAAAGTGAAGATTGGTTCCAAACCTGAAATATAAGCAAAATAATGAAAAAACAAAATTAAATCGTTAGGATATTAAGATTTTTATTTACATTTCATGGAGAACACACATACATATAATTAATTTTAATAATTAAAAAAAAAAAACATATTCATTTCAGTTGTTTGCTAAGGATTCTATAAAAAATTATGTTATTCGCTATCAGTTTCTGACAATAAATGCGAAAGCTTTCGTTTTCGTGAGACTCTAATATCACTAGAACTACTAGATATGGTATTATCGTCATCGACTTCCACCTCAACTTGTGGAATTCTTCTTGCATGTCTTGAACAAAAGAACCACTGGTTGTTTCAGTAGTTTTAGGCATGAACTCAGTTATTAATCGGTGTGTTGATGCTTTAGATAAGTCGCGATATAATTCTCTGCATGAAGACATTAACAACTTAAGCTCGCGTGAAAACTTCCCAGCACGTTCTTCATTTGGATCATGTCGGGCAAAATGATTGCCTAAATTACTGGCCAGTTTAAGACCTTCTTTAATTATATCAGCAGTAAAAGTATGATTATCTTTATCATTATCATTAACTTATTCGCTTTCAGGAGTCTCAGAAACAATCTCCACTATTTCGTCTTCGCTACGAGGTTTATCAATTAACAATTCTTCGATATCTGCCGACGTAAGATCATCGAATCCTTCTCCGCCAATTTCACATGCCAAACTTATTATATTGGGGAATTCTGCAGTATGATTGAAGGGAACAGGATCATTCTCTTTAATACGCACGGGCCAAATAGCTTTCCAGCATGCATTCATAGTTTCTGGTCTCAATTCAGATAACGATAATCGAACCTGATCAATACAATCCATAATTGAAAATTTTTGCCACCCATCCATAACTGACAGTGTTTCATCATCATTTAGCTTATTCAAAACGTACTGATATGTTCGTCTGGCATAATATGTTTTAAAAGTCGCAATTATACCCTGATCTGGAGGTTGTAGCAATGATGTGGTATCGGGCGACAGAAAAAAAAATTGTAGATTTGGGTGTTCTATGGCAGGATGACCGGGTGCATTATCAAGAATCAAAAGCACTTTAAATTCGAGACCCTTGTCATTCAAATAGCGTCTAACCTCTGGCAGAAAATGTTTGTGGAACCACTCAGTGAAAATATCAATGGTCACCCAAGCTTTTTTGTTGGCCATCCAATGAACTGGCAATTTTTGAAAATCTATGCCTTTCATTGGCCGTGATCTTAATGATCGATTTATAAGCAGTGGTTTTAACACCCGATCTCCTAAATCGTTCGAACAAAATAGGAGTGTTATGCGATCCTTTGCCGCTTTGAACCCATCAACAGTATTTTTGATACGTAAGTTCTGTTTGCATTTTTTTCCAGAAAAGGCCAGTTTCATCCATATTCCAAACTTGTTCACGAGTGTAACCTCCATCTTCAATTATTTTAGCAAGTTTTTGTCGAAATGCTTTAGCAGCTGTTTCATCAGCAGAAGCCGTTTCAACTTTAGTTTTTATATTATGAAGAGCATGTCTTTTAATAAACTTAGCCAGCCAACCATTGCTTGCATGAAATGCATATTTTTTCCTCGATTGAGATGAAGCATCTGGCTACAGTTTTTTAATCTGTTCATAAAATCTCAATGCTGATTGCTTGATGGAATTTCCGTCACTTTTTCGGGCTTTTCTAGAACAACATTTCTTGTGTATGATGATAATTTCGCACTCGATTTTGTACCAGAACATACTGCTTTTCTAATAGCCTCTTCATTTTTCTTTATAGATCTGACAATTGATTCACGGACTCCAAAATGCTTACCCACAGCCGTTGCACATTCCCCAGTTTGAAGACGATCTAAAATTTGAATTTTTACATCGTCTTCAAAATCCAAGGAAACGGCTTTCCTTTTTTTTTTTTTTTTGATTATCGGCAATATCATGTGAGGGATGGATTAAAATCTTCGGTTAATGAAATGAAAGTTTGAAAATTACATATAGCTTACCATTTATTATTTCTTGGCAAATTTATTAATTTTATAACGCGATTTTTATTTTGATTTCAGTTAAAAAATGCAAATGCAAAAAATGCAGTAACTGTGTTGTCTACTCAAACACCAAATTCAAACTGCTAAGAACTGCTTTTTTTATGTGCAGTGAGTTATGTAATTCGAGGAATTCCCAATAAATGAAATTCGTAAGAATTTAGAATTTTCTTAATTAAAACGAGAATGCAATTCTACAAAATTCTCAGAATTTTCTTGAATTACGGATTTTTTCCTAACTTAGACTTTAGGTTGGTCGCGTAAAAGTGAATAAAAATCGTGAAAAAATTATTTTTGATATCCCAATTCGCGTAAAAAGAGGTTTAGGTATATATATATATATACAGTGGCGCACTCAGGATTTAATCTTGGAGGGGGCCGAGCGCTCAGGATTTAACCATTGGGTGGGGGGCCGAGTTGAGTAGACGTTTGCGAATACACACTACACATCGCATCTTCTTCTACTACGCGTTATTCCCGCTTCCTATGCAGGGTCCGCATGTTACTTTAGATGCGAATTCTTGTTAGTATTGTTCCCAACCCACCCGTCGCCTGGTCTGCCGCTGGGGGGAGGATATATTTTTGACTGTAGGCGTATGTTCATGGGGTCGTTTTGCAGGATGAAAAACGCCAGATAAACTGGCGGAAAAAACCCTACTGACCGCCCCCAAGACCGGCTAACTTGGCTATGCCTGAGGAAGATCCTCAAATTCCTCACGTCTACAATGGGAATCGAACCTGGGACACTCCTTCCCGAGGCATATGGTTGCGAAGCGCAAAGCCACTAGGCTAACCGCGCGGTACACACTACCCATCGCATACGACCTATAACTGAGCATCTGCAGTGATTGCTAATTCATAAGTAGCACACAACATAAATAAAAAAAAAAAAGAATTTTAATTAGGAAAAGATTTTTGGAAATTTTTCTAGTGTTTTTTCCTTTTCTTTGGGGGATGCCCGGGCCCTTTCCCCCCCTCTGGGTGCGCCACTGTATATATGTATAGTCGACGAACCTTTAATTGAAATGTATTTTTTAGCGTTTTTTTTTTTTTTTTTTTTTTTTTCAGATGGGAGATTTTCTTCATGGAAATTTGGGTTTTCACTCGTCGAAACAAAGAAAACTGAAAATATGCAATTAACGGACATTATGTATAATCTGTGGACCAAAGATATATCATATCCCCGATCTTAGTTGTCTTCTCTTCTACTATATTACATATAATGGACCAGTCAAGTCATGCTGTGAGGACTGCAATTAATTCCAAGTGCAGTAAGCAAGTCTAAAGCAACGCTGATGCAATTATTTAATGACAAACGAAAGCTTCTTAGCGTTAAGTAAAGTACATGTTTCAGTAAAAATCAATGCATTGTCAGAAGATGTCTGATTGTTTTAGCTTTCTAGGATTCAAATCAATGGCTTAATTACATTAAAAAAATTAATGGCTGATAAATAATATTCAGATAATTCTGAATTCTTCAGTGTAGGACAGAAGCATGCGCGGTGTTACTACAATTCTATTGGTTAATAGAGTAAATAGAAGAAAATTGATGTTGATGTATTGGTTGAAATTTTACTTGCAAAAATAGCTTCGTTCAGACAATTTAAATGTCATGTTGTCCCGTTTTATTTATTTATTATTTTTGTTTCGTTATGTGTCAATTTAAGTTATACAGAAATTTATAAACAGCTGGGTTATTGTGTAGTACTATTTATCTATACTGCCAGAAGGTAATGAATAAGCTATATGAAATATCACCACTGCAATCTTTCTATTACGGCTGTATTCTAGGAATAATGTTACTCCCAGTAATGTTCACATGAAAGTGTATTGGCTTAAAGTTATTAACGTGATTGGGACTATCTCTTCTGACAGTAATGAGACTTGATGTTTAAACACTACTTGAAAAATTTACAGGCATGTGCTAGTAGCATGTATCACTTGTCATAAGAGTAAGTAAACACATTTATTTCTTTTGTCAGTCTTTTAAATGTCTTGAGAATTGTTAATTTTTCGAGAAAGAACGTATTAATATGCATAAGTAAGGAGTAGATGAATGGCAAGGACCTCTAGTTAAATTCTGCTAAACACATTTGGTATGTACAAGAGGGCGCTATAAATATTGCAGTTTGATCCTAACGAAATTTTAATTGTTTCTTTATTTCGATTCCGAAATTAAATACGCATTTTCTTCCCTTCATTTCCTTAATCGAAAGCAGGTGATCGGAAATTATTTCCGTCATTATAAATATAAATATATACCACTTACGGCTGCAGCAAGTGGCTGATTAATGAATGGAACATAGTCGTTTTCTTTCTTTCTCTCTCTCTATTTTATTTATTTATTTTTTAAATTCCCCTCCGTCTGTTGAGAAGTATCGATATGACCAGGTAATATCGATACAGTATTATGCGGTTGAAGTATGCATACCAATATCAGATATTTTTTGAAATTAAAGCATGCACTGAATGTAGCAAAAACGACAATGATAATTGACGTTAATGTTAATATTGATGCACGTAGAGAAGGGGACATTAGCTGGAAGAAATTATCATTACTTGACATTCCCTATAGCTTATTGCATGCGATTTCTTGACACTTCACATTATATTATTTGCATTTCAAACAGTCAAGGTTTTTGATTTTTTTTTTTTGATAAGGCAACTAATTTGAATTACATCAAGGATAAAAAGGAGCAAAACTTTTGGAAATTACATTTCAGATTTGATGACTGCTGCATGGAAATGTATACAGCAGTTCAAGTGTTTTTTATTATTAAAATTAGCATCGTGATGTTCCATGGGATGTTATCCTTTTATCCTCCTCTTAAACCATTCCTGCAACCTTAACAGTATTGGTATTATTGGAGAAAGAATTGTTTATTATTAATTAAAATAAATTATATGATTTTCTCTCAATGAAGTTTGTAAATTGAAGCACTGAAATTTATATAATTTAATATTAAAATTTTTTTAAATATTTCCTTTTTTGCTTACAACATAGCTTATACACCAAAGTATCTTTTAAGTTTTCAGTATCTATAAAGCAATGCATTTATATTATTTATTATTATTAATATCTGATATCCATGAAGTCAGATTCATCATGAGTGGTACACTATCACACCAAGCTCATCCAACTGTGCCCTAAACTGATTCAATGTATCTACATTCACAACACACTCAAGCAATGCATTCCATTCACCAATCTCCCTCCATGTAAAGAACCTTCTCCTCACTCCTCTGCTCACACCCTCGTTATACAGTTTCCAGAGATAGCCTCTTGTTTTATTCCACTTGCCCATTCTATGAAAATTCTCTTCCATATCACAGTAACAACCCCTGACTAACTTATGTCCCAATCATCCCTTCATGTCATCTCCACCTTCCAGAGACCACTGACATCTTTGTGAATATTCTCTGAACCTTTTCTGGCATATCCTCGTCACCACAAAAACTTGGTGACCAAATCTGTGCACAATAATCCATATGAAGATCATAACATCTTTATTTCTGCATGTCAGGGTACTTCACTTCATTACCATTATCTGATGTGATGTCTTCACAACTTGTGCAACATGACCATTGAATTTCAGGTCTGGGGAGTAACACTTACCTGACAATTCATGCAATCTATTCAAGTCCTCCTGTAAGGCCATAGCATCTGCTTGATGCAGCATTGCTCTCCCCAGTTTTGCATCATCTAGAAACAGCTGCATATCACCAGTTAAACCCATCCCAATATCATTAATATATAAATTGAACCAAAATTGTCCCAAAACTGACTCTAGTGACAGACCACTAATGACTTTCCTCTTGATGGATACTACACCCTCATGTACAACTTTCTGGTACATATCTGACATCCCTTCACCGATCCAACTTGGAAGTCTGTTATCAAATCCCATCATTTCAATTTATTTAATAGCTTGTTGTGTGGAAGAAAAGCTTTTGCAAAATCTAAGTATACCACTGTATATGTGTCTCCATTGTCCAAGACATTTGTCACCTTATTATGGTATATAAGTAAGTTAGTAAAACATGATTTCCCTTTAACAAACCCATGCTGATAAAACCACAGAGAATACAGCTGTTATCAACACATTGCTGTATCCTACTTTTCACCAATCTCTCTAAGACCTTCACCACAACTCTAGTATACAGATTGGCCTATAATTTGTAGCCACAGCTTTATCACCACCTTTATGTGGTGGGACAATTTTACCTTCTTTCCACTCCATTGGAACTTGTGCTGTTGTAAGACTCATGTTAAACAGGCATGCCAATTGTCAGAGATATTCCCTTGAGATGAATGGTGATATGCTATCAAATCCTAGCCTAATTCACATCAAGGTTTTTTATTTCCTCAAATACTTCCTGTTCACTCACAATTAAGCCATCCTTTCTTATATCCTCTACACTTAAGTTTCTCATGATTTCACCCTAATGAGGTTACCCTACAGATCATTAAATAGATGTTGAAAGTTTTTTTTACTTGGTTATACTATAAATTGCTCTTGGTTTCATCTTGTTTTCATCAACAGATATTCTTGGTTTCATTCCTTTATCCAGGTGTAAGCAAACAAAGTTTGTTCGTGAAGTAACTTCTCAACTGGGCTACTTGTATATAGAGGCTAATGACTTCACATTACTTACCTTACTATCCCATAATGCAAAACATATCCTTATGGACATGTATAATGCTATGCATTATGAGAGGGATCACTACACAGACTGGTTTCGACCTTTATTCATATTTCCATATACAAGTCCTAAAAGGCATTGCACCTTAGTGAAGTTGTGAAGTTACTTCATGCACAAACTTTGTTTGCTTACCTCGATAAAAAATAAATCCAAGAATATAATTTCTTGGCATTTGTAATTTATTGTATAACTACATGAAAAAACTTTCAACATCTGTCTATAATCCAGAATATTTTAGTAATGAGGTGTGACACCTTTTGGCTACTTGTATATGGGAGTGCAACTTCTGCATTACTTCTGGGTCTGGCTCCCACTGATGAGACCTCACTTAAGGTTGAAATCATTATGGATAGTGACCCTTCCCATAAATCAGTAGCGTTATACATGTCTGTAAGGATATGTGCTTTGCATTATGGGATACTAAGGCAATTGATGTGAAGTCATTAGCCTCTATATACAAATAGTCCTGTCGTGAAGTTACTTCACCTGCAAACTTTGTTTACACTTGGATAAAGGATGAAACTGAGAATATAATTTCTTGGCATCTGTAATTTATGATCACTGAATACCTCAACAATGTCTTTTGCAGCAGTTATCATTCTACCATTTTCATCCATTAACATCATCTTACCATAATCATTTTTCTTTCTATTTGCCACATATCTAAAAAAAACTCTCTACTGTTTCTTTGCTTGATTTGCTAATTTCTGATCATACTGCACTTTTGTTGTGCTTTCTAACTGAGTCACTTTCCTGGCATGTTCTTTATAATCTTGGCACATTTTTTCATTCTTCACATTGTGGCTGTGGGTTCGAATCCTGCTGTGGGCATGGATGTTTGTGATTCACTGTGGTCAGCAGTAGATGGTGCTGGTGTAGATGATGAAGGTAGTTGCGGTTAGTAGAGTGGTTGGGACGGAGAGTTGTAGAGCAGGTGCCCTCCCTCGATGAGTCTTTGCACTCCCTGGAGGTGTTATATAATAATAATAATAATTAATTTAATCTTCATGTAACTGATTATTGACATTATTCATCTTGTACTGCCTCCAAAGTGCCTTCTTCCAGATTTCATGCTTAAGCCCCTCATTCACCCATTTTATTCAGCCTTTTGACCTCCAGAATACATTCAAACATTGATGTAGTTATGTGATACTCAGTTATATTGTGGTTAGTATCCCTGCCAGTCATGTGGGAGACTGGAGTTTTTATTATTTTTTTTAATGTTTTATTTTATTTTTTTACTTTTATTTTATTTTATTATTTTTATTTATTTTTTTATTTTTAATGTTTGTCTATGAAGATTGCAAGATCACATGTTTTTGTTTTATACTTGACCATACTATATCCACTACTACAAAGGAATGTATTTGAAAATATGTACAAAAGGAGGTTGTTATACAGGCGATCCATAGAGGGCCAGCTGTAAAGAAAAATTTGTTTTGCAAGTCTGAAATTGTATTTTGAATAGGTAAGAGCTGCATGTACCTTTTAAAAAATTAGAGAAAAGCAAGAGCATTATAATACTAATATCTGTTTTGATGTACAGTGATCATGTAAATATCTGAAGATGTTTAACAAAAAATAAACATGAATGTGAAACAAAATGGAGGTATTTGATGAGATAGAGGTTATGTATTCTGATCTAATCTGATTGTCATCTTTGGCACTTAGTCAAGAATTTTCAGGAAATGCATAGGATTCTTTTGGTTATTTTAGAATTAACACCAGTGTAATGAAATTAGGATGAGCATATTGTTTTTGTCAACAGTATATTTTCAGCAGTTCTGTCCTTTTGCAAATATCCTCATTAATTGTTTCAGCTGTAAATCAAAAACAATCAATGTTTTGTAGGCAAAAGACAATAGCACCTCAACATGAAACCAGCAGATTCACTTTTAATTGAAAGTAGTACTTAAATATTCATTAGTTACTTAAGTAATAAAGTGAAAAAGTAATAATTTAGCAATGAATCTCAAAATTTTGCATTTTCAGATTATTAAACAAATTAATAAAATGTGGTGCATCTTCCAGGATGTATGATATGCTATTACAGTGCACCGGCACTATTATCATTATTACTATGTGTGAATTCTCTATCATTATTATTAGTTTGTGAATTCCCTATTATTGTCTAGGGGGCAGTCATGTACCAATGTAAGATTCAGCTTAACTGTTATAGGTACCATTTTCCAAAAAACTTATTCTGATGTCATTGCTCATCAGAGTTTTATACAGTTCTCAGGAAAAGTTTCTTGTTACATTCCCCATTTCTCTGTTCCATGCATATCCTTTGTTTCTTGTAGTGTCAACGATACCATTGTTGGCATTTGGACCCCTGAAGTGAGGTATTAGTCAGAAATTGCTACTTCGTAGCCAGGGACCAGTGCAGATTACCATCAATTGCCAAAAGAGAGGCTGTTCATGACATGAAGCAGATGCCTATGCAGCTGCACCTTACTTGGTAGACAGTCACTGCAGTTGATCTTTAAGTGCCTCCCCAGGAACATGCTTATTTAATGGTGGCATAGGGTGCCATATCACATTGTCACATATAACATCTTAAGGTTTTTTTTTTTTAAATAACGAAACCTGTGGTGCGATCATAATTAAAAGAAACACACGTATTAACCACAGTAAAAATTATTTAATTATTTAAAACTATTCCTAAAGTATGGGAAATTGTCATACAAAATTGTGTTAAATAATTATTTTTTATTTTTTTACTTCTATAACACGTTTAATTAGATTCTATTGTAATCATGTGCCCTAACTGTATGTTATTCCTATTATTGTTTTAAACTGCTGTACTGATGATGTCCGAAGATACTTAGGATGAAATATTTACAATTAAATAATTTTCACTGTGGTTAATACGTGTGTTTCTTTTAATTTTAATTAATTATCTTAAGGTTATGGCATTTTTGTTTGAGAGACTTTGCCCCCCCCCCTTTCCCAATGGCAATGTTCTGTTGGTCCAGAACTGATTATTCGTCATGTTAACTTGTTTATCTTATGGCTGCCCTCCATATTTGGGAGGTGAGCCTCTTTTTGCCACTTGTGGACCCATCCAGTTGCAGTCATCTGGTTGGGCCAGCCTCCTCCAGCTTGTGGAAATTTCAGCTGATGGTCCCCAGGACTTGTGGAGAAGACTTTGTGATGAACTACAAACAGGTACCTGATAATACATCCAACTATCAAACTCAAACTTCCAGGATTCATTCTACTTCGACATCTCTGAAGCTAGGCATATTTAGGACCATATAAACTGCTATGTTCACTTGCTACATCTGTGGGAAATTTCATAGTTACCCGTTAGCATGTGTGGTGCCATGCAGACTATGCATCATATTGCTGATGACTATCCCACCACTCCTTCCTTGGAGGCCTCAGGAACTTTCATTTACTCTCAGATAGTGTTATTGATTGGTTAACTGAACTGTCGGTGTATATAGTTTTGCTCATTAATTTCTGGCGCAAACTGGCGGCCCGCAGGCCAGATATGGTTCATGAAGGCTTCTTATTTGGCCTGCGATCTTAATGATTTCTTTTCTAAAAATCAATGTTTCTAACATCCTGTGGAGATTAAAACAGAAAAATTCAAACTTCTAAATGTTTTATGACAGCTTTAAACAAAAGTAAAACTTATCACTATAATTCTTTGTACCATGTTTCTATCATTAAATGTTGGCAACACTGAATGGAAGTTACTTGTCACGCAGTCATTTAAAAATTTATTTTTTAATTTAAAATATTTTTAAAATTCAAAAATGAAAATCAAAAATTTAAATTTTATAAATTTAAAATATAAATGGGTGGTGTAACTGTTTACATAAGTTATAAAGGCCCAGCAACAAAAGGGCCTTAATTAGAGCCTTTATTTTTTTAGTTTATGTTCTGGTTCACAGAATAATATTGAATACGGCCTGTGTTTGACATACATCTAATTTACTGACACTTTGCTACATTTGAGTTTGAGACCCCCTGCAGTAAATAAATAAATGTGGCATGTATTTCATCTACTCCTCTCAGTAACATAGAACAACAGATTTAAACTTTTTTTTATTCTCTTTAAATGAAATATGACAATTTTTATAAATTATCATATTTTATAAAATTATAAATTATAAATTTCAAACCTGATTTCAGAATTTTTATTTATGTGTATGTGTATATATAAATACTTATTTGTGCCTATTTCTCCTCCACTTCTACCTTAGTAGAACCACAGAAGGTTCTACTAAGGTAGAAGTGGAGGAATTTTTTGAGGCTTTAGAAAAAGCAACTGACACAATGAAAAAGGAAAAGTTGGTCCTTGTTGGAGATCTAAATAGCAGAGTAGGAAATGATTGTGAGACATACAAAAATATTTTGGGAAAATTTGGAGAAAAGAGCAAAGCTAATAATAATGGCAAATATCTATTGGATTTCTGCTCAGGACATGGACTGGTTATTACTAACACCATGTTCCAACATAAAAATGTGCACAAATTCACATGGAGAGAAGAGGCAAGGAATAAGAAAAGTCTCATTGACTATGTTATTGTTGATAGTGATGTTTTCTCCCTGGTGCAGGACACCAGAGTGTACAGAGGATTTGAAATTGGAAGTGATCACTATTTAGTCTTGAGCAGGATAAAATTGAATTTCATATTGAAAAGAATGACATGTAAGAAAGTTTTAAAGCGAAGTTTGAGCAGCTCTCAGATGTGAACTGTAGACTAAAATACACAAAGATTATTGAAGAAAAAATGAAAGGGTTTGAGAACAGGAATCAAACCTTGGAGATTCAGTGGCGAACTCTGAAGAAAACATTGATTGATTCAGCCAGAGAGGCATATGGTGAGGTTGTCTGCAAGGATAATAAAATCAGAACTCCCTGGTGGACACAGGAAGTTAAAGAGGCAGTGAATGAAAAGAAGAAAGCATATCAAAAGTTTCTGTCAAATAAGTCAGCTTGTGCTCTTAGAGAATATAGAGACAAATGCAAGAATGCTAAACACTGTGTAAAACTAGCTAAACAAAAGTCATGGGAGGACTTTGGCAAGAATATAGAAAATAAATATCAAGAAGGTGGCAAAATATTCTGGAGGTTGTTGAAGAAGCTTAGGAATGGAGGAAAGAGTGCTGTAAAAGGAGTTGGAGATGATAAAGGTGACATGAAAACGGGAGAAAAAGATATCCTTGAAGTATGGAATAATTACTTTGAAAAACTGCTAAATGAAACAAGCAGTGATGATAGCATGGTGGTAAAAAAACACTGACCAGGCATGCAGTCAGGAATACATATCCATACTTGAAGTAGAAAAAGCCATCAAAGGCTTGAAATGTGGAAAGGCAGCAGGAGTAGATTATATTCGACCAGAAATGCTGAAGTATGGTGAAGAGTCTTACAGTGGCTGCACTGCATAGTTCAGAAAGCCTGGACAAAGGGACGAATTCCCGATGATTGGAGTAGAGTTCTCATAGTACCCATATATAAAAAGGGAAATAAAACTGCATGTGAGAATTACAGAGGTATTTCCCTACTGAGTGTTCCTGGCAAGATATACTTGAGAAACAGTTGAGAAAAATTGTGGAAGAAAAGCTTGGTGAAGAACAAGCTGGATTCAGGCCAAATAGAGACTGTCAAGATCAGATCTTCACTTTACGACAAATAGTTGAGAAAACATGGGAATATAACAAAGATCTGTATTTAAGTTTTGTCGATTTAGAAAAGGCATATGACAAGGTGCCAAGAGAGAAGCTATTCAATACGCTGCAGTTATATGGTGTCAATGGGGCATTACGTCAAGCAATTCTTAGTCTTTATTTGAGTTGTAAGTCAGCAGTTAGAATAAAAGGAAGTACAGGAAGATGGTTTAATGTTAAATCTGGTGTGAGACAAGGATGTACATTATCCCCTCTGATATTCATTATCTATATGGATCACATTATGAAGGAAAGTGGTATTGAACATGATATCAAAATTGGAGATGTTAATGTCAGCTCTTTGCTTTATGTGGATGATGTTATACTTCTAAATAAATCCGCTACAAGTCTGCAAGATTCTTTGACTAAATTGAATAGCTGTTGTGATAGGTATGGTATGAAGGTTAGCAATAAAAAGACAAAGACAATGAAAATAGGCAGAATTGTTGAAAATTTCAACTGCGTTTTGAATGGAGAACCTGTGGAACAAGTGAAGCATTTCAACTGCTTAGTTACGATTTTTAGTGAAGATAGTAAATTAAATATAGAAATAGACAACAGAATCAGCAAATTGGTATGGTTGGAAGTTAATTGAATAAATTCATATGGAATAAGAGAGAAATTAGTTGGAACACTAAATTAGCTGTATACAAGACAGTGTTCAAAACAGTTTTAACTTATGGATCTGAGAGCTGGGTCAGAAGTAAAACACTTGACCAAAGACTAGAGACCGCAGATATGAGAGTCCTGAGAAAGATTATAGGCGTGAACAGATGGCATCAATGGCAATATCATATTAAAAACGAGGATATTAGGAAAGAACTTGACATTGTCAGCATCCAGGAATGCATTAGAAGAACTAATCTCAGGTGGTATGTTCACTTAAACAGAATGGGCGAAGAAAGATTAGCAAAACACGCGTTCTCTGCCAGGTTGGCAGCAAAACAACCCAGAGGAAGACCAAGATATAGGTGGATTGATACAGTACAAAGTGCCTTAGACGATAGAAATATAAGATCTGATAACGTTGGTGTCTTGACAAGTAACAGAGTGATTTGGAGGAAAATTGTAGATAGGAAGTTAGTAATGATGTAATTTTTGTCATGTAGTACTATCATATCCTGTACACCCCTTAAGGGTACATGGCAGGAATTTGATGATATATATATATATATATATATATATATATATATATATATATTTATTTATTTATTTATTTATTTATTTTTTTTTGAGCAATACAGAATAAGAACCTATTTACAGATTCATGGAGTCTAATAAAGATTCATTGCTGGAGGTTGAACACTCACAGACCAATAGTCGTCATACTTTCTTTGAAAACATTCAGCATTGGAATACCCACTATTGACTGGCAGTGCATTCTACTCATTCACCACTCGCCCTGCAAAAAATTCCTTTTCATTTCCTTACTCCAGTGACCTTTTTACTTTGTCCAGGGATGACATATCATTCTCCTATTATCATATGTAATAATTCCCTGTATTTTTCTGAGAACTTACTTCTAGTAACTCTCCTGTTATCTACCAAGGTCTGTATACCACATTCTCTTACTCTTTCCTTATACTGAACATTCCATAGTTCAATATTTACTCATTGCCAATATAGCCAGGTGACCATATATGTGCACAAAATCCAAATGGGGCTTGATTCATACCTTATACAGTGGAACTATCGCCTCCTTTCTTGTTTCATTATAGCATCATTTTTTGGGGGGAGGGGTGGTAACGTACTATTTTTGGGATGTGTTCCCTTTACTTCAGTTTCCTAATCCACAGATCTCTTGTCTCTTCCACCTCATTTCATCTTCTCAGGCCAAATTGCTTAAACTGACATCCCCATTCTTCAGTCCAAAGTGTTAATTTTTTATCAGCAAAGAACTGGATAACCCATTAAAATCCTGTACTATGTCATTGATATATAAAAATATAAAACAACAGTGGTCTCAGAACAAAACCCTGTGGTATCCCACTCATCACTTTCCTATTTTTTGGGACACTACATTTCCCCAAAAAATACAGCTTGATGGCTCCATCCTTATCCTGCTCAATTTCAACAGTAGTTTATGTGATGCTCTACCAAATGCTTTGGCAAAATCCTGATAAATCACTCTATAATTCTTAACAAACTCATCTTGATCTCTATCGAAAGATTTTCATTTTCTTAAGTTTATATTCTATCTCTGACTAACTAGCCTCTTTAAAACTTCACTACTACACTTGTTATATATACACTGACCTATAATTAGACACCACTGACTAGGATTCTTCTTTATACAGTGGCACTATTTTATTATTTTTTTCTCTTTCCACTCATCTGGGACTGTTTCTGTTATCAGACTTTGTGGAACAATAAAGCAGGGCACTACAAGATCTTTTGCACATTCCTGCAATACACCCTCTGTCCAAAAAGAAACCGAACTTTTGATAGAAAATAAAACACAGTCCAATTAAAATTATTCAAATTATTTATTTCAATCGATATACTCTCCTGCAGCTTCGATACAGCATTTGGCACAGTCAATTAATTCGTTAAATGAGTTTTTTTATTTTGGTTTCTGGAATACTGTTGAGGGTTGTGGTTAGTACCGCTTGAATGTTGTAAATGGTGTCGTATCGCTTTCCTTTCATCAGCAAATGAAGTCTGGGAAAGAGAAAGAAGCCACAGGGCGCTAAATCAGGTAATACAGCGAGTGATCAAACTTGGTTTTTGCTCAAAAACTGTCTCACAATGTTCGAATGATGAGATGGTGCATTATTGTGCAAAAGTGACCAGCTGCCTGCATCACGATATTCATGCCGTACACAACGAATTTTCGTTATCAATTGCGTCAAAACTTCGAGATAAAACTCACCATTGACCATTTGGCCAGGTGGAACGAATTCTTTGTGGATAATGCCCTTGGAATCGTAGAAACCAATTAGCATTGTCTTTACTTTCGACTTCTCCAAGCGACCTTTTTTCCGATGCCCCTCTTCTGGTGGTCTCCACTCAGCACTCTGGTGCTTTGTTTCAGGCTCTTACTTAAAACACCATGCTTCATCACCAGTAATGATCGTTTCAAGGAAGTTTGAGTTCTTACAATGATGAATCCTGCAACGAGGTCCTTGCAGTGTTCAATTCGATACATTTTTTGGTCGTCGGTCAACTTGTCGGGAACAAATCGTGAATTCAATTTACAAAGGCCCAAACTCTCGGTCAAAACATTGTGCACAGTTGATTTTGGAATCCCCAATTCATCTTCAATCAATCTCACGGACGATTTCGGGTTTTCTTCGATGAAATCACACCCTTTTTGGATGTTAACTTCGCTCAGTCCAGTTTTTGGACGGCCCAGCTTTTCGTCGTCCTCAAGCATCTCGCAACCGCTTTGAAATCGCTTAAACACTCGTACACTTGAATACGGGATAAGCATTCATCACTGTATGCTTTTTGAAGCATCTAATGTGTTTCAGTAAAACTTTCACCAAGTTTAACACAAAAGTCAATCGCAGATCTCTATTTGAAACTCATTTTCCGACCATTCATCAAAACACACTGCCACTCTTGGCACAATAGCTTGGCTTCTAATGAAACAAAATGTCATAAACAGTTAACACTAATGAATCTTGCCGCTTTCGACAACAAAAAGATACAACAGGGGCAGCACTAGTTTCTTCTATTTTCAAAAAGTTCGGTTTCTTTTTGGACAGAGGGTGTATATGTAGTAATAACCCGTCCAAATAAAATTTTAATAAAAGAAAAGAATAATACAGAATATGACGATTAAATTTCCCTCGAAGCTGTATAAGAAGGATGAGAGAAGGAGGCTGAGAGTGGATTTTTTGTATTCAGAGTTGTGGGTAAATGGAATACTTTGCTTAAGAGGGTGGTGAGTGCATAGATAGTGAATGCTAACACACAATTTGATGAATTGTGTATGTTTGATGGTGCAGTGAGTCTTTTGACTCCATGGAGGTCTGAGATAATGATAATGTGTGTGTGTGTGTGTGTGCACGCGCACACGCACACACACACTTACTTTCTGGAGGTTTCCTGGTAGAAGCCAGTATATTAAAATTTCATCTTCCTTGGCACTTCATTTTCAGATGGCCATGTTTTGATGGAAACTTATTGTACTCATCATTTACTGCTTCCAAATTCTTTAGGAAGAAATTTGGATGTGAATGAAGGAAATGTATTTTTAACATGTATTTATTATAATTAACATCAGACCTCCATGGAGTCAAATGACTTATCACATGAGGTCTATGCTCTCACACAAAAGATCATCATCCCCATACTTTTAATCAATTTCTACACTTGCCACACTTTCAGAAAATGCATTCTACCTTTTAATATATCAAATGTGATGCATTTCACTCATAATCTGATCTCCATTCAAAGGACCTGTTGCTCACATGTTCATACAACTTCCAGGGATGGCCTCTTGTTTTCTTTCTAGGCTTTATGAAAAATCTTCTCCTCTGCATTAATCTGTTAACAACCTCTTACCATCTTGAAATTTGTTGAAAGTTTATTTTTCACTTGGTTAGACTATAATAAATTTAGTTTAATCCTTTATCCAAGTCTGAGCAAACAAAGTTTGCGTCAGCATATCCTGAAGATATTTTCAGGCGCAAACTTTGTTTGCTCACTTGGATAAAGGATTAAACTAAATTTGTTATACTCTTACCATCTCATGTCTCATTCATATCCCCCTCTTCTACAGAATAAGAATAAATTTCTATGGAATAAGAGAAATTAGCCAAAACTAAACTAGCAGTATACATGACAGTGTTCAGAACAAGTTTAACTTATGAATGTAAGAGTTAGGTTAGATTTAAAAACAGAAGATCAACAGCTAGAGACTACATATATGGTTATTTTGAGAAAAAATAGGAGAGTGATAGGTGGCATCGATTTAAAATTATATTAAAAATTAAATGCTAAAAAGGAACTTGACATCATTAGTAGTCATGATTGTGTATGCAGCTAATCAAACATGATCACTTAAACAGAAGGGAGAGGAACACTTAACAAAACCTGATCATTGCTTGCGTAACAGGAAAAAGACCAGTAGAAGATAAGATCCAGGGAGATTAATGTTGTAGTAGTAGGGCCTTAGAGAAACTATTTGCAATATTAGAGGTCTTAACGAATAACAGATCTATAGATTACTAGTGCCTTAACATCTCTAGAATTCACTCTGTTAAAAAGGTCACCTGTGCTGATTTTTTGTTTTTAATTTTATTCCATTTAGTTTATTGTCTAAATTGTTGTCCTTAATAATCATCCATATTTGTGGACCAATAAACATGCTTTTTATTTTAGCTTTTTCCTTCCTTGAGCAAATTCTTATGTTCTTATTTAGAGAGGTAAAAAAGTTTTGTTACAAAACTTTTTTTTGTTGTTATCAAGCACTGTTTAATGTGAAATGGTGGAATGACAACTTTTGTCTGCTAGAGGCTTTTTAGTGAACCATGGGTAATACATGCACATATATAATATAAAATATTGCTGCCAATATTTCATCCTTGTTATGACATCATCAAGGAGAGAATAAAAGGGGAGGTTACTGTAATAATATTGTTGTTACAGTAACTTCCATGGAGTTGGCAGACTCATCGTGGGAGGCCCACTTAACTCGCAACATGTCTGTCATATTGAACCTTGAAATGATTCATGCTCCTCATATTCATAGTTCACTCACCAACCACTCTCCATGTAAAAAAAATCTACTCACACTCTTCTTCACCAAAATTTTATACAGATATCCAGGGATGGCCTCTCATTCTTCCCACCTTACCCTCTACTCTTTTTATAATCCCTTTCATATTAATCTGATAAAATCCTTTTATGTGAACTCCACTCATGAAAGGCAATAGTACATTAGTGTTGGGGTTGAGGATTTTTTCCTTCTACTTTTCATTAATTTTATATTTCTTTTGTCCTCTTTCTGTTTCTTCTTATTTTTTTTTTTTTTTACATAGTCTCAAAACTCTACTCTTGGGACCAAACATGAAACTTTTTTTTTCAAGCCACTTCAGGCTTGAAATGAACATTATCCTCTACCTAAATACAATCACAAACAGTAACGTCCATGGTGGAAATCGAATCCACAACCTGTTGTTTAGAAAGTGGATACACTAACTGCTTGGCGCCAACTAGTAGATCCACATGTGTTATTGACTTCATAAAAATGTCTGATATATGCAGTGGCGCACCCAGGGAGGGGGCCAAGCATTCCCCAAAAAAAAGAAAAAGTTAAAATACACTAAAAAATTTTCCAAAATACTTTTCCTAATTAAAATTCATTTTTTTATTTATGTTGTGTCGTGTGTCGTGTCTTCTATTTCTATACTACTTATGAATTAGTGGTCACATAAGGTGAGAGTACCCTACAGCAGTGTTTCTCAACCTGTGGTCTGCGACGATGGGACAGGTGGTCCACAGGCAGACTTAAATTAACCAAATAAATCTATATATTTTAATTATCCAAACAAAACAAATTAAAATTGAATAAGTAAAAATTATTGAAATAAAATGGATACTTAAAAAATAAAATAAAAATAGTGTCAGAATGTTCATTCCATAAACATTCTGCCACTATTTTAATTTGTAGCGGCAGAATGATGAGTAATACAAGAGGGATTAAGTGAACATTGGATTAAGTGGAAGGTTTTATTGCTTCCACTTTCCCTTGCTGTTTTTGTCAGATTTGAAGTGAACATGTGTTTTCCACATGACCACATTTCAACCAATTGCTTGTCGTTGATTGATTTTTATTGTTGAAGGATTTCCTCCTTCAACCAGGGCCCAATACATCTTCAGAAGTGCTAAGTAATACTCAGATGAAGTGTGTGTTGCGAGTTATCCCCAGTATTTATGTATTTTTAGGAAATCATACGACTGAAAGATAAAAGCAAGCTACCAGTTGAGTTGAAATGCTAACTCTCTTCAACCGAATTCCATATGTGAAACTGCCATAACAACATTCACTATATATATATATATATATATATATATATATATATATATATATATATATATATATATATATTTAAGTTTTAACACGTTTACGAATTTTAACACCTTCGGTTGAACTTTATTGCTGCTTTGGGGCAGGCAAACTCACACACATCTAATTAATAACAACAGTTTTTAATTAGATACTGTGTTTGCGGTGCAACATATGGTTTTGCTTGTGTCTAAATAGCATAGTTTCTGTATGAAAGGACATGCGATTCATTAATTAGTGTCATTTTTATCATAGTTGTCTCTAATTGCACTATTTGTTGAGAAATATATTACACAGACTGTTGGTACCTTATTAACTGATATAATAAAAGTACTTGTTTTTCTTGCCTCTGCAATATAGTAGTTATTGGGCAGGAGCAAATTACTATCCCCTGCTCTGAACGTGTTTCAGCTTTTTTTCATTTGCGAGGTATATGCAAAACTTTTTAATTTCTTTTTTCGAAAAGTAAAATCAGGTCTACAAGCTATATGCGAGGGCGAGTTATATTCGAGTAAGTACGGTATTTCAATTATGGATAAGTACATTGGTATCTTCTTTAAACGGAAAAATAGCTCGGATGACAGTGATAATACAAAACTAGTTTGTAATGACAGTTTGTGTATACTTCCTGAAGAGAAAGAGGTCTGTAACGGATCCACAGAATTCCCATCAGTTGCAATGTGATAATATTAATATGCTGAATGAAAGGAAAGATTTGCTGACTTGCTGGACACTTGACAGTGGATCTCATTCAAAGATAAATATAATTGGTTATTTGTAGGAACATTTTTCTGTTTTGTGACTTTTCTCCCTTTACGGTAATTATGCTACATTATTATGTTATTATTCAACAATTTTTTACAGTTTTGAATTTGTATATAAATCAATATTAACAGTAGCCTGTTATGAACACATGATGAAAGGGACGGGGTGGGGGGGTATTTTAAGCTTCCTCGGATAGTATTCAAAAAGTAAATACAATTACTTATTTTGTATAGGTCCCTGAAACTTATTAGTTCAGAATTTAACCACTGGGAAAGCATTTGTATTTACCTCAAAACTCTGAAACAGAATTTGGAAACATATTTTCGGAATAACTTATAAGAAATTTCTGTGGGTTCATGATCCATTTCAGGCTTGCAGTCACGAGAACGACCTTTCGTTATTGAAAAAAGAACAGCTAATTGAGCTTTCAAGTGACAGTGGGCTTAAAATGCAATTCCGTGATCATGGTTTGGCTCGATTCTGGATCTTGCCTTCACTGAGAAGTGAATTTCCCGAATTATCTGAAGAAGCATAGAAAATTGTCATGCAGTTTTCTACAACCTATCTTTGCGAGAAAGGATTTTCATCGCTCCTTCAAATAAAAACAAAATACAGAATTCGTCTTAGTGTGTGTGCCGATCTTTGACTGAAGTTGAACAATATTGAGCCAGATATCCAGCAACTCTGCAATGCCGAGAAGCTCATCCATATCATTAAAAGTAAATAGTAAATAATTATATCATATTATTTATTTGTTTAATAAAAATTAAAACTTTTGTTCGATGATGATACACTTTTACTCGTTTACTTCCAAGTTAATTATGTTTTCATATACTGTATATATTCAAAACATGCTTTGGGATTTATTGTGTTATAAATGGCACAGTTTTTCCCAAATATCGGTAATCCCTACATACGTTTTTAAAAAAATTACATAACTTAGTGGTCCATAGAATTGTTTTAGGCATTTTGCTTGTCCTTAGGCTTAGAAAGGGTGAGAAATTCTGTCCTATAGCTGTCCAGGCTGGGCCAGAGAGGATCACGGGTATCATGTATTGGCGAATCATTGTAGATGCTCAGTCATAGGTTGTGTGCGATACACTCGTATTCTGTGCTATTTTGCATTGATTTTGTTGAAAAGCATGTCTTGAACTTGAAACTTCTTTCCATCTCTGAAGAGTAACCTTACCGTATGTAAATTCTTCAACAACATTGAAGTTAAAGTTAAATTTGTAAAAGATTTTATTTTGTTTTTGGATTTTGTGCTTCAAATTATGGCTGAAAAACATACGCAGAATATTTTATTGAACTATTTCAATAAAACCAAAAAAGGACGATTCAAATGTTAGTAGCAATGTTGGTGCTATTAATATTGTCAATACCGATTTGGATTCGGTTTCCCCAGTCGTAAGTCTGAAAAAACCATCAAATTATCCAAAAGAAAGTACTTCCTTTAGTTATTAATAATTCTCACAACATCGCATTTTTGAAAGAACAAACATTTAATTCTGACGATAATTCAGATATTGTGAAAAAGTTGTGAAAACCGGAACCAAATTTTAATTTTCCTGCTCTGCTGCAATTCACAACCGAAGTTTTCAATACACATGGTTTGAAAAATTTACATGGCTTGTGTACTCTCAAGTTGAAAATAGTGTTGTGTACTGTAAACATTGTGTGTGCTTTGCAGCTGCTAATGTTGGAAAATCTAAATCTGAAGTACCTGGGCAGTTAGTTATGCAAGGTTATAATGGAAGAAAGCTATTGAAAAATTTAATAATTATCAAAAAACAAAATATCATATAACGGCTGTTATGACTTACGAAAGGCTAAACAATATTCGAGATGGAAAATGTATTCCAATCAATCGACAAATTGATGTAGGTAGTGTATCACAAGCTGCAGTTAATCGGAAACAATTAGAGCTGATTATAAAAACAGTAATTTTATGTGGTCGGCAAAATATACCCTTGAGAAGACATCGTGATTATGGAGAATTTTCATTTGAACAGGAGCTAATCGGCAATGAAGTCAATTTTTGAGCTTTGTTAAGAACGAGAATCGATGCGGGTGACAGAAACTTGGCTGAACATTTTAAACATTCTGCCAAAAACGCTACCTACATTAGCTGGAACATACAAAATCAAATTATAAATGTATGTAATGAAATCATTTTGAACCGTTTGGTCGAAAAAATTAATTCAGCAAAATGTTTTTCAATTCTTGCTGATGAAACTTGTGACATTTCTACCACTGAACATCTTTCCTTGTGCCAGGTATATAGACAAAGAAAATGACATCAAAGTTTGTGAACAATTTTTACAATTTGTTCCTGTAACAAGCACTACAGGAAAAAACTTACCCGACAAAATATTACAAAGCTTAAATAATTATGGCATTGATTTTTCATATTTATGTGGGCAAGGTTACGATGGTACCACATCAATGAGCGGAAAGTTTAATGGTGTCCAATCTCACATATCAGCTATATATCCACAAGCTTTATGTTCATTGCGCATCACATAGTTTGAATTTGGCAATTGGAAATGCTGTATCTGTAACTGAAATAAGAAATTGCATTGGCATAATTGAAAAGGTACACAATTTCTTCAATACCCCTAAGAGACAGGACGTCCTTGTTGACAACATTGATAAATATACACCGGATACTAAGAGACAGAAACTATGCCAAGTTTGCCGACTAGGTGAGTGGAACGCCATGAAGCCATCATGACCATGGTGGAATTATATGATGCAGTGATTCATAGTCTTGAAACAATCATTTCTTGGGAAGACAGAGACTCGTCCTCTAATGCAAAACTTTTGAATAATTCATTCTGTGAATTTGGTTTTATAATATCTTTATTTAGCTTGCAAAAAATATTTGCATACACCTTACCACTGTCTAAAATAATGCAAAAATCTGACAGTGACCTCTTAATTGCCCTAAATTTTGTTGATGATGTTGTCGTTTTGTCGAATTTCTTGATAAAAAGTTAGGAACAGATTTTTAAAAGTACATACTCAATTAAATACCATTCGTGAAACCAGTCTTCATTTAAAGATATTTACGATGAAGCATGTATAAAAGCCAATAATTTGAATATTGATATTAAAAAGCCAAGGACTACATCAAAACAAACATTAAGGTCCAATGTTCCCGCCGATTCTGTAGAAGAGTATTTCAGGAGAACTATTTTCATTCCATTTATTAATCAAATATTGACTCAACTTCAGAATCGTTTCACTCGACACCGCAACATTTTGAAAATTTTTTTTTTCCAAATGTTGCGGTGCAGATTTTTAAAAGTACATACTCAATTAAATACCATTCGTGAAACACCACCAGTCTTCATTTAAAGATATTTACAATGAAGCATGTATAAAAGCCAATAATTTTAATATTGATATTAAAAAGCCAAGGACTACATCAAAACAAACATTAAGGTCCAATGTTCCAGCCGATTCTGTAGAAGAGTATTTCAGGAGAACTATTTTCATTCCATTTATTAATCAAATATTGACTCAACTTCAGAATCGTTTCACTCAGCACTGCAACATTTTGAAAAAATTTTTTTTCTCTTCTACCAAATGGAAAAGATGCTCCAACAGCAATGGAAGATTTTCGTCAGTTGCGTGAATTTTATGCTGGTGATTTGTCTTATACAAATCCAGCAATTTTGAATGCCGAATTCAAGTTGTGGTATAAGAAATTTGACAAACCGTTTACAATAGCTCCATGTAGAAATGCAGTTTCAAAGTGTGACAAAATGATATATCCTAACATCTATAACTTATTAAAAATATTTGCAACGCTCCCAGTAACAACATGTGTCAGTGAAAGGTCATTTTCTAACTTACGCCTTTTAAAAACCTATTTAAGATTTACCATGACACAATCACGATTGAACGGATTGGCTTTGCTGTATATACACAGAGAGATTAATGTAACCATAACTGAAATAATTCAAGAGCTTTGTGAAAAGAAAACTGGATTTTATTCTTTAAATGAACTTTTATAATCACCTAATGAATTTTATTTAATGAATGAAATTTAACGAATTTTAGTTGAATGGATAAAAATATTTTTATCTGTTCAACTCCCCCCCCCCCCCCCCCCCGATTAAATCCTGGGTGTGCAACTGGATATATGTCACCATAAAAGGTTTAATTACTAGAGCCTTATTTTAAACATTCTTTTGTCCTGGAACAAAACTCCTCTACCTAGCAGGTCAATCTTTACATATAATTTACTCTAATAGTATATTAGAGTTAGATTTTCATGTTTTTAGGGTATTTGGTGTCTTCATAACATCTTTTTATTGTAATATTTTAATATTAAATACATGTAAAATGGCATCAGAAACCAGAAAAAACGAAATGCTAATATGGACAGCAAAGTAATGAACAAGAAGGTTTTCTCCATTAAAGATGATACTGAAAATAATTTAACCTCCAAGATTTCTAGGCTAAAACAGATTATTAGACAAACGGCAAGGGAACTACAGAAAGATTCTCTAAAGTGGCGTTTAGCAGAACATAGGGAGAATAAAAAGTTCAGCAGCAAAATGGAAAACAAAGTACAGAATCATGTAAGTTAGTGCATAATAATAAAAATCTGGTAAATCAAGTTGATTATAAAAAGCAGGATGTTATTTAGTATGGTGACTATCATAAAACATGCCATTGAGATGCAGGTTATAATGTAAAGTTTTCCCAGTGCAAAAATTAAAAATTAACAGAAAGCAATTCACAAACAGAAAAGTAAACAATATCATAATTGTAGTAGGTACTAATAACTAAACTAACAATAAGTTCAGTTTGAGAAAGGACATGAAAGGGTTGTTGGAAGAGGTGAGAGTGGAGAGTGAGAAAGTAAAAATTGTAAGTATATTACCTCAATATGATCAAAATGAATTAAGAAGGGCTATGATGGCAAATGATTCAATGCATAGAAGGAATGGATGCGAGTTTTTGGGTGTGTGGAGAGAGTTTGAGGGAAGATTGGATTTGTATAAGAGGGACTGCCTACACTTGATTGTGTTTGGTCTCAGAAGTCTTGAAAAATTACACTGGCCAACAAAAAAAATTTTTTTTTTTCTGCTGATTATGATCTGACACTTGTTTTTTACTAATTTGGGTGCACTGATTTCAAATATCAAACCCATTTTTCTCTATCACATCAGGTTTTTCCTCTATGGCATTTTCTTTTTGCTATTTTGTAAGTTTTTGATAGTTTTAAGGAGGCAGTACTATTTAGAGGATCAAAAAAAATCGATTTTTTAATATTATTTTCTGAAAGTATGTACTTTTAAAAATCTGTTCCTAACTTTTTATCAAGAAATTTGAAAAATTCCCGAAGATATAGCTATTATTCAAAGCGGTGCGCGGATCAGAATCGGAGCGCTCACCGCTCTCGCTTGTTAGTAAACGAATAAATGCGTAAGAACCTGCAATGGCACATACTGGCACTTTGAATGCGAGAGAGACTGATAACCGACCTAATACATTTAGGTGACGAAAAGTAGGCGATGACAACTGCCTAAAACAAATGAATGCTATATGCGTCATAGCGGACAAAGAACGATCGAAATCAGTCAATCGTTAATCGATCGTGAAAGTATGATGAGCGCTTATAACGTTTCAATAAAGTTTCTGGTGTTTTTTGTCTTGTTAATTGCATGTTAGTCGGCAGTGAAGAAAATACATCGTGTCTACTACTCGAAATTGTGTCATAGTGTAGATTCCTTCTGCTACATTTGTGGCAGCTTTACTGTTCCCAGTCAAAGGACAAATATAACTAATTTCGTTAAGAAAGTGTACTTTGTATACTTTGACGTAAAAATTGCAGATCAGGACAAGTCATGGGCTTCAAATAAAGTGTGTAAGTCGTGTAGAAAATTTTTTTCGGCAGTGGAGCAAGGGAAAATGCCAAAAATTAGCTTTTGGCATTCCAATGATTTGGCGTGAACCGAAAAATCACGTAGATGATTGCTATTTTTGTTTAGTTCAGACTTCTGGTTATAATAAGAAGAATAGGAAAAAAATTGTGTATCCAAATTTCAACTCAGCAATTCGGCCAGTTGCTCATTCCAATGAAATAGCCGTGCCAATTTATAAAGGACTTCCTTTACTTGAGAACGATCATGATCAGATGTTCTTGAGGAGCAAGACCCAGATGTTGATTTAGACAATGAAAATTTAATTTCTAGTTCTGGACCGCAACTTTTTACTCAAGCGGAATTGAATGACTTAGTAAGAGATTTGGGCCTATCAAAGGAATCATCGGAATTGTTAGCTTCAAGATTAAATGAAAAAAACTTACTGGAGCAAGATACGAAGATAACTTTTTATCGTAGCAGGGAAAGTAATCTTGTACAATATTTTAAACACGAGTGTGGGTTTGTTTACTGTAACAATGTGTCAGGTTTACTAACTGAAATGAGTGTTGTACAATATCATCCAAATGAGTGGCATTTATTTATCGACAGTTCAAGCAGAAGTTTCAAGTGTGTCTTACTACACAATGGGAATGTATATGGCTCAATTCCTATTGGCTTGAATTCAGTCCACTTAAAGGAAACACATGAGGACATTAAAAAGGTTCTGAAGTTATTAAAATATACAGACCATAACTGGATCATCTGTGTGGATCTTAAAATTCTGATCTGCGCACAGCTTTGAATAATAGGCTATATCTTCGGGAATTTTTCGAATTTCTTGATAAAAAGTTAGGAACAGATTTTTAAAAGTACATACTTTCAGAAAATAATATTAAAAAATCGATTTTTTTTTGATCCTCTAAATAGTACTGCCTTCTTAAAACTATCAAACACTTACAAATTAGCAAAAAGAAAATGCCATAGAAAAGAAAAAGAAAAATGGGTTTGATATTTGAAATCAGCGCACCCAAATTAGTAAAAAACAAGTCTCATATAAAAGTCAGCAAAAATTGTGTTGGACTGTGTTATTAATTGATATAAGACCTAACACAGAGAGTCAGAGAAACAGAATTCTGATGAGAGGAATCATGAGAATCTGTGTGTAAGAGCGACAATGTTAGGTAACTGTATTAATGAGGAGAATGGTTATTATTATTATGGAAATGATTGAGGAGAGAACGATTCTGTGTTTGTCTGGTTTGGACCTATCAACATTGTGTAACAATGTCTGCATAAGTAAAGAACTAGACAAGAACAGAGATTTACTAATTGTCAAAATATGTCATGCAAAAAATAGACAGGCAGAACTGGCGCTAGGGTCTTTGCCACCCGCATGAAATTTCTATCCAAGCGCTCCCTGTAACGATCCAGGCATGTGTGGTTCTTTTAAGATAATAAAAATTTTAATTATTTGAAATTTCTTAAATAAATTTTGATAGAACAGCCACATGTTGGTTTGCTAAATGTAATGAACTGGGGGTGTTGACTAGGCAGGATAATTGTTAAAAACCCGAATATTCAAAAAATTCTCAAAAGTTAAAGCAAATTTTGATAAAGCCACTTCACTTTAATCATTGAATATAATGATACAGGGATTTAGCCTTCTCACCGACCCGAATTGCTAACAAAATTAAAATGAATTTTAATTAAGGTTAAAATTTATTTGAATTAAAGTTTAAAAAATTCTTGCATTTTACAAGTTACTAAATTCTTACTAACTTGTAAAATTTTTTTAATAAATTTTATAAGTGGAACTATCTTTTAGGAAATTAAAGAAACTCAAGATAGATAAGAAAATAATTAGAACATTTAATATAACTATTCAAAAAAACTTGCAGAATAACAACAGAAAATAAATTAAATTACATAAATATACTTGAAATTTTTTAAATTAAAATTTTAGGGTTTTCGATTTCATATTCACAAAATTAGAAATAATGGTCTTAACGTCCAATTCTGCAAATATATCATTTTTAATAGCTATTAACACCAAACTAACAAGCATTTTTTGTGACATACTTGTTCTTAAGTAGGTTTTAATCAATTTGAACTTGGAAAAGGAACGTTCACCACTCGCTTCGCTAACAGTAAGGTTAATAGTATTCTTAAAGCAATTGAAAAGTTAGGGAAAGATAAATTATTGGACACAATAAAATTAAGAATATCGAAAGGGTTTTAAATATTTAAATTATCCTTCTGAAAAAATATCCTGGAAAGTACATATCTCGTCATGTAGTTCTATTGCATTTACGTCTTTATTGTCACCGTCCTTCAAGAGAATCTTTAAATCGTCACATTTTTTTCGTAAATCTTCGTTATTAATTTGTAGTAATCTATACAAGAAATTGAAATTATCATAATGTTTTTAGTTGTTCAAAATGTTCTATTAACGAACGCATTGTAACGTCTAGAAGTGTATAAAACACATTCAATCTAAATTTATCTGCTGGCGATTGTGGCGTTTCGTCATGATGCTCGTAGTCAAATTGTCATGTTTTCTTTCGAACTTCCGTACTAGTTTTAAATTCTTGTTCTCCATCCACCTCTTCACTCAGTTCTTTTACCATTTTTAGAACTTCTTTAAAATTTGTATCTGATTGATACTCTTGTAAGAATTAGGTCTGCTAATGCATTCCTGGATGCTGACAATATCAAGTTCTTTCCTAATATCCTCGTTTTTAATATGATATTGCCATTGATGCCATTTGTTCATACCCCTAATCTTTCTCAGGACTGTCATATCTGCAGTTGCTATTCTTTGGTCAATTGTTTTACTTCTAACCCAGCTCTCAGATCCATATTGGTTTAAACACTATCTTGTATACAGCTAATTTAGTGTTTTGTTAATTTCTCTCTTATTCCATATAAATTTATTCAGTTGATTTCCTACCATACCAGCTTTGTTGATTCTGTTGTCTAATTCCATATTTAACTTGCCATCTTCACTAAAAATCGTGTCTAGGTAGATGAAATGTTTTACTTCTATAAGTTCTCCATTCACAATGCAGTTGATATTTTCATTGTCTTTGTCTTTTTAATGCTGACCTTCATACCATGTCTATTACAATAGTTATTCAATTTAGTCAGGGAATCTTGCAGATTTGTAGTGGATTTATTTAGAAGTATAACCTCATCCGCATAAAGCAAAGAGCTGAGATTAACACCTCCAATTTTGATATCAGGTTTAATACCACTTTCCTTCATAATGTGATTCGTATAGATAGATAACAGAGAGGGGATAATGTACAATAAGAGGGGATAATGTAGATCCTTGTCTGACACCAGATTTAACATTAAACCATTTTCCTGTACTTCCTTCAATTTGAACTGGTGACTTACAACTCACATAGAGACTAAGTATTGCTTGATATAATGCCCCTTTAACACCATATAACTGTAGCATTTGGAATAGCTTCTCTCTTGGCACCTTGTCATGTGCCTTTTCTGGATCTACAAAACTTAAATACAGGTCTTTGTTATATTCCCATGATTTCTCAACTATATGTCGTAAAGTGAAAATCTGATCCTGACAGAGTCTATTTGGCCTGAATCCAGCTTGTTCTTCGCCAAGCTTCTCTTGCATAATCCTTCTCAACTGTTTCTCAAATATACTTGCACATATATCTTACCAGGAACACTCAGTAATGAAATGCCTCTGTAATTCTCACATTCAATTTTATTTCCCTTTTTATATATTGGTACTATGAGAGCTCCACTCCAATCATCTGGAATTTGTCCCTCTGTCCAGGCCTTCTGAACTATGCAGTGCAGCCACTGTAAGACTCTTATACCACCATACTTCAGCATTTCTGATCGAATATCATCTACTCCTGCTGCCTTTCCACATTTCAGGCTTTTGATGGATTTTTCTACTTCAAGTATGGATATGTATTCCTGACTGCAATCCTGGTCAGTGTTTTTTACCACTGTGCTGTAATCACTTGTTTCACAGTTTTTCAAAGTACTCCATGCTTCAAGGATATCTTTTTCTCCTGTTTTCATATCACCCATATCATCTCTAATTACTTTTACAGCACTTTTTCTTTCATTGCTGAGCTTTTTCAACAACCTTCAGAATATCTTGCTACCTTCTTGATATTTATTTTCTATGTTGTTGCCAAACCATGACTTTTATTTAGCCAGTTTTACACAGTGTTTAGCTTTCTTACATTTGTCTCTATTCCAGTGGCAGCCAGTGAAAATTTTAAGTGGGAGTGCTCCATATACAAAAAAAAAAAAAAAAAAAAAAAAAAAACTTTTTTCCTAATCAGTAACAAATTTATTGATAAATTAATTTACATACTAAAAATTGCTTTATTAAAAATATTTCATCCTCACCACAAACAAACATCTATAATGAAAGTTTCATATCAATAGCAATGACAAGTGCAAACGCATTTCGGCATTAGATCGCATTGCATTTGTTTTGTGTAACGATAATTGAAAAAATATAATTCATTTCATATTTTCAACAGTGACACTCGTAATAATTCAGCCTTGTATGTATAATAAATAAATAATTATGTTATTTTAACAAAATAAAATAAGATTTACAAAAAATAGTTCACCAAGCACATGCACCAATAATTAACGTTTCATATCTCATTGATATAAGGCGCGTAAGCATACTTAAAAATGCACTGTGACCTGAGCAGTTACAGTTGGGAATGACATAATGTGCAATGACAAGGGCAAACGTATATATCGGCGTTAGATCGCAGCGCATTTGTTTTGTAATCTAAAGTGTTAATCGAACAATTCCAATTATTAAATATTCAATTAATATCAAAACATAAGCTGTAACCTTTAACATGTTGTACTGCATTTATATAATGTTGTAAGCATTGTTATTATCTATAAACAGAAACAAAATTTAATTTTTTCATTTTTTTCTTGTGGGTGCTGCAGTGTCGCAGTGTTTATGTATGGGCTGCCACTGCTCTGTTCTCTAAGAGCAAAAGCTGACTTATTTGCCAGGCACTTTTGATATGCTTTCTTCTCTTCCTTCACTGCCTCTTTAACTTCCTGTGTCCACCATGGAGTTCTGATTTTTTTTTCCTTGCACACAACTTCACCACATGCCTCTCTGGCTGAATCAATCAGTGTTTTCTTCAGGGCTTGCCACTGAATCTCCAAGGTTTGGTTCCTGCTCTCAAACTCGTTCATTTTTTCTTGAATAATATTTGTGTATTTTAGTCTACAGTTCACATCTGAGAGCTGCTCAACTTTTATTCTCTTTAAAACTTTCTTACATGTTCTTCTTTTCAATATGAAATTCAATTTTATCCTGCTCAAGACTAAATAGTGATCACTTCCAATTTCAAATCCTCTGTACACTCTGGTGTCCTGCACCAGGGAGAAAACATCACTATCAACAATAACATAGTCAATGAGACTTTTCTTATTCCTTGCCTCTTCACTCCATGTGAATTTATGTACATTTTTATGTTGGAACATTGTGTTAGTAATAACCAGTCCATGTCCTGAGCAGAAATCCAACAGGTATTTGCCATTATTAGCTTTGCTCTTTTCTCCAAATTTTCCCAAAATATTTTTGTATGTCTGACAATCATTTCCTACTCTGCTATTTAGATCCCCAACAAGGACCAACTTTTCCTTTTTCATTGTGTCAGTTGCTTTCTCTAAAGCTTCAAAAAATGCCAAAATAGAATGTGGAAAAGAAAACAAAGTTTATAGGACCACATGGCCTTGGAGAAGGAAATAGAAGAGGAGAGAGAGATTAGCTGAATTTGCTGCAGCTGAACAATTCTTTATCATGAACACTTTTTTCAACAAACGCCCAGGAAGAAGATGGACTTAGCATCTCTGAATGGAGACACAAAAAATGAAATTGACTACATTTTAACAGACTGTAAAAGACTGGTACAAAATGCTGGTACAATAGGCTAAACACACTTCAACGTAGATTGTTGAAGATATCAGCAAAAGAAACATAAATTGCACGTAAGCATAGGACAAGTTGGAGTTGAAAATTTAATAACACTATTAAAATTAATTAAACAAACATAAATTGCACATTAAATAGTAAATAATGATCAGTAATATTAATAATAATCCTAATGAGAAGGATGAGCCTGGTATGCTGCTATCAATTTATTGATACAGCAATCCCTCGATTAATGCACCTAATGCATTCTTTAAAACAGGTGCATTAATCGAAAATGCACTAATGGAATATAATAACCTATGGGATAATGTATAATTTGTTCCTCAGATTTCTTTTTTGACCCTTAATTTTTTTTTTTATAAAAAAATTAGGGTATGCCTCAAGGCCCAGTTAAAGGAAAACCATGAAGCTGAAAGACAATAAAACATATTCAGAATATAAATTTATTATTCTGCTTCTTAACAAAGAATTAAGCTAACATAGTTTGACGGGCATTCTGTTTCTTTTTTTTCATACAACTGACGGTATGGCCCTATTGCCTCTTCTGCAAATTTTACTTGGTTTCTCTTCACCAGAGTCAGTCTCTAAACATTGCTGCTTAAAAACTTCGATTATACGAAAACTATTTTCAAATTGTTTCTGTGAAACCTCTTTGGGCTTGTCAGTGATTAAATTTTCTTCAGGATCTTCCCGCTGTGCATCTAAATTTAGCAGGTTGGAATCGCTCAACTTCTCAGAACAAGATTTAATTAACTTAGGTTCACTTGAAAAGTATCTAAAATCATTTGCACAATCTGGAAGAATGTGCTTCCAAATGGCTTGCATATTGCTAGCAGTAATTTCATTCGACTTTACAATTTTATAACCAAGCTGAGATTTCTCTGATTTGGCTAGAAAAGTCTTGGAAGGCATTTGCTTCCAAATAAAGGCCGGTTTCATCGACATTAAATATTTGTTGATCACAATAGTCTCCTTTTTGCACACTTTTTTTTTTTTTTGAGTTTCCGGGAGGAAAAAACCTGCTACCTCCATATGAGATTGGCTAACTCACCTTCGATTGAAAAAATCTGTTAGAAAAATAACTATTACATGTAATGGCAGCTCATTTTTCCCGCATCACGACAAACGAAAACCGGAAGTGTGATGCATAGTCTAGAATGCGTGGAGTGAAAAGAACGCTATGATATTGGCGTGAGAGAAATGAAAGGATTTTGGGAACTCACAGTGTATATTTTTTTTTTTAACCCTAAAGGAGATAAAAGGACAAAAGAAAGTAAAGATGATTGGTTTATGTTATGACTTTTAGAGAAAATCAGCAACTTAATGATTCTATAAAGGGGAACAGCGTAGTGTTTGAATTAAGGATTTTAGATCCAAAAGTTTTATTTCTCAATTCTGTAAAAATTTCTTTAATAATTTCGTGGGCAGCCAAACATGATCAAATAATTTGACAGTGAATGAGATGTTTTAAAATGTGTAAACTTTTTTTCTTTTTTGAGTGCAAATATTTTTAGAACGAGCCTGAACATTTATTTGCTACTTGTCTCTGATAACTTCTGTGGTGAGTGGATTTCTGGACTCTCAATTTAAGGTATCAGAGAGGTTGATTGACTGTTTGTGGACCATGATTGGTTATAAGTTAATGTTAGGAAAGGTTTAAATAGAGATATGTAGTTGTTCCAAATAATTGCATGAGAAAAGAACTATGAAAAACAAAACTGATGTTGTGGCTCTTCAGGAGGAGAGAAAAGAAGAGCTATGCAAAACAAAACTATTGTTATGGTTCTTCAGGATGATTTCAATAGATTCTATCTGGGTAGAGAGAGAGTAAAGAAGTAAAGGGAGGTGGGCTCTCATTTCATGTTGGCTAAGTGTAAAGTGTAAAAGTTGAAAAGCAAGTGTAGGATGCATATATTCAATTGGTGGGGATGTATAAATTACCCTGCAGAAGGGAATGATTGATTATGACCTGAATAAGTGTGCCTGTTAGATTGCTTACTTTTCTAGTGAATCCATTTGCCCTTTGTTATTGAAGAGTTGGAATTTGTACTTTTTTTCTTTTAGGTTTTAATATGTAATGGCATTTGCAGCCATAGCACATGCTGTTTGAAGAAAGACCATTATGGGCTAAATTTTCTGTGCCTTTCTTCAGCCACTTCCCTGAGTTAGTCAATTTTTAGCATGGGCAAGTAGGGTTTTTTTTTCTTATGAAAAGCCGTGATTTTGATAGCTTGGCTGCCCATCTGTCTTCAAAGACTCTACCTACTCCCTTGGGTGAGTAAAAGGCATCAGAAGATTTACTTATTTATAATAAGAAATAAATCCCCTGATACCTTTTATTCTCCAAAGGGAATGGGTGATGTCATTTACAATGAACTAATGTTTGGAAACTATGGGGGGGGGGAGCCATTCTCCACCCTTAGCTAATCAGCAATATCTGCCCCATGACTGACAATAATTTTAAAGGCATCTGGGGAAGAGAGCATGATAGACCATTGCTGCCATCTTGTGGTCCCCATTACTGCATATTGTGTGAAAGTGTGAGTTATATGGTTGATTTTTCTCAAGTTGCTGGATGAAAAACCTGCTCATCTAAGAAGAAAAAAAAAAAAAAAAAACCTGTCTATACCAGTGATCAACTAATCAGAAACTTGTTGAAAAAAGAATTAGATAAAGTTCTTCACCAGCAACAATATCCACGCACTACTGCATGCCCACAGAATATATATTACAATGATAGACTTGTTTCATTTAGGATTTCTTCATGAGTGCAGGTCACAATGATGCCTCCAACCATATTGATCTTGAGCCTCTCTTTTCCATGTTATACTCATAGATTTCACTAATGGATCTTCCCATCTTGTAGGTGGTCTTCTTGGTTTCTTTTTATTCTTGGTTGCCAATTAAGTATTCTATATGTCCATCTGTAATCCTTGAGTCTGGCTATGTGGCCTGCTCATCTCATCTTGCTTTTGTATACTGCAGTTACCACATCTTTTACGCCTGATTACTCTCTCTTAGTTCTGTATTTCTAACATGTTCCATTTTGCTAATGTTGCAAATCCTACGTTCTATTGCACACTGAGTTATCATGAGAGTATTTTTCTTATCTTGTTATGTTTCTGATGTTTTAAGAAACAAACAAACACACACACAAACACAAATTTTGACTGATTTAAGCCACTGCATTTTTTAAGATAGTGACATAATGTTTCATGAAATGTACAAGAAGCAAGTTTGAAATAAGTACATGGCTGCAATGCCATGCTTAATCAGTTTTTGACTTGCTAGTTTATTAGTTCTAATTGGTCATGGAGTGCAGAATGTGGAAGGTCATTTGACTGACATTCTGTCAAAAAAAAAAGTCTTAGAGCTGTAGCATTTTGATAAGGAGAAGCCTTTTCTTTTTGCAGGCTTTTTTTTTTTTTTTTTGTATTGTGTCAGCAGTTGTTGGTTCTCAGACGCTGTTCTGCACAGTTCCTCCAGTTCTCATCCTGTAAGCCTCTTTACTCCATTTCTCTCACAACAGTCCCTTTTTACATATTCCTTGGTCTTCCTCTTTTTCCAGAGAGTGACCAGTTCATAATTTTCAATGGCCATCATTCTTCTCTCATTCTCTGGATATTTCCATACCATTTCAAAGCACATACATCTATCCTTGAATTATTACCTTGAATGAATGGAATGCAGTGCACCAAGTGACTGGGGGTGCTGTATCAATAATATACTCCAGTTGAAAGACCTAGGTTTGATTTCCATTGCAATTAGAGAGATTAGAATGTTTAAACAATATGAATTAGCTAGTCTCCTCTATGAGGCAGCAGGATTTTTTCTTCAGGAATTGTGAGTTTTTCATCTCTCATAACATGCAGGTTATTTAAACAATTATATATTGTATTATGTATGAAATAATATAAAGAGCGACAATGTTATGTAACCATGTTAATGATAGGAATGAGCATTATCATGGAAATGATTATAAGGAAAGAATGATTTTGTGTTCGTCTGGTTCATACTTCACAAGTATGTTCAAGGATGGCTGCATAAGAAGGTACTAGATAACAACAGAGATCAGCAAGTTGTCCAGCTGTGTTATGCAGACAATAGAAAAGAGTATACAAAAAACTGTGCGAGTAACTTATATCTGTACATGAATGCTATGACAAGAAACAGAGGTAGAGAGATCTTACTATCAGAGATAGCATACTCTTGTATTGAGCAAGCATAAAGGGTACAGTACTGAGGGATAGACAGGATAGGAGAGGAGAAGTGGATGTGGAACTAATAATATTGGATTATTTGAGTCCATTTAGAATAGAAAGCTATGACGACTACAATACTAGTAACAGTTTTTCATGTAGCAGTGAGTTTCAAGTCATCTGATGTGAGGTGTATAACAAGATCAAATACATAGGAGGGTGTCGTTACAGACTTAGTGTATCAGTTGCTAGTGACAAAGAAATGCATTACCAAATAAAGATGATGGGTGAGAAATGAGTAATCATAATGAGAACTTTAATTATCTGAACATTGATTGGGGTAGCTTTGAAATCTCAGGAGAAGAATGAAACTGAATTTGAGCTTTTGCGAGACAACTTCAAGTGGCACGTGGCAGAAACAACTTAAGGTCAAAGAGAGCCTTAGATCTGATTATAGTGTAAGGGAGGGGGGGGGAGATTTCAGTAACTGTTTTGCCTTCTATTGGTGATAGTGAAGTGGGAAGTGGCTAAATTTATTAATACATTCATAAAAGGTTATATGCTGAACTGCAAAACAGGAAATTATGACCAACTGAGAAGTATGCTGGTTTTGCACTATAGTATCAGTTGTTGGATGGGATGGATATTGACATGCATGGGAAGTGTCAAAAGTATTTAAAGATGCAATATTGAAATGTGTTCCTAGAGTTCGAAGAATAAATGGGATAAAAGAAACTGGCCCTGCAAACTAAAGACATCAGAAAAGAATTCATGCCGAATATGGTATAGTAAACTATATTCAGCATGAAACTCTCTGATTCCAATCTTGAGTTTCTTATTCGGTTTTAAGACAATGTGGGATTTAATATCCCCTTAATTTAAATAATGTTTATATCGCCAAAATGAAGCCTATTGGCTCTTTATATATAACTAACTTAATGGGTGCACCTTTTTGACAACTCGTATAGCAGCATATATAAGTTCTTTTCGCTATACCCTTTGGTGAAAAAAAAGGTTGATCGTGAGAGGATTGATTAGAACGGACGTGTTACTTTAGACCGAGCCTTATTACATTGCATACAAGGTTTCTCAGTAATCTCACATTGCACTGGTGCTGACACAGTGTGATTCCTACTGTCTCCCCCTCTGCACGAAATGTGCAAAAGATCAAATGACCGGCAGGCCCCACCCGCAGTGAGGACCAGTGGTGGTATTAAGGTTTTATAGGGAGGTAGGTTTCTAACTGTGGCCAAGTGAGATATTGATACTCCTTTTCCCAAACTAGTAGGTTCTAAGAAGACTTTGCTAGTAGACCAACTCAGTCTACAGGACATTTGCTGGCAGGCCTCAAGCCCTGCGGGATTATACATTGCTAGTAGTCCGTCTAGGTCTACAGGATACTTTGCTGGCAGTCCCCTGGCCCTGCAGGATTATTATATTGCTTTTAATCCATTTCTGCTGGCAGGAAATCGCCATTATGACATGGACAACATCAAAGATCCAGATCCTTAACAAGGAGCAGTCTCTAGAGGTACTCAAACTCATAATAAGCAAATTAGAACCTGACTGGCCAGGATTTATAAAAGAATATATTCACTCTAATGATCAGGATGGAGAGGAGGAGGAGAATGAGATCTCACAAGAGGATCTCATTGCTGCTCTGGCACCAAAATCCCCCTGTCAAAACATCTCTCAAGGGGAGCACTCTAACAAAAGAAGAAGAACCATAGAAGACCAGATGGATGAAGACATACCAACATTAGAAGTCCCAAGGAACACCGAAAAGGTTCCACAGTAATACTAAGGGACAAGGACAAATGGACCACTGTCACAACAGCCCTTAGAGAACACAAAATTGCATATTCCTGGGCTAAAAATCAAGATGAAGGAGTCAAAATCCAGCCAGCCTCAGACTACAGACAGCTGACAAGATTAATGGATTACAAGAGTCTTCCATATCATACTTTTGCTTTACCCAGTGAGAAAAATCTCAAGGTTGTGCTTCACGGAGTGACCGAGGGTGTCACCTGTGAAGAAATCACCACTGATCTTATGAGTCGAAACCTAACACCAGTGAAAGTGAGCAGAATGCTCAGGGCAGATAAACAGCCAATGCCACTGATACTCATAGAAATTGATAAGACACAGAAAGAGATTTATGAACTAACAACGATGTGTGGCCTCAGAATTTCTACTGAACCACTAAGGAAGAAGTCGACAGCTGGGCAGTGCTATAGGTGCCAAAGGTTTGGCCATGCCCAAAAACTTTGTAAGGCAAATTACAGGCGTTTAAAATGTGGCGAGGGCCACCAGACCGTCATGTGTACAAAACGAAGATCCATTCCAGCTAAATGTGCCAATTGTGGAGGACCTCGCCTCGCAAACTACAAGGGATGCATTACACACCCAAATAACCAAGGGTTACGAAAAACTACCCTTCCAACACAATTCAGCGATGCTCAAGACAGCCGTGCTAGTCGCACCCCAGTCCAAACTATCTCTAGCCCGACAACTCCAGAAAGAAAACAAATGCCTAAAACTTATGCAGAGGCAGCACGAACAAAGGCTACTCCATCTCATGACCATATAGGCTTAAATCTAACATCAGTACTAACTACCTCACTAGCTACCATGTTACAAGAATTTAGGATGACGAATCCTTCGCTGTCCTCCACGAAAAGATTCCTACAAGGTACCCACTCAATTCTGACAGCCCTCAACAATGAATAGAAGAAAATTCCATCCCAACTCTCTCATGATCACTGCATGGAATGCCAACGGACTCAAAAACAAAATTCTAGAACTAAGAGAATTCTCTCACAGGCATAATCCTGACATAATACTGGTAAATGAAACACATCTCAGACCAGCTAATAATCCCAAATTACGGAACTATACTATGTACAAAAGACTCGCCATTAGTGGAGGAGGAACAGCTATATACATTAAAAACTACCTAAGCCACAATGTTCTGACTAATCCCCAAACCAAGAACCTAGAGATAACAGGCATTGAAGTTAATACCAACAATGCTGGCAATATCAAAATCTATGCTGTATATAATCCACCAGGATTCCATTGTTGGTATCTGACTTGGACTCCATTCTCGGCTTCACAGACGCCATCATCATGGTTGGTGACTTTAATGCCAAACATACAGCCTGGCATAGCTCCACAATCAATGACAAAGGTCGAACTCTAAATCATTACTCAACACAACATTCTATTGTTATAACTGGACCCACAGAGCCCACCCATCACAGCTCAACTGGAAGTTCAGATGTACTTAACATAGTCATCCTCAAAAACATCAGATACCAATATCAGCTGGAAACAATAAATTGAACTTTCGTCAGATCACAACTCTATTCTGCTTCAACTTGGTACACAAGAACAAATCTCCCCTCCCCACTCTTTCATATCTTGGGACAAACTCTCCAGAATCCTACCTGATCACATTGGCCCAGTCCCTACTATTCACACTAAAGAGGAGATAGAAATGGCTGCAAACAACTTTACCAGTCAAATCAAAAATGCAATAAAGTCAATTACCCAAAGTACAGTCTTTCACCCTAGTGGATGGATCCCTGAGGAAATCATGGATTTAATTAGACTGAAAAACAAAACCAGAAAGAGGTATCATAACACAAGAGCCCCCAAGATAAAACAAATTTGAATAAATTAAACAAGTCCGTGAAGCCCTCCAAAAACATTGAAACCAAGAATGGGAATCTAAGTTAACGAAATTAAATCCTGAAGACAACTCCATATGGAAGTTTCTGAGAACCTTCCGCACCAAAAGACAACTTTTACCCTCAATTCAAACCTAGAAAGGAATAGCTCACACTGATAAAGAAAAGGCAGAGGCTCTGGCCGACAGCTTGGAAACTCAATGCAACCTCTTGTAGATGAAAATTTGAACAATAAAGCAATAAAGCTCCAGGCTCAGATGGAATTGCAAATAAAATAATTAAACTACTCCCCAGAAAAGCCATTGTATATTTAGTCAACATAATTAGTGCCATCCTCAGACTCCAGTATTTCCCTTTAACATGGAAAATAGCAGATGTCACACCAATCAAAAAGATGGGAAAAAACGCTCAACTCCCTGAAAGCTACAGACCTATCAGTCTTCTGTCTAACCGTAGAAAGATCGCAGAAAAAGTAGTCCTTACTAGGCTTCAATCACAAACGGACCAACTACATATAATCCCAAATGAGTAATTTGGATTCAGAAAAAACCACTCCACCATTCAGCAGATCCACAGGCTGATCGAATACATCTCCGAAGGCTTCAACCAGAACCTTCATACAGCTGCAGTCTTTTTAGATGCTGCAAAGGCTTTTGATAAGGTGTGGCATCAAGGTCTTCTCTACAAACTCATCGCATTCAATATACCTATTAATCTAGTTAAAATAATTCACTCTTACCTCGGAGACAGATACATGCAAGTCAAAATAAATGAAACTGTATCAACCAGACACAAGGTTCTGGCGGGAGTACCGCAGTGCTCACTCTTGGCCCCCTTGCTGTTTTCTATCTATATTGCTGATATCCCTCAAAACCCAAGCTCAACAATCACTGCATTATATGCTGATGACACTGCATTATTAGCAAGATCTCTCAGCCCAAAACTGGCTATTAAGAGACTCCAAGGCAGCATTCACACGCTGGAAAGATGGTTTATGGACTGGAGAATTCAAACCAATCCACAGAAGAACTCAGCCATACTTTTCACTAGAAAAAAGCCTCAAATCAAGGAAGATATACATTTACTAGGTGTTAAAGTCCCATGACAGAATACAGTCAAATATCTTGGAGTAATTCTGGATAAAAAAACTACAATTCACCAACCATATAGAACACATAAGGTCAAAGACAAATTAATCCAAAGCAATAGTGCAGCTCTACCCCATGATCAACAGAAAAAGTAAATTCGATACTCAGAACAAACTGCTCATATACAAGATGGTTATACGCCCGGTCATAACTCACGCATCTCCTGCGTGGAGTCATACTTCGAAAACAAATATTCAAAAGCTGCAGAGAATACAAAACAAATGTCTGAGAATGAGTTTGGATGCTCCGTGCTTTATCAGAAACTCCCAAATTCACAGAGACGTCAACATTCCCTACATCACATCTCTCCTTCATGACCTAGCAGAAAAGTTCTTCATTAAAACAATTAATCATCCGAACCCACTGATCAAGCAAACTTCAGACTATAATGAAGCAGATTTCTGCAAATACAAGAGACCCAAATCAATTCTATGCTCAGCTGAACACAGTTAATCTCGCCGCCCTTTCAGGGCGAGCTTAAAGCTCAATAATTCTCCACCCAAAGAACTTACCTTTTCAGATGGAGGGGAATATGAAAAGCATATATGCCTCACCCATCAAAACAGTATCGTTCTGCCCTTTGGTATTAATTTGGTCTAGCTACTCACTGATGAAGCTTCAATAAAGGCTGAAACGGGTCTGGGTAGTGACCTCCAATCATAATGTAACAACAGCACACATTTCCTAGGAAATGTGTTTTACATTATGGAAAATACCAAGAATAGCGATCAGAACTTTATCAACTTTTGCTGCGAGTTGCCCGAGTTTGGACTACGTGCATTAGCTCACAAAAAAGCATATATGAAAAGCATATATGCCTCACCCATCAAAACAGTATCGTTCTGCGTTCTGCCCTTTGGTATTAATTTGGTCTAGCTACTCACTGATGAAGCTTCAATAAAGGCTGAAACGGGTCTGGGTAGTGACCTCCAATCATAATGTAACAACAGCACACATTTCCTAGGAAATGTGTTTTACATTATGGAAAATACCAAGAATAGCGATCAGAACTTTATCACCCATCAAAACAGTATCGTTCTGCCCTTTGGTATTAATTTGGTCTAGCTACTCACTGATGAAGCTTCAATAAAGGCTGAAACGGGTCTGGGTAGTGACCTCCAATCATAATGTAACAACAGCACACATTTCCTAGGAAATGTGTTTTACATTATGGAAAATACCAAGAATAGCGATCAGAACTTTATCAACTTTTGCTGCGAGTTGCCCGAGTTTGGACTACGTGCATTAGCTCACGCTAGTAGTCGCCGATACTTTTATTTTATAGTTTACTATACTATATTCGGCATGAAACTCTGATTCCAATCTTGAGTTTCTTATTCGGTTTTAAAACAATGTGGGATTTAATATCCCTTAATTTAAATACTGTATCGTATTGAGACAGACGCATGTGACGTAAATTTATCAAAACAAGCGGTTCCCCTTTTAAGTAGCATAATTCGTAAGATGCACGGTACTCAAGCCCTGCGCGAGGCAGGGGCGGAATGGGCGATGCCGCAGGCGGCGAACTTAGGGTTTATGTAGAAAGGTTTTTACCTTGGGTATGTATTATGCTAAAGATACCAAGCAATTTTATAAGCTAGGTTTTAATCATTTTTCCCAAGTAAGCAAACAGACAAGTCAGTCAAGTTTGCGCCTGAACACAGTTCAGGTCTGTGGCAACTCGTAGCTTACTCCACCTTTACCACGAGTTGCCTCAGACCTGAACTGTGTTCAGGCGCAAACTTGACTGACTTGTCTGTTTGCTTACTTGGGAAAAAGGATTAAAACCTAGCTCATAAAATTGCTTGGTATCTTTAACTTACAGAGTTTGTTACAATTATACTGGAAAATAATAAAAAATAATAATTAAATTGGATATATCATATTTAAAAATATTAAATTTATATATACATATTTATAAAGATAATTATATTTTATTCTAATTATATAAGCTCCAAATAATTATTTTTATTTTGATAATCCCTGGGACAGAAACGTTTAGATCCAATTTCTTTTAGAAAATTTGATTCTCTTATGAATAGAATATTTTTATTTAAGAAACAGATTAATCGGAAATCGGAAAAAATATTCGAATTTATGTTTAAATGATAATCAGGCTCTTGAGAAACATCCAATAGCTTCGACTTCAAATACAAATTCCTCAACACTAAATTACGAGCTTTTTGACGATCCAGCTTTATGGCCAAACTTGTTCAATTCAATAATTGATATATTAGTAAAACGAGGTCCTCCTGCTGAATCAAAAGAGACTTTTTTTTTTTTCCCACGCGATGAACATAATAGAAGTTTTTATGTATCGCTTTATAATAGGATTTTGAGTAACATAGAAACCGTTAAAAGATCTTGGTTAATTTACTCAAGTTCAAAAAATGTATTTTGTTTCTGCTGCAAATTATTTATAATATTCAAACTATGAACTTAATTTCGGAAGGAAATAACGAATGGAAATATATGTCCCAAGTTCTTCAGCGCCACGAAAAAATCTCAAGAACATTTTAATAATTTTCAAAAATGGATTGATTTGGAAAACCATTTAAAAAATGAAACTACAACTGATCAACATCAATTAAAATTACTCAAAAAAAAAAAAAAAAAAAAAAAAAGAACAAGAACACTGGATGCATGTTTTAAAACGCATAATATCGGTTGTTAAATGTCTTGCAAAAGAAAACATAGCGTTCAGAGGAAGTTCAGATGCTCTATATACAAATAATAATGGAAAATTTTTGAAACTGATTGAATTATTCGTCGAATTTGACAGCGTATTACAAAAACATGTAGAACGCATAAAAAACAATGAAATTCGCGTTCATTATTTAGGGAAATGTATACAAAACGAAATCATTATTATATTCAGTAATGAAATTTAAAAAAAAATGTATCTAAAATAATGAATGCTAAGTATTTTTCAATAATTGTTGATTGCACCACTGATATTTCGCGCCAGGAGCAAATGTCCTTAATTGTAAGATGTGTTTCTATAAAAGAAAAAAAAATGAAGAAACCCAAGATACAAATAGAGGAAAGATTTCTAGATTTTATTAAAATTCAACAGGAAGTGGTATGGCTGAATAATTTTAAAATTATTAGAAGAAAAAAAACTTAAATATTCAAAATATCGATGGTCAGGGATATGACAACGGGTCAAATATTGAAGGGTAAGAATGCAGGGATACAAACACTTTTAAGGAACAAAAATCCTAGAGCATTTTTTGTTCCGTGTTGTACGCATTCCTTGAACTTGGTATTGAGCGATGCAGCAAGCTGCAATGTAGATACGGTTTTATTTTTTGACATTATTCAGTCAATCTATAATTTCTTTTCTTCATCGAGTCATCGATGGGAAGTTCTAAACCACATCCAAAATTTTACTTTAAAAGCTTTACGCACGACGAGATGGGGAAAGTCGCGTTGAAGCTGTAAAAGCAATACGAAATCAAGTAAAAGAAATACATGAAGCTTTAATTTTCATCACAGAAGATGACAGCTTAATTGGGCAACAAGGCATTAAAACAAAATTGGAAGCTAGTTCGTTAGCAAAAAAAAATTATTCTTTCAAGTTTATATTTGGCACATTTGTTTGTTATGACATTCTAAGTGAAGTCAATGCATGTAGCAAACAATTGCAAAATATCTCTTGCAATATTATTGAAACACTGAAATCATTAGATGTCACGAAAAAATTCTTGACGTCATACAGAAGCGAAAGCAATTTTTTGAAAGTTAAGCACCAAGCCCATAACTTTGCTCTAAATATTGGGTTAAATACTGATTTCCCAACTAACGACAGCACACGAACTCGATATGTAAAAACTCAATTTCATTATGTATGTTCTTGACGAATCAATTACTAATTTTGAGCGACATTTTCAAATTAATTTTTTAATGTAATTCTTGATTCAACAATAAAATCAATTACTGAGATATTTGAACAGCCAAATAAATATGAATCAAGTTTTGGGTTTCTCTTTAACATTGGTGACTTAAAATTTGATAATGATACAGTAAAAAAAAAAAAACTTGTTGCGACTTAGAAATTGTTCTGTCTGATTGTGATCAAAAAGATATTTCAGCGATAGATTTTTTAGATGAATTAAAAATATTGTCTCGGAGGATATAAATAATTATTCTCCCAAAGAAGTATTAAATTATATTTGTGCAAATAACTGCATAAGTCTTTTTCCTAATGTGTACACATCACTACGAATTCTTTTGACAACTACAGTTACAAGTGCAGAGCGCAGTTTTTCAAAATTAAGATTTATTAAAAATTATTTGACGTCCACAATGTCCGAAGGGAGATTAGATTGCTTAGCCACTTTATCTATTAAAAGTGATATAGCCGATATCACTTTTTTTTTTTTTAAATAATTAAAATTGTTAATTCTTAATTTAGATTTTTTCATATTTTTTTGTCATATTTAATGTAATTTATGTAATATTTATAAATTGTGTTAAAATTATGTACTCATTATATAATAAACACAAATATTTTATTTATTTATTCACTATATATATATATATATATATATATATATATATATATATATATATATATATATATATATATATATATAAATTTTTATATATACATATGCAATTTCATTAAAAAAAAAAAACTTGCCCACACTCAAAAATTTGCTCGGACCGGTGCTGACGGTATTACGAACTTTCGATTCCAACTTATGGACTCGAAATTGTTGCCAATATTCTTTTGAATGGAGAAGATAATATTTTAAAGAATAGACTGAAATATTTAAACATCAAAAAAAAAAAAAAAGATTACCTCATAAAATTTTCAAATAATATATTTCTTTTTTATGTAGCCTTAATAATTATATATAAATAATAATATTATATTAAGAAATTGGAAAATGCAGACCTTTTAAAATACTTAGTTAACCTTTTCCAGAAGCATTCTCCTTCTTAAGAAGGTATCATCATTTAATCGTGACTCCTCAATTGAAGTGTGAAAATATTTGCTATTTTCTTAAAATGTCCATTAAAAAAAAAAAGTCACGTTTTCTGACTTCTAAATAAATAAACAAATCTGCGAATGCCTATTCCTATAGAGAGTAGGCGAGGCCGAACTTTTGAAAACTGAGGGGGTAGTCCGACTTTTTATTATAATATAGTCAATATTGTAATATAACTTTATCATGATGTAATATATGGAATGTGTAAAATTATCATGCAATCAGAATATGATTCCTGATGAATTTCGATGATTTGCGGATTGTTTCCTATCGATTATTAAAAATTTATTTCAATATGTATTAAGGAACATATTTTCTCGCAACTTATGGTTATACCATTCATGATAGTAGTATATTGCCCCAGCTGTTCTGTTGTACTACGTGAATGGGCTTAACCGGATATGGGTAAACCTCCTGCGAACACAAAGCGGGCAAAGGCAGCATAAAGCATAAGCACGTTCTGTTTACTGATAGTAGAGGAACTTGGCTTGGTTGGCTTACTAATGTCTATAGCTTTCTTTCTGCGGCAACAACCGGGATGTACTCCACCCTCTTATATATATATAAATTTGAAAACAGTAGTGCGACGGTGAATCATAGGTGTGCATTAGTAAGGACGTTCTCTTAGTAACCAATTTAATTCGGGCAATATTCAGCATTATTTGTCCTGTAATCTACTGATTTCTACCAACGTTGCTTTTTCAAGACTGAAACCATGCGATAACATTTTGCATCTGACGCTAAAACTTATTCGGCGTCTTTGAATTTTTGTGATATAGTACCTTTTTATATTGATTCTTGGGACTAGAAAATGAGCGAACTCATCCACAGTGAGTTAGATTTCGTTTTAGTTCCAGTCAATTGATTGAGCTTACATATTCAACATATACATTATATAAGAAACAAAGATATCTGCAGTTGTATTTGTTTACTTTCTTTTCAAATTCATTATCACATTTATTACTTGACATACTGGTAAATGCGCATAAAAGGTTACTATACAACTTCAAGTTTTATAGTAACATCAGATCTCTGTTTAGGTAATTTAGGACGCAGAGGTAACCAAGACCTAGAGGTATCACATAATAATATAAAATGATAACTATAATAAATGAAGTAAAAATTAGCGTTTCATTCAGAATAAAATTTATTTTATATTTTGAAATATTTACTTAGGAACAATAGTTCACCAAAAAATGAGAATATTGGTTTACAATAATAAACTATAACGAAGATTTTTACTTCCAAGGATTTTTTTATTTTATTGGGGATTCGAGATTCTGAAATAAAGCCGCACGTTGTGAGCATGTATGAAATGGGAGAAGGATGAAAGAATGATTCAATCATTCGAAATACATTTTTCCGGCCAGGTTCTTACTGAATCTTAATATTTTATAACTTGATAAGTTTTTGGTGGCCTCTCCACTAATATTCCTACAATACTACTTAGTTTAATGAGAATGGAAATCTTTCGAAAGAGGGAGCATTATGTGGTGATTATCTGAATTTTGTTAAAGCATTTGATAGAGTGCAACGTGATAAAGTACTGTTCAGGTTGGAGTTGGACAGTCAGTTCCTACCTTGGTTACAGTATGGGGGGGGGTGCGCAATGTCCTGAAAAAGGAAGGTAATAAGTGGGATACCACATGGTTCTTGCTGGGACAACTATTGTTTAATTTACATAGCAGTGATATAATTCAGGGTGTGATAGGAGAAATTCTGTTGTTTGCTGATGATAAATTAGCAAAAGCAATGACCAGTAGCGGCTCGTGGCTTGAAATCGTGGGGGGGGGGGTGCTGCAACTTTCGACATATACATACACACTGTAAGTACGGTGTATAGTGTTTGGATAAAATATCAAAATTATGGTAAAAATTAAACATGAAACAATATAGTTTATTATCGATAAAATTATATAGTTTGGTACAATTCAAAATTACTTAAAAATAAAATATATTCTTCGTTTTTTGTTTCATGAAAAATTGTTTATTATAGATAAAATTATACAGTTTAGTATAATTCAAAATTACTTAAAAATAAAATTTATTATCATAACTCCAATAATGTTCTAAAATAAAAACTATAACAAATGTTATGTCTTTAATTGTAATGTCCAAATATTTAAAGAGACGGAGTAAACACGATAAGCACTACGAACACTACTACTGGCGCAAACTGCATATAAACAACAGTGGAACTGCGCGACGGACACTGAACGAATTATCATCAGACCACAACCCAATCCTACTTCACTTAGGGAACAAAGATCAGTCACCTCCCCCCCCCAAACCTCCATCATCTGGGAGAAACTCAAGAAAGTGCTACCAGAACACATTGGTCTGGTTCCCCATATAAAAACCAAGGAAGAAATAGACATGGCAATAAAGAACCTCACCAATCAAATCAATAAAGCCATAACAGCAGCCACAGTATCCACGATTACCCACAAACAAAATCGTCTCCCGGAAGAAATCATGGACTTAATAAGGGAAAAAAACAGACAAAGAAAAAGATATCACAACACTCGTGCTCCCCAGGACAAAACAGTCCTCAACAGATTAAACAAATCTGTCCGAGAAGCTCTTCAGAACCATAGGAACCAACAATGGGACAACAAGCTCACCTCCATCTCCACAGCAGATCATTCTATATGGAAATTCCTAAACAACCTCAGGATCAAGTGCAAATCCCTCCCCCCTCAGCAAGCAGAACAGCACCTTGCATACACAGATGCTGACAAAGCCGAAGCCATAGCAAGAAACCTAGAGAAACAATGCAGTCCTGCATATGATAACCTAAACATCAGCCACGTATACAAGATCCATCGTAAAGTCAGGTTCACAGTAAATCGTCCCGATGTCAATCCAAGTCCTATAATGCCTACCTCACCTACCGAAATAATCGGCATCATCAACCATCTCAAGATCAAAAAAGCCCCAGGTCTGGATGGCATCACTAACCAAGTCATCAAGGCACTACCACGCAAAGTCATAGCACATCTGGCAAACATCCTAAACTCCATCCTCAAATGGCAGCACTTCCCCCAGTCATGGAAAATAGCTGACATCATCCCAATTCACAAACCAGGCAAAGACCCACACCTACCTGAAAATTACCGTCCCATCAGCCTGCTATCCAATTTAGGGAAAATAGCTGAGAAAATTATCCTCATCAGACTCCAAGATCATGTCAACCAATTAAATATCATTCCAGAAGAACAATTCGGCTTCCGTCAAAATCACAGCACCACCCATCAAATCCATAGACTGGTAGAATACATCACCACAGGATTCAACTGGAATCAACACACTGGAGCTGTCTTCCTAGACATCTCAAAGGCCTTCGATAAGATCTGGCACCAAGGCCTCCTCTACAAACTCATCATCGCTAACCTTCCACTAAACATGATACACCTGATCAAATCATACCTCTCCAACAGGAGGATGCAAGTCAAAATCAATGAAACAGTCTCAACCCAACGGAAAATCATCGCTGGAGTTCCTCCAGGATCACTGCTAGCCCTGATCCTGTTCAACATCTATATGGCAGACATCCCTCAAAATCCTCTCACATCTACCATCGCCCTTTATGCTGATGACACGGCTATTCTAGCCAGATCTCGTCAACCACTTCTCGTCACCAAAAAACTACAAGACACCATCCTGAATCTAGAAAAATGGTTTAAAGACTGGCGACTACAATTAAACCCCCAGAAAAGTACAACAATACTCTTCACAAGAAGACGAGCATCCCCCAAAGGAGACATCACCCTGTTCAACTCTAAAATTCCCTGGAAAACTGAAGCAAAATACCTAGGAATACTTCTCGATAAGCGATTATGCTTCAACAGCCACATCAAGAGCATATGCACCAAAGCTTCAAAAGTTATCGCCCAGCTATACCCCTTGATCAACAGACACAGCAAACTAAGCTCAAGAAACAAAATTCTGCTGTACAAGACAGAGATCTGTCCCACAGTCATATATGCCTCCCCAGCCTGGAGCCATACTTCCAAGACAAACATCCTCAAGCTACAAAGACTACAGAACAAATGCCTGCGAATGCTTCTGGACGCCCCATGGTTCATCAGGAATGCCCAGATCCACTGGGACATAAATATCCCCTACATCTCTCCACTACTACGCTCCCTAGCAGAAAAATTCTTTATGAAGACATCTATCCATCCAAACCAACTGATACAACAAGCCGGAAACTATGACGGTAATGACTACTGGAAACATAAAAGACCGAAAGCCATCCTAACACCCAACAACGAATAACCACTTCTGCCCACTCAGGACGAGCTAAAATAGCTCACAAATCTCTCCCATCACTGCTCCCAAAACAGACAACAGGGAATATGAAAAGCGTCAAGCTTCACCCTCTGCGCCATATATGTCCTGCATCCTGCGACGGACACTGCCGCATTACGCAAATAGCTCGTATCTCACTATGACATGCATATACTTGCGCGGGTTGCAATATGACACTGTGGTAAACACAGTGCTGCTAGCGTCCTTCGCCCTCCTAAATGCTACAAGATGGATTTTTATTATTTTTTATGCAAAATAACTGAATTGTATAGGATTGTTCATTATTATTATTATTATCAACACCCGACCTCCATGGAGGCAGAGACTCATTGTGAGAGGTACTCACTATTGCATAGAATGCTCATCCGACCTAGTCTTAAACTGATTCAGTGTGTCCACATCCACAACACACTCAGGCAATGCATTCCACTCACCAACCACCCTCCATGCAAAGAACCTGCTTCTCACTCCTTTGCTCACATCCTCCTTATACAGTTTCCAGCAATGGCCTCTTGTTCTACTTCCCTCTATATGAAAAAATATGATAAAATATGAAATGAAAAATTAAATATTACAAGCAAATATAAATAAATTAAGAAATATATTTATATATCGAGAAAAATTGGGGTGCCGCAGTGCCTATGCATTGCAACAAAAGTTCTAACTTGTTGCAAGAGGATTTGAATAGGTTCATGCTTTGGACTGAAGAATGGAGATGTCACTTTAGTGTTGTTGATTAAGTGTGAAGTTATGCACTTTGGGCAAAGAAGATGGATGAAGTTTATCATATTGAAGTAACTTTAGTTTAGGAGGTTGAGGATATGGGGATTTTGGTGGTCAGACAGCTAAAGTTCAGGGGAAGCATCACAAAAATTGTATTACCCAGGAAATTGCTCCTGTAATGTGAATAACTCTGACAAGTATGGATAATGTGGTGATAGTTCCACTATATAATAAGCACTAATTGGGCCTCACTTGTGTTTATGTGAATAGATGATCTGCTCACCTGGTTATTGGCAATTAGGAAAAATTGAAGAGAGTTGAATATGTAGACAGATTAAGGGAATGTGATCTTGTAGAGCTTGATAGATAGGAGGAGGAGAAGTGACATGTATAAGTTTGGTGAGAGGAGCCTATCAGATAGATAGATATAGATTAATTCTTGCTTAGAGTGATGGAAAAATGAGAGTTGGTCTTTGTCATGTGAGTAAGGAAGTGAAAAGGACTCTACAACCGTGTTATAAATAATGGTTTTGATTTCCCGATGTTTTGACCTTCATAAGTTTCATGACATGCATAAGTTTAGTGAGAGGAGCCCATCAGATAGATATAGATTAATTCTTGCTTAGAATGATGGTAAAATGAGAGTCGGTCCTTGTCATGTGAGTAAGGAAGTGAAAAAGGACTCTACAACCGTGTTATAAATAATGATTTTAATTTCCCAACATTTTGACCTTCTTATGAAGGTCATCATCGGGAGTACACACACACACACACGCGCGCGTGCACGCACACACACACACAGAGAAACTAAATTTCACACAGTATGATGAAGAGACAATGATGCAATTTCTATTTAAGCATCCCTGTAACGATCCGGGCGTGTGTGTGCCCTGGCGACAGCCCCCCCCCCCCTTCGTATCGGTGCCCGTATGCTCTGAATGCCCGCTTCCGCTGGCCCTGTGTGTATATATACTGGCCTGTATGTGTCGGTTTCCAGTAAACAGTGAAGGAAAGACTGCCAGAAGGAAGGCGTGAGATAAGTGTATCTAGAAATGGAAGTGTGTTCTACTTTTCAGTCTCAACTGTGAATTGTTTGTGTTGTTTGTTTAGGTAGCTGAGGAAAGTGTCTGGTGGCCATGGGGCCAGATAGCGAAAACATTTCCTCAGCCACCTAAACAAACAACATAAATGCATGCAATTGTTTACACTGCACCAAAACATGGTATGAACATAAATTTAAGGAGGCCTGTGACATTCTTATCAATCAACCTAATGTGAACGATAATGATGGTCTAAAAATCCCAAGCAAATGGAAGGCACATATTCTACCCATTTAACCTTTCTCCCTAAGAGTTAATTATAAATAGGACCACAGGTAATCCAGGATCTTAAATCTACTATGACAAATGTCGTTAAATTAGGATATCATTTTTACTGTAACAAAACTATATGAAAGAATGTTTCTCTGACATTGTCTTAAATAGAATATAGCTTTTATTTGGTTAATTTATTTTATTTCATTTATTTATTGTAATTTTATTTTATTTTCACTAGAAGTCAGGTCAGTAGAATAACCATAGATCAAATCATTGTCTCTTCAGCATACTGTGTGAAATTTAGTTTCTCTGTGTGTGTGTGTGTGTGTGTGTGTGTGTGTGTGTGTGTGTGCTGCAGATGTGTGTGTGTGTGTGTGTGCGTGCTGACCTTCATAAGAAGGTCAAAATGTTGGGAAATTAAAATCATTATTTATAATACAGTTGTAGAATCCATAATTTGTGTAAAATGAATGCTGATCATCGTGTAACAATAAAGGAAAGGAGTTTTTTTTACCATGGTGGGTTGTGAATGAGTGAGATGTGCTGCTGGAGTGTGTAGTGGGTGCTCCAAAGCTTATGTCTTCAAGGCTAAATATGATTGTGGGCAGTAAGTGTTTATCCTTCCACATGGATAACGAGGTAATAGTTCCACTGTATAAGGTACTAATAAGGCCATGATTACTTGCATGACTCCACAGAGTATTTAGATGCCAAGTCTTGGATGTAATGCTACTAAGAGCATGTTCAGTGTGAATTTTAAATTACAGGGACAAGTAGCAACCAGAAGACTTGATAATGAAAATTTGCGAGCCAAATGCAAATGACACGGTGCTAGGTCTGAAATATATTAAGATCCTGACTACATAATTTTAAAACAAAATATTTGTTGTTTTATCCTTAAAAAAAAATTACATGTGGGACACGAGGAGAACTATTTCCAACAAGACAGATGACATCAATTCATCATGTTTGGCGAGGCAAGGCTTCACAACTTTCTTTTGTATAAACATTCTAAGAGCAAACTGCTTTTGTGAGGGACCTTAATTTTATATCAGAGGGCTTAAGGTTAGTGGAAATTGCATGTTATGCATGTTCAGATTCTTCCGGCTCATGAAATTTATTATAATTGTCTTATTTATTTAATATAATTTGCCAGCAAAGATTGGCCGATTGGTAGAGCCTCTGCTATTAATGGCTTACGTAAGCAAGTTTGAGTGTGGTTAGTAGTTGGAAGGGGATCAATCGTTCGATTCTGTTGGCACATTCTCCCTCGATGAGTCTTTGGACTCCCTGGAGGCGTCAAATAATAATAATTGGAATGTTTATCATGATGGACTGCCACAGATCTACCAGTTTGGCTGAAGTGTAACTCGCAATGGAAGGGAATTTGATAAACACCAGGGTAGACTGAGCAGAAGTTGATCCTTTACTGAGCCTTAAAGGAGAGAAAAGAAAAAAGCAGAAATCTTGTTAATAGAGTGAAAAGACACCTGACTAAGCTAAACAGCTTGGTTATTCTTTTTTTAGAATGCCTTTAATATAAGGAATGGTAAGGAGATAAGGCTTCTTGGTGAAGCTATTAGCAAGGAAAAGTGGTTTTAATAGAATTTGTGATAGCAATGTTTCTAGAGCATAGAGTGAGCCTGCTGTACAAGTCTTAATGGTGCCAGATTTTTGACAAGGACAGTGATGTAAAATAGCATGAATGCATAGTTCAGTATGTGAGTTTTCTTTCTAAAAATGGTGAAATGTATCTACTATCTGGCTGATGGAGGTCTAAAAAGGTAATATGATGATCTTTTACTAATTCAAGAGGGAACTGAGTACACATATCTGTATCACAAGGATTCAGTTGTTCCATGAAATAGTTTGCAAGGGTTGGAGAAAAAAGGGCCATCCATGTACCCTTCAGTCTACTGGCAAAGCTTTTTCTAACAAGTAAAGTAACCAGAGTGGATGATAAAATCATCAAGATGAACATTTTTCACTTCAAAGAAAAAAAATCTCGGCTTTGTCCTGCTGCAGTGATATCTTAATCATCTTAGATGCTGTGTCTATTCACAAATGTTCCCCTGGATGAAACTTTCTTGTAGATATTCTTTGTTTCTCTGATTTTGTCATCATTCTGGTCACTTTTTGGAACAAACTTTACCAGCAGATTTAAGGTACAGCCATGGGATTGTCCTTTTTCTCCAACCCTTGCAGACTATTTCATGGAGCAATTTGAACAAAAACTACTAGATCTCTCCTGAGCATTCTTTGTGGTACTGCAAACTGTAAAAATGTCATTCACAAATATGTGGATAGCATTTACAGTTCGGCCATGTTCCCTTTGGAACTTCAAGAAAAAAAATGTTACAAAGATTGATAGTACCACAAAGAATGTTTAGGAGAGATCTAGTAGTAACTCTCCACAAAACTCGTAACTTTTCTTGAAACTGAAGGAAAATCAATCTCTGCCTTTAGTCAATCACAGATAACTGTATTAAAGCCATCAGTGATTTTAATAGGCATCTGGGGAGGAGAGTACCATAGACAACTGTTATCTCATGGTCTCTAGTGTGTGTGTGTTATTTTCTGAAATAATGCGAGTACAGTGGATCATTTGATTAACATCCTCATTAATGCTTCATTGACTAGTTTTATTCTTACAAGAAAAATGTTCAGAGTGTAGCTATTATTCTCTTAAAGTAGAAAAAAAATAGTATTTTCCTTCTTGTAGACCCACTTTATTGGCCGGATAGTGACACTTCTCTGTTTTTAGAAAGAAAACTACACTGGACTTTACATTCATGCTCATTCACATCACCATCCTTGTCAGAAATCACTATTAAGTCTCGTATACATCTTATCTCTCATTCTTTATGCTGTGCTGAAGCATTGCCATTACAAAAATTAAATTATATATTAAGACTACCTTTTTTGGCTAATGGCTTCACACCAGTTATGCAAACAAGGCCATTAATAACTAACTATGGGATTTCTTGTCACCTTCACTTCCAAGAAGTGGTTCATCTTTACTGTTCCTTATGTAATTTCTGAAAGAATAACCAAAATGCTTAGATCTGGTGACTTTTTTTGCCTTATTAACAAGATTCTCCCTCCCTTTTTTTATTCTTCAGGGTAAAAGGATGAACTTTTGCCCTTAGCTTACTCTAGCATTTATCAAATTCTCATTCATTTTGGGTAATCATGTTTCAGCCAAACTGGTACAGGCATCGTTCCTTCTGGTCCCTTGCCAAGGCCATTGGGTGCAACTTTTGTCCACACTGGTTTCCACTACTCGCATCCAGATGGTACTGTAGTCACTTCACCTAAAAGACGATGACATCTTACTGGCATCACTCTTTTCTTCCAATTTCTGTACAAAGTTTCCTCCACTCCACCAAGAATTGCTCTTTCTCTATGCCAACCCTAGTCTTCTATTTTGATTTTCAAATGAAACTGCCATCCAATTGCTATCACTCCTGTTCTCTCTAAAATTAAGTAGTTCATGGTGGATGGTTTCTCTTCGGATTTCCTCACCAATGTGGGAGTACCTCAGGGTTTGGTACTTTCACCCACTCTCTTCCTCTTGTATATAAATGACCTGCTCACAGAGACTTCATTTCTTATCCATAACTTTGCTGATGGAAGTACACTCTATTCCTCCTTTTCATTTGAACTTTATAGTGCTCAATTATTAGAATCCTCAAGATCTACCATGACCAGTGTCCTGAACTCCAGTCTCCTAGCTATATCCATGGAGCAAAGAAAACCTTGCAGATGCCAGTGCTACCAAAACTTAGTCATGTCTAATCTCCAGCAAGAAAGAGCTCGCATCCCTCTCCTAACTTTCAGTAATCTCCAGATATGTAAACCAGGTGTCGGCAGGCTGCATGTGGCCCAAATGTGCATTTTTGGTGGCCCATAAAAGGTTGACCATACTTACATGGCATGTGGCCAGTAAAATTTTATCATCAAGAAAAGACGTTATGGACATTTCAAGAGGACTTTATCTACTAGTCAGGTGCTAGATGGTTAAGTAGAGGTATTGTGCTAAAAATATTTTTTAATTTATGTGAAGAAATAGATATTTTCATGATGGAACACAAAAATACTGTCCTGCAACTATCGGATAAAAAATGGATTGTGTCTCTTGCATTTATGGTAGACATTACAACTACCTTAATGAACTTAATTTGAACCTGTAGGGCCAAGGTAAATTACTGTCAGAACTGTTTTCTGACATAAAAGCTTTTGAAGGCAAACTATGTCTGTTGAAGAAATATATAATGGAAGAAAATCTACATGATTGCAAATTGACATCTACAGTTGGATGGCAAACACAAAAGAAACTTTTGTTGGTATTATTAAAGATTTACAAAACGGAATTTTCAATAAGATTTGTGGATATTGAATCCTTTTAATGTCGACATTCATGACCTGCCAAACCGACCACTGATGCAAGTTTTGGAATTGCAGCAGAATGAAATATTAAAGAATGCATTTTCGTTAGAAAATATTTAAAAAATTTATCAATGCTTACCAAAAAATTTGAAGGATTAATTTTTGCAAAGAAGATGATAGTCGCATTTGGAAGCACATATATTTGCGAACAAGCATTTTCTGCCATGATTTTAGAAAAAATATATATTCTTCTCGACTAACTGATGAACATTTGCATGCTTCAATTCGAATTTACATCTTAGGTTATAAAGTAGATATAGATAATTTGGCTAAGGGAAAACAATCAAAAAAGTCACATTAAGTAGGAAGACATACATATTGTGATGCGTAAAACTATATTACTTACATGATTATTTTTCATTGAGTTTCATTTTAATGCTTGTTTCATATCTTGTATACTTTATAAATATTTCTGTTTTTTTTTTTTTTTTTAAGATTGATATAATAAAAATTGATACCTTGAGTATTTTTTCCGCTCATTATTTTCTATTAATTAAACCCTTGCGACCCTATTATTAAAAATAAAAGTTGAATGTGGCCCACGAGTCTGAAAAGGTTGCCAACCCCTGATGTAAACAATCAGATTTCACTTCTTGAGCTGATCTATACCAATGTCCTTTCCTGGCACAAGCACATTTCAACCATAGCTTCTGCAGCCACCAAAAAACTTGGTGTACTTTTTTGCACAAGACACTGTTTCACAGCTGCTAACTCTCTACAAATCCCAAATCAGCCCAGCCATGGAATATCGTTCACATATTTGGGATGGTGCACCAAAATTCTTTCTATGATATCTTGATTCTATCCAGAAGAAGGTAGTCTGGTCAATTAATGATCCCTCTCTCTCACACATCCACTTCGATCCCTCTCCCACAGACATTCAGTTTCTTCCTTATGCCTCTTCTACACAAACTTTCATGGGCAGTGCTTTTCACCTTCATGGAATCACAAGCCTCATCATGGGAGGTCAGCACTTGTCAATAAGCCTATGAAACTACTCCTTAAACTTATTCACCAGTTGCACTTTAACCACCCTCTCAGGTAATGCATTCCATGCTCCTATGGCTCTCCATGCAAGAAACTTACTTCCTATCCTTTTACTTACTGCAACTTCCAGGGAGGGACACTTGTTCTTGTTTTTTCCCCTTACCATATAAAAAATTTCAGTGTTAATCTGATAATAATCCTTCAACAGCTTAAATGTCTCAGTAATATCCCTCCCTTTTTGTCTTTTATCCACCAAACACTGCAGTCTACATGAAAAAAAAAATTATTCCTCCACTTTCCTCAAATCATAAGAACAAGAGCTATTGCTAACCAACACCTTTTTATAGGCTAGCTTGAAACTCACCTAATCAATTTCTCTTCCTCCTCTTTCATTAAACTGGAACAGTCTTCCTCCACTCTGCCTTACCCAGAGAATAACCATCAGTTAAAAAAAAAAAAAAAAAAAAAAAAAAAAATCGTAAACAGATTTCTCGTTTCTTATTCTTTTGCCCACACATGGTACTGATCTGCTATAGGCCTTGTGATCTCTCAGGTATTGGTCAGATATATAAAAAATCGACAATCCATTGCAGTATCATGTTGTGATAAGATTATCTAAGCTGGAACCCTGAATCCTAGTTCTTCTGTTAGATTTCATTATACATCATACGAAAACCTCTTTTGCAGGATGCTATGGAGGTAGGTAATTGTGCGAGCATATCTATGATGCTCGCACAATTATGCACAATTATTCTGCAAGTGTGGAAGAGAATAATTATCATTACAGACAAGAACATTGCACACTGGTAATGATGATAAATCATATCCATCAAAGATGTTAGCATCATTGTGTGTTATTCTTTCTAAAAAGATTGTTTTCCTAAAGTCAAAAAGATTTTATTTTGAAAGCTTTTATTAAATTAAAAAAAAATTATGTTCCAATCTATAGCTATCTGTTAAGTGTGAGTGGCAAGCCCCCTACTTTTTACTAGTTGAATGTCTAATTAGGAAAATGTCGTCCTCTTTGAAGAAGAGTGTTGAAATGCTAGCAAATCCTTAACACTTGTGAGGGAAAAAAAAATTCTATTCGAGAGATTCTGATTGAAACAAACCCTCCACAAAACTCTGAACATTTCTTGAAACTGAAGGAAAGTCAATCTCTGCCTTTAGTCAATCACACATAACTGTACTAAAGTCATCGGTTATTTTAATAGGTATCTGGGGAGGAGAGTACCATAGACAATTGCTATCTCATGATTTCTAGTGTGTGCGTGTATTATTGTCTGAAATAATGTGATTCTGCGGATCATTTTTATTGATTAACATCCTCATTAATGCTTCATTGACTAGTTTTATTCTTACAAGAAAAATGTTCAAAGTGTAGTTATTATTCTTTGATTGAATTGGAAATTCAGTCTCAGAGGATTGTCTTACAGATGTTGGATTCCCATTATCTGCTGTACTGTCCTCACAATTTTAGGTCCTTCTTTACAATCACTCCCATATCTTTATCCACCACCATTCTTTCAAATGTGTTTGTTTGGTAGCATATATTAGTTTCTTACTTAAACCATCCAAAACAAATAAAATTTTATGCTGTAAACTTAATCATTTTCATGATTTAATCAATCACATTTACTTAATATTCAAGATACTGTAGTGACACGTGAAAGGGACTGGTGTGGGAACAGAGGGAGGTGGATGAATTTGAGATTCTTAGAATATTGCAGAATTGTAGTATAACTGTGGGATTAGATGGAATATCAGCTTGTGTTTCATGAGAAGGTGCAAGGGAACTGGTAGTGCCTCTGACTAGGCTGTTTAATTTAAGTCTCAGCTCAGGCAGAGTTCCATGGGAGTGGAAGGAGGTAAAATAAGACTGCAGTAGCAAATTATAGATCAATCAGTATGTCAGGAATGTTAGTAATAATACTGGTAAAGCTAGTCAAAAAGAGAATTCAGGAATGGGTGGAAAAGAATATGATACTTTGAGAGGCAATAAGGCTTTGTGAAGGGTTGGTCATGACTTAATAATTTACTAACTTTTTATAATAGTGACAACTGAGTTTAATAAAGGGAATAGCTACACAATGATTCTGCTGAATTTTGCAAAGGCATTTGACAGAGTACTGCATGAAATTCTGTTATGCAAATTAGAACAAATGGGAACACATATATTACTGGTTATATGCATATGAGGATGGCAGATAGATGGAGGAGCAGAATCCAGAAGAAAGTAGGTGACTGGTAGTGTGCTATAAAGTTCTGTGCTAGGGCTATTACTGTTTAATTTGTACATAAATGATATAGGAAGTAGTCTGAAGGGAAATATTCAATTGTTTGCTGATGATGCAAAATTGGGTAGAATAATAGATAATCAATAATCAAGGCAATGCAGAGAGCTTACAGGATAATCTAAATAGGCTGTTATTATGGGAAAAAGATAATCAGTGGCAGTTTAATGTGGAGAAATGTAAAGGTATGCATTTTGGGATAAATAGATTACAAGCCGTGTACCATATTGAAGGAATTGTACTTCAGGAAATAGATAAAACTAGGGATCTGGGAGTGGTAGTAGAGTTGAAGTTTAGAAGGCATATTGCTAAGGTTGCCAAGGTAGCTCATAAGTTTACTTGGCTATTGAAGAACACACTAACAAGTAGAGACAAGGAAGTGTTATTCCTCTTTATAAGACTTTGAAATGTCCACATCCGGATTATTGTGCTCAGGTCTGGTCATCTGGGTTTCTTGGGGATGAGAAAGTAGTAGAGAGGCGAATGACCAAGATGGTGAATGGTCTGTGGAATGCTCCATATGAAGATAGATTGAAGATTTGTGGATTGCAGAAGTTGGTTGACAGGTGAAAAAGAGGGGATATGATAGAAACATTTAAGTTCCTTAAAGGGTTTTATAGGCTTGATGCAGGGGAAATGTTACAGTACTTGTTATACAGGGACAGAACAAGAGGTCATCCTTGGAAGTTGAATAAGAGTAGTTAATAGGGGTGTGATCACTAGATATTTTGCTTGGAGAGTGGTGAATGAATGGAATGGATTGCCAGAGACAGTTGTGAGTGCAAGGAGAGGTATGATAGATATTGTGTGGCTAGTTTGGGTCTCTTGTGATGAGTCGTCACACTACATGGAGGTGCCCAAACAACAAAAATAATTTTTGGTTAACATAATTAGTTTTTCTTATAGGTGATGATTTATTATTGTTTTTTCATTATAGATAATGATCTCATCCTAATGCACTTAAATGCAATGTTTATATCCGTCCTGATGATGATCTTTATAATACTTTTGGGAGATGCCGAAAACATCAGCCATTTTGTGGTAGATGCAAGAGAAGCTATGGTAAACATTGCCATTTTTTCCTCCCTTGATTTTTATTTTTTTTTTTGCTTATACTCTGACTTTTGAATAGAAGCCATTAATATTTCATTTTCAGTAAATAAATTATGTTGAACAGTACTTTGTAAATCTGTCTATACTAATGCTTTCCTTAGAAAAACTAAAACGTTTCTTAAAAGCTGAAGTTTGATCTGAAATCATTCTTATTAAAATTATTCACAAATTATGTTGGTGGGATTATACTTCATGAAACTGATGAGGCAAGGGATCTTGGAGTGTTAGTAGATAGGAAGTTGAAGTTCAGGGGCCGTGTAGCAAAGATTGCAAATACAACTCAAAAGATAACTGCTGAAACAGACGTTCACATGTAAAGATAAGATGTCATTTTTACTCTTTACAGGGCCTCGATAAGACCTCAGTTGGACTATTGTGTGCAGGTCTGGTCTCCTGGTTTCTATTGTGATTCTGATATATTGGAGAGAGTGTGCAAAGGAGAGTGTTAAAAATGATACCAGGATTATGAAGACAGATCGAGAATTTGTAGACACTAGCAAATAGGAGAAAGAGGGGTGATATGATTGAGACTTGTGAACTTCTGAAAGGGTCATACAGGATTTCAATTGATGGAATTTTTTCAATTTATGGAGGGTGGGGAAAGGACGAGGGCATCCTTGGAAGCTGAGAATGAATGCCACTAAGAAGGGGTGAGTCCTGGATTTTTCTCTCATAGTGTGGTGTGTGATTGGAGTAGATTGCCATTGGATGTTGTGAGTGCAAGCAGTGTGTTCAGAAGAATTCAACAATAAGTATGATAGCCTGTGTATGTAGTATGTGGCCTCCTCGATGAGTCCTTGACTCTCTGGAGGTTTCTCTTAATAATAATAATAAAAATTATTCCAAAAAATTGTACATTGGATGATTTTATTTTATTTTAAGTTTTTTTGTCGTGTACTAAAATTGAGTATCTTTACTGGACCCAACTGCCTCTTTTAATTTGTTTTTGCTTATATGTCTTTTTAATATACTTTCTTATACATATGCATTGCATAGGAAATTTTTGTACATATGCATTATAATTTTTTGTGTTATTTGAGTCAGTTTTTTTTTTATGTTTAGTTCAAAAATGACCTTAAGATGTTATTACTCCCCAGTTTTGAGTAAGTCAGAAATAAAACTAGTGTTGAGGCTATCAGGTGAAAAGACGTGCTGATAGAGAGTTCCTGAAAGATTTGTGAATTTATTAAGTGTTTTCTTAGATTTAATTTTGTATTTTTAGTATATTATTGTAGCTTTTTAGTGTAATTATTGTACTATAGCATTTTATAATATAATTGCAGAAATATTATTAATTTTTACTACTCTTAAAAATGGTGCCAAAAACTCGTAATAAGGCAGTGTCTAAAGCTCAAGTTGTTGCTACTGAGGAGAGTGTTTGTCCTGATGAACAAAAGTACTGCTGCAATGATGATGATAATAATTTATCTGAGGATAAGTTGACATTAAAAATATCTTGATTACAGAAATGGTTAGAAAATCGACCAGGGAAATTGGAAAAACATTTGACTAAACTTACAGTTGTTGAAAGTTTTTCCACTTGGTTATACTGTAAATTAAAGATACCAAGAAATTATATGCTTGGTTTAATCCTTTATCCAAGCATAAGCAAGCAAAGTTTGCACCTGAAGTCTTTTAAGGACTGGGGCAACTCATGGTAAAGGTGGTATGACTTCACATCATTTGACATAGTATCCCATAATCAGAGGCATAGGTAGGGGGAGGGCAGAGGGGACGGTCTGAACTTTGAACCTTTTTGAATTTTTGCAGTTAATTCTAAAATTAACTGCAAAATGACTGAAATACAGTCTCGAGCACTCAATAATGCAGAATATGACTTCTGCATTATTTGGAAATAGTATTACATCATTTCCAAATAATGTAATACTATTGCGAATTTTCCTCACAATTGCTGTAAGTGTTGCTAGTTGTGAGAGGAGTTTCTCTATCTAAGTAAAATAGATCAAGAATTACCTACATTACTATGAAATAGACTTCACCAATGTCATCGACGATTTTGCTAACAGAAAAGAAAGAAAAATAACATTTTAGAATGTTGAAATTAAAGTTTTACTTCAAAAATAAACATAGTGTTTCAATTTATTTCCTCTACGTCGTTTTGACTTTTTGTGGTATTTTTGGTGTGTATTGAGAGGGGTGGCAAACTCAGGGACTGCCCTGGGCAGCAAAAGCTCTAGCTACACCACTGCCCATAATGCAAAGCACATCTCCTTGCAGACATGTATAATGCTATGCATTATGGGAAGGGTCATTACCCAGACCGGTTTTGACCTTTATCGAGATCTCATCAGTGGGAGCCAGATCCACAGGTGATTCCAAGGTTGAAGTAATGGAGAAGTCATATTCTCTTATGCGAGTTGCAAAAGATGTCGCACCTTATTATTATAATACTCTGGATTGGAGAATAGATAGTTGTTGAAAGTTTTTTCCCCAATTTGATATACTATAAATTAAAGATACCAAGAAATTATATACTTGGTTTCATGATTTATCCAAGTTTATCTATCTCTAATCCAGAGTATTATAATAATAAGATGTGTCACCTTTTGGCAACTCATATAAGAGAATATGACTTCTGCATTACTTCAACCTTGGTATCACCTCTGGGTTTGGCTCCCACTGATGAGACTTCAATAAAGGTCGAAACCGGTCTAGGTAGTGATCCTTCCCATAATGCATAGCATTATACATGTCTGCAAGGAGATGTGTTTTTTGCATTATGGGATACTAAGGCAAGTGATGAGAAGTCATACCACCTTTACCACGAGTTTCCCCAGTCCTGAAAATACTTCAGGCACAAACTTTGTTTGCTTACACTTGGATAAAGGATTAAACCAAGTACAGTTACACCCCGAGTTACGTAACACGCGACTTATTCACAGTTCCGTAATAAATGTACTAGCGCGTATGAAAACATTTGCTGCTTTGTGCAGGTGCGTCTTTGACAGCCTTATTGCGGTCCAGTAGTAGATGCCTTGCATGGTTAGCTCAGTCACCTGTTATCACTGCTAGTTTCGTTTTTTTTTTTTTACCCTTAAAATAGAATGCAAACGCAAAACCAAATGCGCTGGTAATAATTCTAAAAAATGAAGGTCTGTAATTACTTTAGAAGAAAAGTTGAAATTAATTCGTATGTATGAAGGCGGGAAAATTCTATCAACAATAGCTCGGGAAATAAATCAACCTATTTCGACAGTGAATACAATAGTGAAGGATAAAGTTCGCATTGTTGAAAGCATGAAAGGTGTGGTAGCATTATAGGGCACAATTATTACCAAGAAGAGGCCGGGCCTGATATCAGAGATGGAGAAATTGTTGTCTCACTGGATCGATGATCTGACACAGAAGCGAATACCGTTAAATTTACTGATTATCCAAGAGAAGGCTATGTCCTTATATAAGGATTTTAAAGAGCAGGACAGCATCACGGATGCAGAGAGTACATTTAAAGCTAGTGCTGGATGGTTCGAATGATTCAAGAAACGTACAAATCTGCACAGCATCAAAATTATGGGTGAGGCAGCAAGTGTGGATACAGACGTGGCAAATTGATATCCCGAACTTCTGACAGAAATAATTGAGGAGGGAGAATATGTCGATGAAATGTCTCTGTTTTGGAAAAGGATGCCAACATGGACATTTATTGCAAAAGAGGAAAAATCTATGACTGGATTCAAGGTCGCAAAAGATCGGATCGCTGTTATGATTAGTGGCAAGATTTCAGGGGACTTAAAATTTAAACCACTTACAGTGTACCATTCCCAGAGGCTGCATGCCTTTAAGAATATTGACGTGAGTATGCTGCCCATAATTTGGAAATTCAACACCAAGGCTTGGGCAAACGTGTGCTGTTCAGAGACTGGTTCAATAATCACTTCGTTCACCAGGTGAAGGAATCCCGTTTAAAGTGCTTCTCCTCCTGGACAATGTCCCTGGTTACAGAAGAGTTGGATGACTTTCATCCTGATGTAAAAGTTGCTTACCTTCCTCCTAGAACTACCTCACTATTGCAACCTATGGATCAAGGTGTTATTGCGACTTTTAAAGCCTACTATCTGCAGTGTACATTTTCCCAAGCAATCAATGCCATTGATAGTGGTAAGGGCATGATTTCTGGAAGAACTATAATATCCTTAACGCTATCAAAAACAGGGTGGCTTGGGATGAAATCAAGCAGACAACAATGATTGCTGTGTGGAAGAAACCCTGCCCAGAAATGGTCCATAATTTTAAGCATTTCGCAGGAGAGCAAACAATGACTGATACGGGTGCTGAGTTGGCAGCACCCATTTCAGCAGGCGATGGAGACGTGTGCAGCTGACACAGCAATTGGAGCTAGAAGTGGATAACGGTGGCATTAACGGGCTTCTTTTGAGTTCACGATGAAGAGCTAACTAATAATGACTTTATTCAGTTGGAGGCATTCCAAAGGAAATACTAAGCCGATTGAACCGCCAGACATAAAGAAATTTGCAACAAGGGGACTAGCCGAGGTTTTTAACTTGATTGACATGGCATTAGCAAATTTAGAATTGATGGATCCAAACGCTGAATGGTTCGAAAATGTTAGCCGCCATGTCTATTCCGGTATGTCTATCTACGAGGACAAGAAGCGTGTGACCACACAATCTACTCTAGACATGCTTGTGAGATGCCGTTCACAACAAAGTCAAGATGACAACTCAGCCTTCAACATCGAAAGGTGTAAAACTTCCCGCAGAACAGCATTCCTTAGTACAGCCAACTTAGCCATCACAAGACTTTTTTTATTTGAAAAGTGAATATTTCAGTTTATTTTTATATTCTTTTTTATTATATATTTTTCATACTTTCATATTTACAGTATGTATATTATTCAAATACAATTGATACATTTTTTTATAATTGAATTTTTTTTTAATCACCCCCCAAAAATGAAAAATATTAAAAATGGAAAATATCTGATTAATGGCAAAAAAATTAATATAAGACAGCAGTACGAGTAGCCATTGAACATTTTATTGTATGTATGTAATTTACAAATTCAAGTTATGTAAAGGTTTATGGAATGCATTACTTACATAACTCGGGATGTAACTGTATATAATTTCTTGGTATCTTTAATTTATAGTATAACTAAGTGGAAAAACTTTCAACAACTATCTATCTCTAATCCAGAGTATTATAATAATAAGGTGTGACACCTTTTGGCAACTCGTATAAGAGAATATGACTTTTACATTACTTCAACCTTGGTATCACCTCTTGGTCTGGCTCCCACTGATGAGACCTCAATAAAGGTCAAAATCGGTCTGGGTAGTGATCCTTCTCATAATGCATAGCATTATACATGCCCGCAAGGAGATGTGTTTTGCATTATGAGATACTAAGGCAAGTGATGTGAAGTCATACCACATTTACCATGAGTTGCCACAGTCCTGAAAACACTTCAGCCAAAAACTTTGTTTGCTTACACTTGGATAAAGGATTAAACCAAGTATATAATTTCTTGGTATCTTTAATTTAAACTTAGACAGGATAAGCAAAAGGATCAGAACAAGAACAGGCAGAAAAGTACTGAACTTGGTAGTCAAAATATTAATAACTACAAGGTAAGTCAGCTAAAATCTAAGAAAAAAGAGGTCATATGGTATGGTGACTCAATTTTAAAATTTGCGCTTGTCGAGGGAGTCACCACTTCTATTTTCCCAGGAGTGAAAATTAAAAATATCACAAACATAATTGAAAACCAAAAAAGAAAAGTAAAAGAGATGGTAAGTACAAATAATTTAAGTAGTGGCAAATATAGTATGAGAGAGGATATGAAAGGTCTGTTTGGAAGAAGCAAGAAAGAAATGTGAGAGTAAAAATTGTTGGATTACTACCTAGATATGACAGTACTGAGTTAAGAAGGTCGATGATAGCAAACGATTTCATGCACAGGCTGTGTAGAAGATATGGATGTGAGTTTTTAGATGTGTGGGGTGTGTTTGACAGAAAAGACTTGTATAAGAAGGATGGCCTGCACTTGAATTCATTTAGCATCAGAAGCCTGGAGAAATTCTTGGTATGAGACCTAATGCATAGAGTCAGGGAAACTAGATGGTCAACGGAGGAATGGGATAAATGTGTGTGAAAGTTCAGATATGGTATGCAAACGTGAAAAAGATATGAATGTCTTTGAACATGGTTATGTATGTGGTGAAGGTGTGGAAAAATATGCTTTAGGTGTGGATGTTTTTAAGTATGACTGGGGAGGGAAAGAGAATATTCTAGAACAAGACCAAATAGATTGCATATCTAATTATAAGAATAGGCTAGATGGTAATTTATTATGTCTATATGCAAATGCCAGGAGCATTAGAAACAAAGGGGTTGAGTTCGTTGCTTTATTGAATACTATGTGGTCTAAGATTGTTGGCATTAGTGAAACCTGGCTATCAGAATCAGATATGGTAACTGGGATTGAGTGTAATGGGTATACTATTTTTAGGAATGACAGAAGAGATAGGAGAGGAGGAGGAGTAATGTCCCATGTAGCAGTGAGTTTGAGTCTATTTGGTGTGAAGTGGAGATTAGCAGAATGAAATATATGGTGGGGGATTGCTACAGACCTGGTGGCTCAGTTGCAGGGGACAAAGAAATGCAACCATTGCCAATTTAGCCTTAAGGGTACCAAATGAATAATCATTATGGGCAACCTTAATTTTCCAAACATTGATTGGGTAGAAGAGAAATCTCATGATAAGAAAGAAGAGGAATTTATTGAATTGTTGCAAGACAACTTTCTCAAGTAGCATGTGAAAGTAGGAACTCTAGGTCAAAGAGTTGGATTTTTTCATAGCATTAGAAGGGGGTCTCTGTCAAGAATATGACTATTTTCCACCAACTGGTGACAGTAATCATGCTGTACTTTCTTGAGCACTATCTAATTGTATTGATGCTCCGATTAAAACAGGTTACATGCTGAACTACAAAGCTGGAAATTATGATCAACTTAGGAAAATACCATCTTTGTCTCGTGGTATCAGTTACTGATTGGGAAAAATGTCAGTAATGCATGGGAATCTTTAAAAAAGTGCTTAAATGAGGCAGTATCTGAATGTATCCCTAGTATTTGAAGAATAAATAGATTGGGAGTGAAATGGATATTCAACCTTATTAAGAAAGAATTCCACAAGAAGATGATGATGATGTGGAAAGAATATCATGAGAGTGAGAGGAGTTATGAAATATATAAAGCTCAAGCCAGAAAAGTAATGAGTATTGTGAGGAAAGCTAAATTGGAGTATGAAAAGAAATTGGCCATGCAAGCTAAAGGTAATCCAAAAGAATTTTATTGTTATGCTGCAAGTAAAAGAAAGAATGAATGTGGAAGAATAACTTTATTGATTGCAGATGGTACTTGGGTGTCAGAAGCTAATGAGATTCTTCAGTTAACGAGTGCTCACTTTGCTAAGATATATCAACTGGGTGTATGTAACATGGTACACAGTACTACTGCTACATTGGATGAAGAATTAGAGGTTCATGAAAATGAGGTTGAAGAGCTGTTGCATAACCTGGATAAAAATTTGTCTATAGGGATAGATGGAATATCAGCCCGTTTGCTAAAGGAATATTCAGCCGAATTGGCTACCTTTCACATGTTTGTATAACTTGAGTCTCTGCTCAGGAATGGAAGGAATGTATGGTAGTTCCATTGTACAAGGGTGGTGCAAAAACTGATTTGTCTAACTACCAACTTATCAGTATCTCTGGTATTGGTGGTGAAGATTTTAGAGGAGTTGGTAAGAATTCGCATGCAGAAATGGGTAGACAAACATGCTATACTCGGCAAGGAACAGCATGGGTTTACTAGAGGAAGGTCATGTTTTAAGCAATTTGCTCATATTTTATAACAATGTTACGGCCGAGTTGGATAAAGGGAATGAATACACTATGATAATGTTGGATTTTTTTAAGGCATTTGATAGGATACCACATGAAAGGCAGTTGCATAAACCGGAGAATATGGGATTGGAACATAATCTCTTGACTTGGATCAGGGGATGGTTGACAGACAGATATCAAAAAGTGGTATACAGTGGATGTGAATGCCAGATTCAAGGTGACCAGTGGTGTATGTACCTCAGGGTTCAGTCCTTGGGCCATTATTGTTTAATCTGTACATTAATGATATCAGGAAGGATCTAACATTAGACGTGCAATTATTTGCCGATGATGGAAGACAGGCAGGGCAATCAGGGATGCTATGATATTCAGCAATTACAAAATGATTTGAATAGACTGGAAATTTGGGCAAACGAAAATGGCTGTCAATTTAATGTTAGTAAGTGTAAAGTTATGCACTTTGGCATGATTAGAGTTCCATCAGCTTATTATATTAGTGGGGTTATGCTGAAAGAAACTGAAGAGGCAAGGGATCTTGGCATATTGGTGGATAGAAATTTGAAGTTCAAAAGTCACAGAACGAACTTTCACATATAAGGATAAGGAAGTCATTGTGCCTCTTTATAAGGCCTTGGTAAGACTGCACCTGGATTATCATGTTTAGATTTGGTCTCCCATGTTCCAAGAGGGATAAAGAAGCTGTGGAAAGGGTGCAAAGAAGAGTTACAAAGATTATATCTGGATTATGGGATTTAGATTATGAGAACAGATGAGAGTATGTGGATTGCAGACTCTGGTTAACAGAAGAAAGAGGGATGATATGATAGAGGTCCATAAACTTTAATGGATGTTATAGAATATCAATGGATGAAATTTTTCGTTATGTGGAAGGTGAGGAGAGAACATAGGGGCATCCATGGAAGTTAAATTAATTTGCAGTCAAGAAAGGGGTAAGAGCTAGTTTTTCCTTCCAGACAGCAGTGAGTGAGTGAGTGGAATAATTTGCCCTTAGAGGTAGTGAGTGCATCTAGTGTGAATGAATTTAAGGGAAGATATGATAGCTGGTTTGGGTGATTTATAGCCTCCCTCGATGAGTCCTCGACTCCCTGGAGGTCTCAGATAATAATAATAATAAAATTTGGACTGATTTAGAGACTTGAATTCAGTATCAGTATCCAAGCAGAAAGTGGGCATTCTATTCACTTACAATTTATCTTCTGATTTTAATTAGACATTCTGTTCCCCTAAAATTTATTCTCTGATTTCAATTGGGCATTCTATTCACTTACAGTTTATCTTCTGATTTATTCTTTTTGCCTTGAGAGTATCTCTCTAGACAAAAAGAAATGACAACAAGAAATAATCATAGTTACAAAAACTATGGTTATTTCTATGACAAAAAGACAACAAGAAATAACCATAGTTCATCAGCAATCAGCCATGATTCTGATATTCTAGTTTCTGTGGATGGCACTTTTCCATTATGGTCATTTCTTGATGAACACACACACACACACACACACACACACACACACACACACACACACACACACACACACACACACACACACACACACACACACACACACACACACACACACACACACACACACACACACTTATAATGCCTAAGTTTGTTGTTATTGTTATGATATTATCATCAAACCATTGGCGCACCCAGGGAGGGGGTCAAGGGGCCCTGGCCCCCTCCAAAAGAAAAAGGAAAAACACTAGAAAAATATTTTCTAATTAAAATTCTTTTTTTTTTTTAAATTTATGTTGTGTCGTGTCTTCTATTTCTCTGCTACTTATGAATTAGCGGTCACATAAGGTGGGAATACCTTATAGCTCTCGAGAATCTTGGCCGCTGTGAACACAAGGCGAACGAAGTAGTGCTCGGGAGCTACTTCGTTTGCCCGATCAGGGCCAGAGGACATAACTGGTATTATGTACTGGCGATCAGTGCAGATGCTCAGCCATAGTTCGTATGCAATGCACAGTGTGTATTCTCAAATCGTCTGCTCAACTCTCCTGCCCCGCCCCCAAGATTAAATCTTGAGAGCTCCTACCTCCAAGATTAAATCTTGACTGATCGGTCCCCTCCAAGATTAAATCCTGAGTGCGCCACTGCATCAGACCTCCATAGAGTCAAACACTGACTGTGAGTGGTCCTCATTTTTGTTGTCAAGTACTCTTCATGAAACTGTGTCTTAAACTTGTTTGATGTTTTTACACTCTCAGGTAATACTGTATATTCTACTTGCCTACCAGACCAACAAAAAGGGGTGTGAAGCAGCTCCTCACTTCCTTCTACAGTTTCCATGGATGACCCCAGGAGTAATAAAAGGTTGTTGTACTCCTTCATCTTCTACTACTGAATGTGAAAAAAAAATCTCTGTTGCATTGATTTAATATCAGCTTCACCAACTTGCATATCACAGTCATATCATTCCTCTTCTATCTCTCCACTAGACTCTACAGATATCCAAGATCCCAGACTTGGTATTATGTTAAGTAACCCTTTTTGCATCCTTTTCCAAATCTTTTCATCTTTTTAATTATCAACTGACCATATCTGTAGTCCATATGCAGCCTGATGGTGCAATGGAGCTATAATCTCTTTATTTCTGCTTTGTTAGTGTTCGAAAAGAACATTGATTGCTATAATTTGTGACGTCTTCAGAATTTTAATAATGTGATCCCTAAATGTCAAGTCTCTGTCTTCCGTCACTCCCACAAGATGTGTCTTCTTTGAAACAAAGTTGGACTGTCAATTCAGTGTTTCAAAGAAGACACATCTTGTGGGAGTGACGGAAGACAGAGACTTGACATTTAGGGATCACAATCACAATTGCAAAACAACTGCAGTTATTTCCTCATTGTTGCTCATATTGCACTGCTTTGCTTACTAATGGAGTCACTTTACTAGCTTGCTCCTTATATTTATGCAAGTGATCACTGTCTTCCATATCATATAACAATAACAGTTTTAAAGTAGATCCCTCCACCTATGACTTTCCTGCTTAATGCAATGGTAATCAATAGAAAATCACACCAGTTATGACTTTCCCCTATCACCTTATTACCATTGCATTATAGTTCGCCTACCGTTTGTAGGTCCCAGCTTGGCGTCTTGCCAAGAATAGTCAATTCATGCTGAAGGGAGAAAGAAATGAAGGACGTACGAATTGGTCGCTAACACGCGAAATCACGTGCTTTATAGGTAAAATTTTCCAATTGTTATACAAGCAACATAGTTAACTACAATAATCATGAAAGAGAAGTTAATTTTCCGACCTGTAATAATAAACAACTCATCCCACAATACGGACTGATTACCCTATTATCGGAATGGATTCTCCTTTTTCTGACATGCGCAGAAGTGTCGAAGGATCTCTAATCGGTGGGCAAACTATACTAGTTCCTATCCATCTTTTTATTTCTTCCATTTTTCCATGCTTAATTTTATGATTTGTCCTGGATACATATATGTCTTTACCCTCTCCGCTTCTCTGTTTTCTGGTATAATTTTTTTTGGTGTTAAATGGTGATTCATCATTACTTTCATTTTGTTAAAATTCATCTTCAACCCAGTTTGACTGGTCACTTAAACTAATTCCCTTAACTTTATTTCTAAGCCTTCTCCCAAGAGAACTATATCATCATTAAAACAGAGATGAGTTTAGAATCTTTTCATTAATTTTAATTCTTCCATTCTTACAATTCACTTCATGAAAAACATTTTCTCCCTCTTATTCCTCTATTTACTGGAAAATTTTTACTTTTCTTATGCAGTTTAATACCAGCGGTGGCATAACTATATATACATTTCAAGGTTTCTATATATGCTTCTTTTTTTCCCTATTATTATGTGACACCTCCAGGGATTCCAAAGACTCATCCAGTGAGGGTTCCTACTCTACAGCTCTCAGTCTCCACCACTCAATTTACCAACTACAGCGAACCACAATTATCATCATCATCAACTACACCAGCGGCATCTACTGCCCACCACCATCACTAGCATTTTTACAGACAATCACAAACATCCATGCCCACAGCGGGATTCGAACCTGCAGCCTTTTGGCTGGAGAGTGGATATGCTAACCACTCGGCCAACCAGGCCAGCATTTTAACAGTGATTCTAGGATAGTTGAGATTTGATGGAGTCAAATGCTTTTTCAAAGTCCAGAAAGTCTAAACGGTTTAAAAAAAGGTTTAATTATATTAGTTTATCTTTTCTATAATTGGACTAAGACTGGATATGATCAGTGGTACCACAATTACGTCTAAACCCTACTTGCTCTTCTGATTGCATATACTTGAGCTGTTGTATTATTCTGTTATTTATTATTTTTGTAAATGTCTTGTATACTGCTGGTTATAAACTAATACTCCTATAATTTTTAATGCTCTCCTTTTTCACCTTTTTGTAAACAATTATTATTACTACATTGTTCCATACTTGTGGTATTTTTCTGTTTTCAATAAAATGTGAAAAGTCTTGGCAGGTAATCAGCTGCTCTCTTCATTCCAAATTTCAACAATTCCACTTGATTCCCATTCTTTTCTTGGAGTTCTTCCATGCTTCATTGATTTCAAAGCTGCCTCAACCTCTTTTCTCATAATTCATATAAATTTTTTCCTCCATCTCTTTTAGCTTGTTCAATTGACACCCCCCCCCTGCCTAAAGCTGATTGCCTCTAAATTTCTTTCTTTGTCACTGGAAAGTTCTTCATAATAGTCTTTAATTCTATTTATGAAATGAAATATCACTTAGAAATGAAATATCATTTCTATCTCTAACTATTTCATCATTCTCTCTTCAATAGGAAAAAAAAAAAAAGAAAATTGTTGCTCTAAGAGTGACTATTTCTTTTTTTCCCATTGCCAAAACTCTTCTCAGAACTTTCATATTATTTATAAATTATCAAAATAAAGAGCCTAAAGGTTCATTCTGGCAACAGTAAATTAAAATTATGTAAAGGTTATTACATCCATTTTAATTTGTATAACCAGATCTAAACTTTTTCCAGAACTTATGATATTATAGCCTTCGACTTTGGTTTGTACTACTTAAAAGATGTTCATTATTAATTAATTAGTTATTTTTTATTAGTGTGTTTAGGTTTCACTGGCCTGACAGCTGTTTTAAGTAGTGCAAACTAAATGCAACTTTCATACTGAAGGTTATATTCTCAAAAGCTCTCAAAGTTCAGATCTGGCTATACAATTTAAATAGATGTAATATCCTTTATATAATTTCATATTTTTATTATTTTCAGCAGTTCCATTTATTTTTCTGGTATTAAAGGAGCAGATTTCATTTTTCTTTTTCTGACTGTTTTGCACAATTCTGAGTATTTTATTGAATTTCTTGTAGTAACATCTTTTTAATTCTGTATTTTCTTAATAAGTCTAGAATTTCTTTTGCAATTTTGTCACTTCTTGCATGGGAAATAATCCCACCCATTTCATGGGAGATTATAGTACTGTAGTTTTTGATTAATCACTCTCTGAATTTCTTTGAGGGTTCTCTTTTGAAATAATTTCATATCTGTCTTTTTCAAGTTTTAAATTTTCAAGGTTTATTGCATTGAATATTTGTTTAATTAGTTTATTTCTTCCCATGTTTTATTAATTTTTAGATTTTGCCATGCTGTCATCACTTCCTATATTAAAACTGTTACATTTACAGTATATCTCCTGTTTGTTATTATGAAATCTATTTTATTAAAGGTTCTGGCTGTTTGGACTTTTCCATATCCATTTACAATGTTTCTTTTTATTCAAGAATGAATTCATAATAAAGAGTCTGTTCTCTTTAAATTTCAGCTGTCTTTCTCTTCCTTCCTTTCTTGTCTGCAATCCAAACTTTTCCACTGAATTTAGAGTATTATTGTTTTCACCTGTTTTTGCACTCAAGTGTTGTCCATGATAATTATATATAATTTTGTACTGTAATTTAAAAGTTTCTTATAGTTTGGCATAACATTTTTCAAGTTTGTCATCTGAATGATCTTAAGTTGGGTATAAAATTATACAATTTTAATTTGATATCTTTTATTCTTCTTTTTGCTATTTGGGTTGATATTTCTTTCATGTGGATTGTTATGTATTAATTTTTTATGTACTAGAAAAACTATGTACCAATGGAATTATTACAGGTGGTGTGGTATAATAAATGTCTATTCTGTGACTTGATTTGATGGCACTTCTGAGAATCTGATCACATTCCATTTAATTTTTCTGGTTTCTCTCTCAGTAGTTCTTCCAAGCGGGTTTTGCCTTGAAAGGGTCTACAGTTGTGCCAGTGAACTTTCTTCTGTAGCAGTATTGTTTCTTTTTTCATTATGATCTCATCTTTCTTAACTGTTGCAGACCTCTTGGGAAGGTTTAAGTCTAGATCATCCTTCTGATGAGATGGATACATCTTATTTGGGTAATTGCAATGGCAAGATGAACCCCCTCCCCCCAGTCCTCAAATACTCTAATAGCATTGGGGAAGGATCAAGAAGAAAAAGAATGTTTGTATGCATGTACACATGCTTCATTTCCCTATTCATCAAACTCCTCCTTTTTTTTTGCAATGTATCTTTTCCTACTCCAATTCTCACTTCTTTCTCTGGTCCACCTACAATTCTTTCTCACTCTCTCTCTCTCCACCCTGCATCCCCACTTTCATATCTCTTCATATATCTTTTTTTTTTTCAGATCCTCCTTCAATTTTACCTTTCTTGTTAATATCCTTTTCATCACATTAGATCGATTTGCTTTCCCTGTCTCTTAAATTTATAATACACATTCACAAACTGCACCACTTTATCCTTATTTAGCTCTGCTTACATACCATCTCTGTACCTGTGCAGCACATTGTGACTACTTTCCTACTGTATTATTTTCTTTTACTCTTATTAATAATCTTCTGATATTCATCCTCACATTCTGCTTTTTTTTATTTGAGGGGATGGGGGTTGAGCTTAGGACATGAATTTTTGATACACATTCACATCCTGTTACTTTGTAGAAGTCAGTTAAAAAGTTTACTAAATTTTCTGAAGAAATTTGGGGTCACTACTTAAATGCTCTTGAAGCTTTTCCTCCAACTGCACTTCAAAGTTTCATCAGATGTACTGTCTGATTTCCTAACTTAGAGACGACCCACAAATGTCTCTTCTTTGGTTTTGGCATCTTTGATCCTTAGTTTTTTATTTCAGTTAGAGAAATCTGCTGTCACTTTGATCTATAGCTTTATCAGTTATTTTGATGTTTCATTAGGCTAGAGTGATTAAGTGTTGAGATTTTTTTTTGTCCTGGAATCAGTGCTGGTTGAATTGGCCATTTCTTATTTAGTAAAGATTTCTTAAGTGGTACAGAAGAACCAAAGTTTGTGTGGCCAGTTTTTCAAAAAATAAGTGTTATCACTTAGTGAATATGTTTCACAACTTCAACCAAGTGCTTTCATATGATTAATCTACATGAACAACATGTGCTATAGGAACTGAAGGTATTTATATAGGCATGCTAAAAAGTAATGCCTCCTAATTTTTGCAGTGGAAATAGATATGAAATCAATTCAAGAAAAGTACCTATTTTCGTACATCATATGTACTGAAAATTATGGAAACAACTACTGTGTTAGAGTAAAACTTTAGTTTAATATAAACCAAATTACTTACAATAGAAACAATTTACTATTGAAATTGAAAATCAGAATTCGCTCCCTTTCCTGGATACACTAGTCACACGTCTTACCTCAGGCTGTCTATCTTTCACTGTTTACTGCAAACCTACACATACTGGCCAATATATACATGCTAACTCGTTTCACCCCTTTTGCAAAAATTTGGAGTCATTAACACCCTCAAATAGAGCTATAACAATTTGCTCTAATGAACAAGCTCTTAAACAAGAATTAAAAATTATTAGCAATACATTTATTCCATGCAGTTAGCTGAGTGGTTATGCACTCCGCAACCATATGCCTAAGAAAGGAGTGTCCTGTGTTCGATTCTCGTTGCTGACGTGAGGAACTAAGGATCTTTCTCAGACATAGCCAAGTTAGCTGGCCTTGGGCATGAACTGCAGAGTTTTTTCTCCCCAGTTTATCTGGAGTTTTTCCTCCTGCAAAGCAGGCAAACCGGTCTTAAGAACACAACGCTTCACAGATAATTACACACGGTTGAGCACAGGGGTAACGACCCCACCTCGTAGTGAGTTATGAAACCCAAAAATGGGAGCCATAGCCATACATGGGGCTGTAGTGCCAAAGAAGAAGAATACATTTTAAATAATGGCTATAGCAAAAATACTATTAATAAAGTTCTTCATAAAACTTCATCAAAAAAATAATATAGATTACAGTAAAACCATAGCTATCCCATACATTAAAGGGTTATCAGAAAAAATTAATAGAATTCTACACCATTATAATCTTAATGCTACTTTTAAATTGCCTTTAAAATTAAATAACATGTTCAACTCCTCTAAGGATCCTCTCCCCCATTGGCACATCCTGAAGTTTATTGCATATATTGCACCTGTAACTTACCTCATATTGGGGAAACTGGACATACAGCCTATCCCTTAAAAAAAACAAAAAAAAACAACGTTAAATTTAGCAATTTTGGTGAAGCAGGCTTCTCAGATCATGCTCTTAACACCTTACACCAAATTGATTTTAAAAGTACTTGCTCATTACATTATACAAAAATCTGGTATGAGTGGAAATTTAAAGAAGCCTGTGAAATTTGGATTATCCATCCTAATCTTAACAATGATGGTGGCATAAAAATCCCAAAATTTGAATGGCACATATTCAGCCCACTTAGTTTCCAGCAAACCCTGACTTCAGGACTCTAAGCAATTTTTCAGCTTTTATTGGCCACTATCCATATACCAGTTAGTTGTGATTTATATATATAAGTAATGTTTTTATTTTATTTATTATTTACTAACTTTTTCCTTTTTGTAAACATGTTGCTCTCCAGCATAATTTAATTTTGTAACCTAATAGATCAGAGGTCAGCAACGCAGTGCCCGCGGGTGCCGTGGCGCCTGCAGTGAATTTTTAGTGCACCCTCAGAGAAATTATTGTAAACTGCTTTGGAACTCGCAGCAGTAATTTTGCAACGTAGATCGCAGTATATCTGAGAGATTTATTCATTACTAGTATGTGCTAAAATGCAAGAAAACATAAAGAAAAAACACTGCAAATATAATACATGATGGTACAAATTAAGTGACTATTGAATCTGACATTATTTCATAGTGGAATATAGAAACTACAAGAGTTTCGTGCCGAATATATAGAAACTAAAAGTTTCGGCGGATGCAAGCATGAGTAGTACATTATGGGCAACTCGTAGTAAAGGTGGAGCATGCTCCAGACCTTGCTTGAAGATTGGTACTCATCCTCCCAATCGTCATTAAAATAGTACTTTCTTTTCCTTTCACATTTATCCATTATAAAGGGTTAGAAATATCTTTGTAAACCAAAGTATTTGCACTGATAGCGGGAGTGATTCAACAAACACACATACAAAAAAACCAAAGGGCTCTAACAATGTTTAGAAATGGTGTGAAGGGTGGGGGAGTGGTCGCTTTGATAACTAGATGACATCAACAACTCAAACGACGAGAGATCAGAGGTCTCTCATCCACTCGGGTGCTCGCATCTGATCTGACAGATACATGCTAATTATTAACATGAATATTCTTTAACCGTTAAAGAATATTCATGTTAACAATTAGAATGTATCTGTCAGATCAGTTGCGAGCGCCTTGCTTTATCTATCATAATGGCAAATATATTTGTTTATTATGCAATAATAGTGTGGCTATTTCTAAAAAAAAAAGTAATATAGAAAGACATTTCAAAACCATTCATGCTAATGGTAACTTTAAGTTTAATTATTTAAATCAGGAGGAGTCGGCAATGTAGAGCCTGCGAGTGTCATGGCGCCCGCAGTATTGCACCCTTCGTATTAAAAAGGTTGTCGACAGAATGATAAGAAAATAGAAAAATGAGTAAACTTGCTCCACAGCCACTTTAGACTTACACAATTATAATAATAATAACCCCAGGATATTTGTGGCAAATTAGTTGCAACTATTGAAAACAAGATTGCAAATGCTAAAAATATTTCTCTGATATTGGCTATATGGACCTCCCAGCATATGAATGAAATTTTCATTAGCTTCATAGGACACTGGCTTGATACTGCTTTCAAGATAATCACATAGTTTTGAACTGTCAGCATTTATTTTATTTATTATTATTATTATTATTACGTGACACCTCCAGGGAGTCCAAGGACTCATCGAAGGAGGGCACCTACTCTACAACTTTGTCTCCATCAACAACTAACTGCAACTACACCAACGCCATCTACTGCCCACCACCACTAGTATTTCCACAGACAATCACAAACATCCATGCTCACGGTGGGATTCGAACCCGCAGCCAGTACGCTTCTTCAGGAGAGAGAGAGAAAAAAAAAATTAAACTGATATTGCAGTGAATTAGAAGCAACAAGTAAGTTAACGTTATCAACAGTACAGAATATTTAAAATGGGCTAACTAGGTTTCCATACGCCCACAATTCACATTATGATGACTAGCAATTTGATGCATCGAGCGTGATATCTGTACACACCAGGTTTTTGATGAAAGATGACCATGTAGGATCATACCTTCTTTTTATATGCATGAAGATTTTCATAATTTTTCCTATGGACTAACAGTGTTGCACATGATTCACATTTTGATTCACGATGTGCTGCAGTGTATGTATATCAGACAGTACTCATGTACTGTCTGATATACAGATCAGTACTGTCTGATAAGTTTTTGGTTTTATATTAATTAGAATATTAATATACTGATATATGAGTATCATCATCATCAACTATTTTTGATCCACTGCTGGATGAAGGCCTTTTCAATATGACTCCAAGATTGCCTGTCAGTGACTTTTCTTCTGTAAATTTGATTCACAGAAGAAAAGAAGATTTTCTTCTGCAAATCAATTCAATGTGATTTTGGCTTGGCATTGTGGTCATTTTTCCTCCCATAAATCCATTCCAGTACTTCAGTACTTGCCCAATATTTAAATTTTTTATTTATTATTTTTTTTTCAGACATGGGGTAAAGCGTTTTGCCAAGATTCTGTAAATTACATCCCCACCTGCTTTTAGAATTTGAGCTATGAGTGCATCTTCATGTGCAGCTTTTCCATTTTGTATGCCTTGAATGCTCCACATAACTTCTGGTAGAATTTATGATGCTGCAGTTATTTCATAATTGTATTCTTCATTCACCATGTCATCTTGATATAATATTGAATAAATTTTTTCGATATATTTTTTTTTTTTACTATAGCATATCTATCTCTGGTTATGATTCCATCGCACAGTTTGGCTGCAACCATTATTATTATTGCTGTTTGGTATTTTTGAGGCTGCAGTGTTCTTCAATCATGTGGAAAGGCTTATGAGTTCACAGTACATGTTATTTATTTTCACATTAATGATGACAACACAGAATGATAAGAAAATAATGTTTATTAACTTATTTGCTGATATCACATCCATCATCTTCAGAGCACCAAAAGAGTTTGTCACAATATGCGAAACAACAATTTGGTATAATAGTGGGACTAGTTTAAAAAAATTGTAACAGACAACACAAGGAACTAAAGTCCATCATATGTGTTGGAAAAAGAGAGAAAACGAATATTAATTAGATCTTAAAATGACTGTCTCCCAGATTTTCGGTAAATTTATACAGTCGTGCTTATTGAGGTTTAGAGTATGTTTTAAAGCTTCTTTTGATTTCAAAAACAATCTCTCTGACTTATGACTGTGTAACACTTTTGTTTTATTCTAGTTGATCCTTGTATGAAGTGGTATCCAAGGCATGACTTCTAGATCCAACTTGCCATAACGGTAGTGATGGATGTATTTTTTTTATTACTAAAATTTTACAATTCGACGTTTCGACCTTTATGTTAAGGTCATCTTCTGGAGCGTACAAATATACACAGGAAACAAGCTATACCACAATCATACTGGTTCGTTAAAGACACTGACTAACCGCTACCACAATTGTTGGCCTGACCTCTGGTGGGAAAAAAAAAAAAAAAAAAAAAATTAAAAAAAAAAATTATACATCAGCGCTAAAGTCCTATTATTTGTGTTGTCTACTATATACATATATTAACATTATATTAACATCATTCCAGCCAGTTGGAGTGGAATGGTTTCTAATAATAGCAGATTGGCTAGAGTCCTGACTTGTGTTGAATCTTTCAAATTAGGTTGGCTGAATGTGTGCCATCCAGATCCTTGGAATTTTCATACCATCTTTGTTGTTGATATTTGGGTGGTTTATCAGGATTTCGCAGGATTCTTTAAATTTTCTTTCGTACCATGTTTTTGTACGGTGTAAGGAGCAGGTGCTTTTCCAGTTGATTTGGTGTAAGGTGTTGAGTGCGTGGTCTGAGAGGCCTGCTTCACCATAATGGTTATATTTAATGTGTCTAATGTGTTCTTTTTTGCGTATAGGGATTGTCCGTCCTGTTTCACCAATGTACGGTAAGTTACAGGTGCAGCGGATGCAATAGACTCCAGGATGTGCTAATGGGAGGAGAGGGTCCTTAGAGGAGCTGAATATAGTTTTAAGTTTAGTGGGTGGTTTAAAGGTGGCATTAAGGTTATAATGTTGTAGGATTCTGTTGATTTTTTCTGATAACCCTTTAATTAAGACAATCCCTATACGCAAAAAAGAACACATTAAATATAACCATTATGGTGAAGCAGGCCTCTCAGACCACGCACTCAACACCTTACACCAAATCAACTGGAAAAGCACCTGCTCCTTACACCGTACAAAAACATGGTACGAAAGAAAATTTAAAGAATCCTGCGAAATCCTGATAAACCACCCAAATATCAACAACAAAGATGGTATGAAAATTCCAAGGATCTGGATGGCACACATTCAGCCAACCTAATTTGAAAGATTCAACACAAGTCAGGACTCTAGCCAATCTGCTATTATTAGAAACCATTCCACTCCAACTGGCTGGAATGATGTTAATATAATGTTAATATATGTATATAGTAGACAACACAAATAATAGGACTTTAGCGCTGATGTATAATTTTTTTTTTTTTTTCCCACCAGAGGTCAGGCCAACAATTGTGGTAGCGGTTAGTCAGTGTCTTTAACGAACCAGTATGATTGTGGTATAGCTTGTTTCCTGTGTATATTTGTACGCTCCAGAAGATGACCTTAACATAAAGGTCGAAACGTCGAATTGTAAAATTTTAGTAATAGTAAACTAAAGTTTTTATTCAAACACGGTAGTTATTTTTTTTATGTTCACCAAGGCAGATGTCAACAGTTCTTCTTGTCTGTCCATAGTAAGCTTGGTCACAAGAATAGGGCACTTCATAAACTCCTGGATGTGATAAAGAATAGTTTGTCCTTAGGTGAATGGATGAGAGTTGGCAGTTTGACACAAGGTTTAAATATGGTACATAGCTGATATTTTTTGAGCACTCTAGAACTATTGACATCTGCCTTGGTGAATATAAAAAATACATCCAGCACTACCGTTACGGCAAGTTGGGTCTAGAAGCCATGCCTTAGATACCACTTAACAGAGGAATAATTGGGAAAAAAACAGAGAGATTGTTTTTGGAATCAACAGATGCTCTAAAACATACTCCAAACCTCAACAAGTATTGCTGTATAAATTTACCAAAAATCTGGGAGACCGTCATATTTTAAGATCTAATTAATAATGGTTTTCTCTCTTTTTCCAACATAGATGATGCCTAATTAGGACTTTAGTTCCTTGTGTTGTCTGTTACAATTTTTTTTTTAAACTAGTTCCACTGTTATACCAAATTATTGTTGTTTCGTGTACTGTGATGAATTGTTTTGTGCTCTGAAGATGCCGGATATAATGCCAGCGAAATATGAGCAAATAAGTTAATAAATACTATTTTCTTATCATTCTGTGTTGTCATCAGTACTGTGAAAATAAATAATATGCAGCGATCTTCAGTTGTTCATTGTATCAGTTTTACAGTGGAATTTTTATATTTTTTTTCCCTGATATATTTTCGGATTGTTTTGCACAATTCAGTTTATTCAATTTTATTTGTTTGCTTATCAGCTTTTTTCATTTCTCTTTGTTTCTTCAGAATTTTTTTGTCTTGTTTTTGTTCACAGGTACTAGCTATTTCAAGTGACCATTGCAAATTATTTTGGGTAATGGCATTACTTTTTGACGGATCAGCACTTTTGTCTATATTAAAATTTTTTAAATCTGTTGTTTGGTGCATGTTAGAATATTTCTGTTTTTAAATTTTGAGTTTGTGTGCATCTATAATGATATTACTTACAGAAGTAACAATGTACACTATGTATTTATTATTATTATTATTAAGAGAGACCTCCAGGGCATTAGGGACTCATTGAGGGAAGCCACATACTACATGCGCCAGCTATCATACTTATTCTTGAATTCATTCATACTGCTTGCACTCACAACATCCAATGGCAATCCATTCCAATCATGCAACACCCTATGAGAGAAACATATAGCCATCATCCCCCTTTTTAGTAGCATTCATTCTCAGCTTACGAGGATGCCCTTTTGTCCTTTCCTTATCCTCCATAAATTGAAAAATTCTATCAACTGAAATTCTGTATGACCATCCAAGTGAAGATATTGCTGTGACAGATGTTGACAGGAACTGATGTGTGAATAAAAGATGAATTGAAAATACCTACGATGTTGCAGATTCTATCTCAGTGCAAATATGGTCTTGGGATTAATGGGATACTATCAGCTTGCATATTGTAAGAATGTGCAAAGGAACTGGCATTGCTTCTGATGAGGATGTTTGACTTAAGCCTCAGCTTTGGTAAAATCCAAGGATGTTGATGGAATGCAAAAATAGTTCTGTTGCATTTTAAAGCATGCTTGCTCTGAGACTGTGGTACCAAATATACACAAACTAGTATCTCTGGATCAGTGGTAAAGATTGGTAAAAGACAGAATTCAGGAATGGATGGACAAGAATATGATACCCTTATGTGGAGTAGAAAGGTTTTTTGAAGAGTAGGTCATGCCTTAGAACTTTACTCACTTTTTTTTTTAATAATATAGTGATGGCTGAGCTGGATAAAGAGTACGACTACACGATGACATTGCTTGATTTTGTGGAAGTATTTGACAGGATACCACATGGAACTCTGTTACACAAGTTGGAACAAATGGAGATGGACATGAAGTTGGTCATACGGGTATAAAGGTTGCCAGTGGACAGATACTAAAGAGAAGTATATTGAGGAGCAGAATCCAGGAGGAAGCAGATGACTATTGGTGTGCTGCAAGGCTCTGTACTTGGACCATTGCTGTTTACTTTGTGCATAAATAATTTGGGAGATGATTTGTAGCAGGGGTTGAAATAATTTTAAACCAAAATAAAATGTTCTTTTCTAATTGAACTTTTTTTTTCTAATTGCACATTTTAATAATCTCAGATAAAAATGTTCTTTTTTATTGTGAATTTTTTATTTATCCAGATTGGAACAATCCTGATAGATATTAAAAAAAAACAAAAAAAAAACTTGTTCCTCTAAATTTTTGGGTTGGAGCAAAAATCACCACTTCAAACATGAACAGTATGGGTAGATTTAGAATTTGTATAGAGTTAGTAGCTGGGTTGAAAAATAGCATCGTGAGTGGATAAGAGTGGCCAGTTTTTAGAGGCCGAGGAAGCTATTGATGTGTTTAGAGAGGCTGGAGGTAAATGTCAGTCCAAGGAGAGAGAGAGAGAGAGAGAGAGAGAGAGAGAGAGCTGATCTTGTCTGATGATTTATCTATTACTGAGGATAATGGAAGGTGAGGTAAAATCCCTTTTGCGAGAGAAGGCAAGTCTGTTTTAGTATCGTCAAAAGTGACCAGATTGTCCTTGTCCTTATTTGAAGGAGATCAAAGCACTGGTGTAAGATGATCTTGAAGCTTGATTTCAGAGCAGCACTGTGGTTTGTCAAAAGACTAGGATGAATGGAGTGTGTGCTATCATTAGCAAAGCTGCAGATTGGATTAGTGGTGATTGAGAGTAGGTCATTATTTATGTATATCGGCTTTATCTTTAGGTGTTGTCACAGTGGTGCCATCTGGATGAGAGAGAGAGAGGTGGATGTACAGGTGAATAGATGTTGCAACCAACATGCTTATGGCAGGAACGGAACATGCAGCATGTTGGTTGGAGACCAGAGATGCTAACCAAGCCACTCGACCATCCAGGCTGGTGAGTGAGGAAACTTGCACTTGAATATGATCTGAATTATGAAGAGAAGAGGTGACTGTGTGGTGTATCTAGAAGTAGAACTGGTTAAAAAAAAAATATTTAGAGAGAGTAAAGAGGATTAATAAGAATTTGAGTAGGTAGATATGTCAGATTTGCATTAGGTCATTGCTTATATCAAAAACTTCCACATTTTGTCTCGCTTGGTCAGTGGTGTTGTAAAAGGGCAGCCAGTTGGAGTTATGGACATTAAGGTTACCTAAGAAGATGACTTCACAGGTAACTTGAATGTCCACAACTAGGAAGGTTAAGAAGCTTGTGTTTTCAGAATTTGATAAACAGTAAATACAGCATTTGAATACATCAGAAGGGAAGATATAAGTATTGTGTGAACATGATTAGTGTGGGTCTTCTGCAGTGAGTCGTTGACTCTATGGAGATGCCAAAGAAAATAATACCCGAACTTAAATCATTCATTGATATGATGATGACTAATAAAGATCTCAAAACTGAACCATGAGGGACTCCTAACCACCTGGAATACTCTCCCATAAAACACTATTTCTTGTCATGTATACCTAACCAATTACTTATCCATTTAACTAAATAATCATCAATTGATGTATCTTTATAAATAGGTAAATATGAGAATATATCAGTGGCTTTGCTGAAATTTAAGTAAATCACATATTACCATAATCCATCCATAACTTCTTTATAAAATGTTAATACATTTGATAGCATCTGCCAACCATTAAATAAACCCATGTTGCAGTCTGCTCATTAAGTGATCTCTGTCAAGAATGTATTGGATACATAATTGCTGTTCACTATAAAAAGTAAAATAAAAATATATCTTTATATAACTTTGCAAATTACTGTCTAAGCATATGTATGTAAAAATTATATTTATGAAATAAATACTAAAATTTTCACCAGGTGTGTAAAGATGATAAAAAGAACAGCAAATTACATATAGCATTACAAATTACATAGAGTAGAAACAAATTAATCTGAACAAGCTGAATTTTCGGCAAGTTTTTGTGTTTTTGTTCACAATAATTTTGGATTTGGTTTACTTTTTTTTTTGGTTTTAGTTCACTGTTTTTGGTTGAGTGCTGCATGCTTTAACTATATGATGTTTATTTATAGTGTTGTGCATTTTTAATGGGGGAAACAAGTTGACATTTGTAGTGTTTTATTCATTTTGTGTAGCTATAAAATGGATATATCTCCAAGAAAGTGTTCAAAAATATACACTTTCTTAGCACACATCCATAACTCAAAGACAAATTGCCAAGGAGTGTGGTGTAGATTTGGGTACTGTTAATGTGATTTTAAAGAGGTTTCAGGAGAAACCTCTTTAAAATCAAGTACCTTTTCTCTTGACAGAAAAGTAATATGTGGGTGAAAAAGGAAAACTACACTTACTCAAGATTGTTTACTATTTAGGAAAAGCAAAATGAATCTAAGATTGCTGTAGTCATAAATAGAGACTTGGCAGCTAGTGGGGTTAATGTTTCTGACATGACAGTCCATCAAAGATTGTTGGAAGCAGGGAGGGCTGCCCACAGACCAACAATGAAACAACTGTTGACGAAGGCTATGTGCAGAAAAAGAGGTTTCAGTGGGCAAAATGTGTATAAAGATTGGATTGTTGAGTCCAAGTTTTGTACTCATGAGTGACCAAGCTCATTACAGGTCTGTGGAGTTGTTCCCTATGAGAATAGACTGAGGATGTGTGGATTGCACAGTTTAGCTGTCAGACAGAGGAGAGAGATATTGTAGAAACTTATAAGTTACTAAAGGGTTTATATAAGATCGACACAAATTAAATTTTTCAATAAATGGGGAGTAAAAACAAAAGGGTCACAATTGGAAGTTGTTATAAGAGTGTTGTAGTTAATAAGGATGTGCAAACTAAGTTCTTTCCTTGGAGAGTGGTGAATGAGTAAGTGGAAGAGATTGCTAGAGGTGGTTCTGAGCACCCCAACAGTGAATAGGTTCAACCTCCCTACTGGTCAAGGTGGATGAAATAGTGGACCAAACTGCACTTCTTATCCAGGCTAGAAGTAAATAATTTGTCTGTTAAATTAGATGGAGTGGAGACATTGGAGAAATTACTAAATAATATAAATGACAAGTATGATTTATTGGATAATTCGTTTTTTTAAAATACAGTACATTCAAAAATGATTGAATGTACTCAGGGCCCTCAGAGGTCGGTTTTTCGGGCTTCAAACCGAGGCCCTGCACTTCCAAATTTCTAAGAAAATTTGATAATAGAATTTTTGATGTTTCAGAGATGTATTGATATGGGAAATATTTTAATTAAATTTATATTGATTCTTTGCCCTTTTATCATTGCTGGAACCGGAAATGATAAAAGGCGCTGGCAAATACAAGGGGTGCCACTAAAACTTCCCCCCGAAGCTCTGCAAAACCTCCAGTCGGCCCTGAATGTACTATAAAAAACGAATGTTATTTGAACGTATTATAAAAAGTCTATAGTACATTTATAGGTTAACTTCTAAAAAAAAAAAAAAAAAAGTGGCCGCAGTCACTAGGCATGTGCACTTACTTTTTTGACTGGTGTGTACGCTTACAGCTCAGATCGAACATCGTAAATCAGTGTTTCTTAAACTGTGTTCCATGGAAATCCCACTTGTCTGCGAAAACTTGCAGGGGCAAAGAGCATACAGACGTTTATAACTTGTATTATATTAAGTTTCTGCAAAAAGCTTCAATGAATGGTGAAAAAATAATATGGATGGGGGTGGTCTCTATCGATGCAAAAAGCGCGATTGAGACCCAGTTATTATTATTTGACGCCTTCAGGAGTGCAAGGACCATCGCGGGAGGGCACACTACTTCGCTACATATCATCGTCTTCGCTACTGCCATCTACCACCCATCATTATGGCACATAACAATATCACAATAAACAATATTAAGTTTTTTTTACTAATGTGAGTAGTAAACAGCGTAAGTTAGATTTCTTTTATACAATGACAGAAGCTCCAAGAGTAGGTTTTTGTCGGTTTTGAATTCGTTGAGTCTCTTCCGCAAAACATGTTCTGTCTATGAAGGAAGAAAGTGCACTTTTAAGTCATCCTTGCAACCACAACGGAATATTGAATTTGACGCTTAATTAAATAATTATGTAACAAAAATTACACCAAACGGTGTTAATTTATGTTGTCCGATACATTTCTCATTAAGACTTGCGCATTTAGTGAGTGAACATTTTGATTAAATTGACTTATTTCTTGAAGAGAAATAACAAATCATTATTTGTAATATTAGGTATCATATGTTTTTTTGATACCTAATATTACAATAGTTTGATTAAAATATTTTGCATAACTTTTCATTATCATAATTTATTTTCAGATACTTTTTATGAAAATTTTTATAGGGGTTCGAGATAAAAGAAATATTTTATGTAGGGTCAGCATTCTCAAAAACACTGTATTAGACGATCATCTAATAAGTTTGTTGCGAATAATTTCATCTTTGAGAACCACAGTTTCAGAAATTTCCCAAATATACATTGCCGTATGGATTTATTTTATTTTTATTTATTTTTTTTAGCAGGAACCCAACAGGCCCTCAGTTTTTCATATTGGATGAGACGAACCTCTCCTCCAGATCTTGATGTCACCGAGATGATAACGTTTAAATCCCAACACTTTCAGTGCGACGATGCTAGATTGCCAGCACTAAGGTTGGTCGATTGGTAGAGCCTCTGCTACTAATGGCCCACGCAAAAAGTTAAGCAAGTTTGAGCGCGGTTAGTAGTTGAGAGGGAAATCAATCGTTCGATGCTGTTGGCACACTCTCCCTCGATGAGTCTTTGGACTCCCTGGAGGTATAACATAATAATAATAACTTTTAATCTTTGACACGTAAAGTTTATTTGCATTGCAACGTGTCTAATTCTGATAGCGATTGCTAAATGAAGATGGTCATCTCGATGCGTCTACTTATCGACATTAGTTGAACCATATTCTTGAAGTTTATTTGAGAGCAAGCATTTATTGTGCGATTGAAATGAACCATACAATATGATTCACCATACATGTTGTGTACATAACATACGATTATCACCTTTATTCGAGAAAATGCATAAACGAAAGTTAACCACCTAGCCCTTAAGTTTTCTCCTATAACAATACGTCATAGCAAATCATCACGTGTTTTTGGAATGGACAAGCCTATGCTGTAATAGGTGGGACCGGAGGAAGGTGCTTCTGCCATGTGAAACTTGTGACACCCATGATGCCGTGGGAAGTGACTGGACGTAATGCCATTGTTGACGCTGCCGTGATTTTAAAAGTAAGGCGGGAGGCAAGGTCTATTGCTGAAAGAATGAAATCACGTGACAGGAAATGGAAGCAAATTTACTAGCTGGAGGTTGTGGTGGCTTAGCGTTGCTGTGTATGTGCGTGTTTTGAAATTCGTGTAATGATTTTTCATCTTCCGTTTTGTTAAAAAATCTTTTTTTCGTTGCTTCATTGAAATTAACCCGTCTTTTCTACAATTCACCTAAAGTACATTTTGTATACTGTAGTGTAGTGTGATTTGCAAGATTTTTGGATAGCAAATTAGTTTCTTTGCTAGCAATATGATCGATCATTGGACTGATTTACATTCTGAATTGAAATGTTTGTCACCATCAAGATAAAAGGTTGGTTGATACATTTCCGATACTTCATTTTTAATCAGTGTTATTTTGCTCTTACAAGCTAATACAAACTAATTTCAGATTGTTGTCTTGAATAGTTTCATCTTGGAAGTATTTTAAGTTAGTTTATTGCTTTGATTTTATTTAAATCATATGTAAAAATAGTAAACCTATAGCCCATATATAAACACTCCTCATTTATAAATGTTATTTTATGCATTTTAGCTAATACCAGTTGTATTGCTTGAAAATAATGAGTCTGTTGTTATCGTTAGCGATATGTAAAATAAATATAGTTAAAATTTAAGTTATACTTCAAAATGTTAATTATGATTTTTTATTATTTTTTTAAGGCTGCAGTTGCAAGAAATGTTTGAAGCCTGAATCATGGACATTTATTACAAGTGCATTACAGGAGCTCTTGGGAATTTGTTTTTGACTATGCATGCTGTCTGTCAGAGATAACGATATGATAGAATCAAAATGGGTGATAGTTGTAATCCTGTTGACATCACTAGTGGGTCATCAAGTAATGGGTTAACTTCAGATGTTCTGAGAGCCCGGACTTTAGAATTTTACAATAGCTGTAATTCTCAAATGTCTAGGTCCCCATTACAGGGTAACTCAATTCACAAAAGTGGAAGTATGACACAAATAAATGGTTGTGTTAATGGAATAATGAATGCTTCTAATTTTAGTTATGACCCACAAAACCTTTATAGTGAAGACTGCAGTGTGCAAGTTAGTGGAAATCATTCTTCTCAAGGAAGATGTGACCGTCCACACAGAACCCATAGTGAGAGAGCTAACAGATCTCTTGAACACAGTGCAAACTATTTGTCATCATATCACTGCAGTACCTCTCAGTCTAAAATAGGACTTTATCGGAGCAACAGCAGTTTGGATTTGGACCATAATGATGAGCTAGAAACTGGAATTTTGAGGCGAGATTATGGAAGTGCGTCATCACTAGACATGATTAGTACTACTGGTGAAAGTTTCTTTGCTATGCTCAGGGAATATAAAAATGAAAACTTGGACCAAAGAAGTCCTGGTCCAGCAAAAATTCATGAGTATTTGAGAGGTAAAATTGATCCTACTCCGTCCACTCAAAATGCATCTAATGCCCTTGCAAATGGATCAGACTCTCTGGAGGAATCACAAAGTCCAAAGTTGAAAAATAAATTTCACAAACTTTGGGAAATAAAAGACAAGAGTAAAATGAGGAATAAAATGTTAAGCAGTGATACATCTCTGTTTAAAAAACTTCGAGGTACACGTTCAGATATTGTGGATACGAGTAGCAAAGGTTCAGATAATTCTTTAGATGCAGAAAATCGACTTGAAGAGAAGCTTAGAAAGAAGGCTTTTGCTCATTATGACTGCCAAAGTGTCACAGCTAATCTAAGTTATGCATCACGGCTACGTAGTTTGTTGTCGAAACGACGCAATACTACCACAGGAGCTTCTGCAGCATCGTTGCTAAACAGGATGGGGAACAACAGCACAGAAAACCTTGTTCCTGAGGCAGCTGATTCTGGTGATGGTCGAAACAACGATATGGTTCTTAGTTGCCCATTTTTTCGTAATGAACTAGGTGGAGAAGAAGAAAGAATGATAAGTTTAAGTAGGATAACATGTAGAAAGCAGAGGGGAAAATCAGATCCAGCAAAGGAGCCCCCTGCAATGCATAGACCTGCTATGGCTTGCGGATTATCTGTACTTGAAAGTGCCAATGCTATCCGATGGAAACAGAGGCCATGTCCATATCAGCGTTCATCAATTAGTATTGAGAATGTAGATACAGGAGCTCTGTATTATCGACACTTTTTTCATCAGCAAGGTAAGAATTTATATATACTTCAGTGCTTATTAATGTTTGGTTTATGAATGAAAAATCAAGATTTAAATGTATTGCAGAGTATATTGCAATGATGAAAAGTAAATGCATTTTTGGAAATTATGGAGACAACTACCGTGTTTGAATAAAAACTTTAGTTTAATATTACTAAAATTTTACAATTCGACGTTTCGACCTTTATGTCAAGGTCATCTTCTGGAGCGTACAAATATACACAAGAAACAAGCTATACTACAATCATACTGGTTCGTTAAAGACACTGACTAACCGCTACCACAATTGTTGGCCTGACACCTCTGGTGGGGGGGAAAAAATTATACATCAACGCTAGAGTGCTATTATTTGTGTCGTCTACTATATACATATATTAACATCATTCCAGCCAGTTGGAGTGGAATGGTTTCTAATACTAGCGGATTGGCTAGAGTCCTGACTTATGTTGAATCTTTCATATTAGGTTGGCTGAATGTGTGCCATCCATTCATGGCATGAAGCAGCAGCATACACACTCAGGACAGACACATCTAGAGTAGGAAGATATTCAGTTTAATCAGACCACCATGACTGTTGTTTAGAGGAACTTCTATGTATTGTTACAACATTGTAAAATCAGCTTGGATCTGAAAACAGCCTGCTGTATAATATATCAGTGTTTGTGTGCATGGAAAGACCATCCTGGAAATTATTCTCATTAACTTATTTACAATGACAAGAAGAAAGTTAATATCATAATTATTAAACTGCTGATGTTTCAGTGGATTTGTATTCTCAGAGCACAAAAAAATGCATTATAAAACATAAGACATTAACAATTAAATAAGTATGGAAATATTTCAACATTGTAATGAATAAAAGTGCTAATGTCCTATTATAGTATTCTCAAGGATTGGATTTTAAAGTAGTTATAGCCATCAGCCTGAAGATGGTCTTAAAATGACAAATGAATGCACATTTATAAATGAATGCACATACTTGCTAAAGTCTGGGAGTACTTCATTGTTAACACTCCAACCGGCCAGGACGTATATATATATACGTCCAGTTAAATCTGGATACGATTCAATACACATGTCGAAAGAACATGGATAAGAAGTGCAATTTGGCTGTTGCTGTCCTTTAGAAAGTGTGATAATCCTTCACGCTGTAGAGAACACTTAACCAGATTATCTCGCAAAGCTGAGTCTCAGTTCTCTATAACAAGGAACGCAGTTCCTTGTTTTATGCTGGGCAACTGGATTCAGTTATATTAGAGAGACTAAAAATATAGAAATTATTTTTATTTTCTCTTTTTATTGTACAGTTTATAATTCCTGAACAAAATATATATCCTTGCATACTTTCTTCACTTAAATATTGCATTACCTTGGAGAACCAATGTTTAATGTTTTTGTGCTAATTTTGTCTAATTGCTTACTCGACAGAACATTTTCTTTTGTTTTCGAAAAAATAAATTCGCGATAATTATTTGAAATATTATTAAAAAAATAAAAACCCAGCTGCCGACGTTCTTGATTATGTTATCTTTGTTCAAAATCATATTTCGAAGAATAATTCACAGATTTCAAATATGCCTATTATAAATTTTTTTTTTTTTTTTTTTTTGTAAATAAGAATACAGTTTGCCGAAACTTTGTCATTAAATTTTCATAGCAGTGTGTACCACAGGTTAAAAATTTTCAAAGTAGCATGAATATTTTTTTTTATTACAAAACAGCAAAGTTTGATAATAAATATTTGCACTACAATAAAGTTCAACAGATTGAACAATATTATTGCATTATTTCTTTTCTCCTGTGGGAGAAAAATGGTAAAATGTCACTTGTATAATTATAGCAGATTTTCTATTGGCAAAAATGGTAAGAAAATAATCATTTGCACTTTCATTTCAAAACAAAGAAAGAACATTGTAAATTCACCCAATGATAAAAAATACTACATATTTTTCTTCTGTTATTATCTTGTTTTTTCTTGTAGTAGAAAGAAGAAATTACTGCACATATTTCTTTTGTCAATACAAGAGTGCAAAAATCTGTAAATTGATTACATTATAGCTGATAGAGAATTCATGCCAGAAAAATTATTTATGTAAGAGTTCTAACATCAGCAGGTATAACGACATTTTCTACTAGTTTATATACTTGACATTATTGAAGTAGTTAAACTTTTGCTACTATTTCACACTAAACTGCATGAGCATGTTCCCAAAGTGATTTATGTTTGTAACAATTGAGTGCAGATTGAATAGGTCTACCCCTCGCCCCTCTCAACCCAAAAAATAAATGATTATGTAACAGATATGTGCTTTTTCTCTTAAAAAATTCGAATCCTTTTTTCAAAATAATTGTATCAAATAATTTAGAATTTTTCAATAATAAAAGTGAAACTGATCACTATAAATAAAGAAATCATTTTTGGCATAAATACTGCATCAGCCTGTAAAAGAAATGTCAGTTTTTCTGAGTTAGGATGTCTGAACAGCTGAGAACGAAACAAGACATTCTTGCTTGAGGCAATTTAGTGTGACTTCTGGGAAAACTTTCTAAGACTTGTAGCTTTTCCTCCAGCTAAGAGGATTATTGTCCAGCATTTCTAAGACGTATTTCAGAAATAGCAACCAGTAGAAGTAGTAATATTTAGAATTTTTTTTTTTAAAAAAAAAAAGAAACAAACAAAAATAACACAACTGAACTTTCTTTTGTGTGGTACATAAACAATTTTACATATTGAAAATATAGCATAGTATTTCTAAATTTTAGAATAATTTAAGCAGACCGCTGGATAGCTGATTTCAGATGCAAAGAAAGAGTACAGAATTAGAAGCTTCGAACATACAATGATATTATTGCTTTATTTCTTTTGTCAAAATGGTAAACTGAAGAAATAAGAGATTTTGAATACTGTCTGAAAGCTTTCAAACCAGTAGAAGTGTAAAGTAGTTATGTAACTATGTTCCAGGAGAGAGAGTGGGGGAGAGTTGCAGTAAAAAATCTTAAAAATGAGCATAAATTTTGAATCATTCCATACAGGTTATCCTTCCTATTATATTTTCGACATATCTACAGTGCTTAAGCACTGGATATTATAATAATGTGCATCCTACAAAAAAAAAAAAAATCTGTCGCAATTTTAAGCAAAAGAAGAAGGCGAAGAGTCTCTGATAAAATACCATTGGATGTAAATTTTTGATACTAAAAAAGACACAATCGGAAACCGAGTAATGCGGTTTATAATCATTTGTTGTTCATAAAAAAAAATATTCGTTCCTAAAATTGAATTGTGATGATCCATATAAAGGTACTTTGCAAAGAAAGAAAGCAAAATGTTATATTTATTTCACTAAATGTTATTTAAAAATATAAATATTTGACAAAATATGTTAAATGTAAACGAACATTTGAAAATTCGCAGAAAAAATCTATATTGACAGCAAAGTGAAGAAATTTGCTATTGCTATATTATATTCATTGCAAAGGCTGATCTGTGGTCATTTCGGAATTGATTATATATTTTGGCAGACGTGAAACTCGTTTTTATTTTTGGAAAGAGACAATAAATAAATTGTGCAGCAAAAAAAAAAAAAAAAAAAAAAAAAAAAAAAAGATCAATATCCTAATACAGTAAAGGAAATTCCAAATAACACAGTACATGCAAAGTGAAGTGACACAAAAGCCACTCCACCACAGTTAATCTGCTAATGGCTCCAAAATCACCGTTAAGCGATTAACGGCAGCGGAGGGTAAATAATACTTGATAAAAGGTAGAACGCCGATGAAGTTTTGATCCATGAAAAATGCTGGGGGTGGTCTGGCTATTTCATCTACCTCAGCTGGTAGGAGGGTTAATGCTGATCCAAAAGTAGTCTCTCAGGCTTGTAATGGGTTGTAGGTAGTATTGTAGTATTGTACATTTAACTCCAGGTATTCGTTGTAGTGTACTAGTCCTGACTTTTCATTAATGATGGTAGCATATGCATTTCTTGTATATTACAGCTTTTCCTGTATGTATATAATAGGTGGATTGTAGGCAGGCACAAAACACTTGGATGTGTAAAAAGGGATTTGTTGTGCCATTCATATGCTTGGGTGTGTATGTGAAAACATAGTTCATACTAAATAAATGTATTCTTCATGCCAAGTTTAAACTATGCATCACAGTAACAACATATTCTGATTTCATGAGGACAGACACTATCCTTTGGCCCATCTAGGAAAATATGAAGTACCACATACACTTGACAATATGGAAAACATGCCCACATCCAGCCCATCCCAAAGGAAGATGATAAAAGTCAACCGGTGAACTACCATCCAATTGCTCTCACTTCTGTTCTCTCAAAAATTATGGATAAAGTCATCAACAACCAACTCTAGAACCACCTAGAGACATACCAACTAATCGGTGATCAGTAGTATAGCCACTTGTGGTCTACAGCTGATCCTGTTTTCACCACCCACCTATGGACTCGGGCCATGGAGAAATTTGGAGAAAACTCATGTGGTTTCCCTCAACATTTCCAAGGCATTTGATCAGGTATTGCACAGGGGCCTACTCACCAAACTGCCATCATATGGTCTGCCTTCCTCACTCTGCAACTGATCACCAACTTTCTCACTGGTCACTCACTACATGTTATGGTGGACAGCTTACTCTCCTCAGATTTTCCCACTATTGTAGGAGTGCCCCAGGCTTCTGTTCTTGAACCCACTCTCTTCCTCTTGTATATAAACGACCTGCTCTCACAGACTTCCAATCCTATCCATAGCTTTGCTGATGACAGCACACTCCATTCCTCCTTTTCATTCGACAAATCTGTTAACGCTGAAGTATTAGAAATCTCAAGATCTACCATGATGAGGGACTTGAACTCAAATCTTCTGAGCTATATCCCAGTGGGGCAAGGACAACCTTGTAAACTTCATTGCCACCAAAACCCAATTCTGTCTGATCTCTCACAAGAACGTGCTCGCATTCCTCCCCCTTATCTTCAGTAATACTGAGATATCCAAACACGATCAGATTTCTCTTCTTTTACTGACTTGCATCTTTGATATTTCCTGGCACAACCATATTTCAACTATAGCTTCTGCAACCACCAAAAAAACTTCTTGTACTTTTTTGCACAAGACACTACTTCACACTTTCACAGCTGCTAATTGTACAAAGCCCAAATCTACCTAGCCATGTAATATTGCTCCCATATTTGTACTGGTGCACCAAAATCTAAGATTGCTTGATTCTATCCAGAAGAGTGTAATCTGGCTAATTAATGATCCCTCTCTCACAGATGTTCAGTTTCTGCCTTGTGCCTCTTCTACAGATACTTTCATGGGCAGTGCTTTGCTGAATTGGCCACTATTATTCCTCCAAAATCATTAAAACAAGAGCTACTGCTAACCAACACCCTTTTATAGTCCACCTTAAAACTCACCGAACCAACGTCATCTCCTCTTTCATTCCATCTACTTCTGTCCTTTGGAACAGTTTTCCCCACTCTGCCTTCTCCAAAGATTGCAACCTTCAGCTGTTCAAGCAAAATATGAACAGACTCCTCCTTTCTTCTATTCTTCCTGCCCACACATGGCACTGTTGTGCTATAGGTCTTGTGGCCTTTCATGTGTGGATCAGATATTTAAGAAAAAAAAAAAACATACCTGCAGCTTGTCTTGTTATGGAAGTTATATTCTCTGACAAATGTATTTTGCGCCATGGATGCTAAATATATAGAGGCTATTAGGACAAAATATGGTTTTGGTTGTTGCTATAGACCTGGTTGGCTATAAGAAAATGTGGATGACATGCATTAGCAGATTAGCACAATGAGTGCAGGTTGTTCAGTTATCATGAGAGACAACTACGGTGATATAGATTGGAAGGAGGAAAGGGCACAGGTCCAAATGAAAATAGAATTTATACAATTACTAAGGGATAATTACCTGAAACAGCACATGATGGAAAGGCTTGGGTTTGAGTGTTGGGTCTGGTAATAGCATCAGAAGACAACTAAAACTGTAGTAGCCAATCTACTTCTGATCAGGGGAAAGTGTCTATGCAGTCTTGTCCTGGGAGGTTGCTCAACATGTGGGAAAACTACATGGAATGCATGTCATTAGTGTATGGGAAGTGGTCAACGATTGTTTGAGTGAGGCAGTATCAGAGTGCATACCCAGGATCAGGAGGATAAACTGAGTAGGGATTAAGCAGATGCTTCTAACAGTTTCCTACCATCAACAATGAGTAAAGTTATATTTCCATAATCACTCTCTATGGAATTTACTTTGACAGGCTCAGCTAATTTTCTCTCTAAATCTAATTTAGCCTTCTTTACCATACTAGTTGCCCTTCTTGTGCTTTATACTGCTCATGAGCATGCTGATCACCTTGTTGTTTATATTCTTTCCACAATTCTTTCCTGTTTTGCAGCTCCTACTATATATCAGGAAAGAATTGTGGAAAGAATATAAACAACAAGGTGATCAGCATGCTCATGAGCAGTATAAAGCACAAGTAAGAAGGATAACTAGTATGGTAAAGAAGGCTAAATTAGATTTAGAGAGAAAATTAGCTGAGCCTGTCAAAGTAAATTCCATAGAGAGTGATTATGGAAAGAAAACTTTACTCATTGTTGATGGTAGGAAACTGTTAGAAGCAGAAGAAACAGTTTTTCAATATATTAAAAAATATCAATGTGAATACATCAGTGGGCCTTGAAGGTATGTCTGCTCGTATGCTAGGAGAACGTGCAATTGAACTTGCAGTGCCTTTGATGAAGTTGTTTAATCTAAGTCCCAGCTCTGGCAAGGTTCCAAGGGAGTGGAAAGATTGTGAGATAGTTCCATCATAAAGGTGGCTCCAGGATTACAGACATTAGTATCTCTGGAGTGGTGGCTAAAATATTGAAAAAGTTGGTTAAAAGTAAAATTCAAGAATGAATAGGAATATGGTACTCTATAGGGGTCAGCCTGGCTTTGTAAAAGGTAGGTCCTACTTCGGTAATTTATTCACATTTTATAATGTGATAGCAGAATTGGATAAAGGAAATGGCTATACCATGATACTTCTGGACTTTGCAAAGGCATTTGACTGAGTACTGCACATGAAACTATTACATAAGTTGGAGCAAATGGGAATGGATATGAGGCTGATGGCATGGATGGGGGGATGGCTGATAGATATCAGAGGGTAGTGTATGAGGAGCAGTGCCATAACGAGGGCTTGGCAAAAGAGACGGGCGCAACTGGGTTTGGGGTGCAAAACGTAAAAAATAAAAATAAATAGATATAAAAATCTGCTATTTTATATTGTATTTTTAAATTTCGGCAATACGCCACTTTAGACACACAAATTCTGCAACACATTGCAACTCATTTTGATGGGGTTAATAGTAAGTATTTAACATATTGCATTTAGTAAAATTTAACTTGTTACATTTAAATTTTTCAAAATTTTTGTCATTTTTGAGTTAGGGGGTGCAAGTTAGACACTTGCCACAGGCGCTTCGTACCCTCGTTACTGTACTGATGAAGAGTGGAATCGAGGTGAATGTGGGTGACTAGTGGTGTGCCCCAGTGCTCTGCACTAGGACCACTACTCTTCTGCTATATTAATGATATAGCAGAAAATTTGAAGGAGGACTTTTAGTTGTTTGCCAATGATGCAAAACTAGGGATAGCAACTACTGCCATCCCTAGTTGTGCATCAACTACTGCTGATAAAGGTAATGTAGATATCTTACAAGATGATTTACATGAATTGGCAGTATGGACAAAGGACAATGGTTGTCAATTCAGTGTTGTAAAATGTAAGGTAATGCACTTTGGGATGAAAAGATTATACACTTCCTATCATAATGATGGTACTAGTTTACAGAAAATTGATGAGGCAAGGGATTTGGGGGTGATGGTGGATAGAGATTTGAAATCCAGTGGACATATTGCATTTTGGCAAAATAGCTCGGAGATTTACTTGGATGCTGAAGAGCACATTGACAAGTAAAGATAGAGAGGTTATTATTCCTCTTTATAAGGCTATGATTTGGCCACATTTTGACTATTGTACACAGATTTGGTCACCTTCATTTTTTGGGGATTGGGAGTTTGTGGAGAGGATTTCGAGATGAGTGAACCAAGCTTGTGACAGGTCTGTGAAATGTTCCCTGTGAGGATAGATTGAGGGTGTGTGGCTTGCAGAGTTTAGCTGACAGGTGGAGGAGAGGGGATATGATAGAAACTTATAAGCTACTAAAGAGATAGCATAAGATTGACACAAATGAAAATTTTCAATACATGGTGAATGGAGGGTAAACAAGGGGCCAGACTTTGAAGCTGTCTAAGAGTGTGGTTAGTAAGGGTGTGTGTGGACTAGATTCTTTTCTTGGAAAGTGGTGAACGAGTGGAATAGATTGCCAGAGGTGGTTGTGAGCACCCCCAACAGCGATGTTAGGTTTAAGGAGATGTATGGTAGATAATGGGAGTGGGTCTTTCGATGAGTCCTTTGACTCTATGGAGTGCCCATGTAAATAATAATGTTTAATTTTATCTTTTGACTAGGATGGATATTTTATTTTTTTGGCAATATATCCATTTCCCCTGAATTTTACTATTTACTAGTATATTTCAAGTGTTTTGTCCTACTTCCTCTCCAATGCTGAGGGCATAATTTGACTAACTTGCTCTAAAAAAAAAAAAAAAAAGATGTCAATAGATTTTGTCTGTGGCTTGCAAAGTCTTTCCAGTAGCAAATGTGACCCTCAGGAGGTGAAAGGTTGAAGATCACTGTCTAGCATTTAAGTTAATCAGTGACTTGCCTCTTGGGAATTGACTCATTTCACACAGAGTTCAGTTTCTTGTATTTTCTAAATATTTCCATAGTCACTGTTTGGAACTGGTATCAGTGATTCCTCTTCTTCACAGTTCATCTCCAACCTTACGGAACATGTTTTTCTTTTCTACTGTATGCTATGTTTGGAACTCTTCTCTCTTATTCATTTCCTAAGAGCACAATCTACAAGTCTCCAGTGTTAACAAGTTTCTTTTTTCTCTTTTTTGGTGATAAGCAAAAAAAAAAAAAAAAATTAAAGAGAAAAAAAGACTCTAACACTGTGGATACACAGTACTAATGTACTGTAGATTGAATAATCTTTATTTTTAGATTAGCATAAAATGTATAAAATTATCTAAAACTTTAAACAGGAGAAGATGAACTATTTTCTGTGCTTTTTTAGATGAGACATATTCTTTAAAATGCTCTCTAGGTTGTGATAATTTTTGTTTTGGGAAATGCCCATTGGGACAGTTTCTGTAGCAGTTATGGTCAAACCAATAAGAATGCATACATACTTTGTTTTGGGCTTGAATTAGTTATTTGTATATTACTGTTTGTTTTAATAACTTTTTATTCTAAGTCAAACTTTTATTTGATATTTTGATGGATTTTGTTTTTCTGTCTCCCTCCCTAATCATCAGTGACCTTGGGGTCACAAGAATCAAATGGTTCGATCTAGTTATGGTTCATGTAATGGATTTACTCAGCTGTATGACATAGTTGAATAAACTTAAATGATTAAAAGCCAAGGGATAACTAAATAGAAAAACTATATTATTTGAATGCACAACTAGTTTCATCTTAGAAGACTTCATTGGGTGTATAACATTAAAAGGGAAATTACCCTTTTAATGTCAGAGAGGTTATAGCTTAGGTTAGTATTAAGTGAACCAGATTGAGGACAATTTCTGTTGATTCAATAATTCTTCTCTCATGTTCATCATAGCATCTAAATTGTTTCCTGATTTATTCCCAATCACTGTGTGAGTGATAGAATTTTCATCATCGGTGTTAGCAAAATTAAGAATGTGATTTAAATAGTGTGACTCTAGTTCTGCATTACATGATATCTCTCACATGCTCCTCTATGCATAGTTCAATGGATTTTTCCATCTGACCAAAATACAGCACATGCAGGTACATTACATCGTAGATGGTAAATGCCTGGATATTTTAAGCTGTCACGTTTAAGTTTTGTTGTACCGAGTAAGGAACGGAGTTTGGTTAGAGGAGTGAAATGTGGCTAACTTTGGTGAAACAGAGTTAGTATGTTGAAGAGATATAAAACCACTGGCATAGCTAGAGTTTTGCCTCCCAGGGTGGTCTCTGAGTTTGCCACCCCTCTCAATACACACCAGAAATACTACAAAAAGTCAAAACAACATATAGGGAAATAAATTAAAACAATGTGTTTATTTTTGAAGTAAAACTTTAATTTCAATATTTTAGAATGTTATTTTTCTTGCTTTTCTGTTAGCAAAATTGCCGATGACATTGGCGAAGTCTATTTTATAGTAATGTAGGTAATTCTTAATACATTTTATTTAGAAAAACTCCTCTCACAACTAGCAACACCTATAGCAATTGTGAGGAAAATTCGCGGTAGTATTACAATATTTGGAACTGAGTTCTCGAGACTGTATTTTAGAATTAACTGCAAAAGTTCTTTGAACCTTGATGAACTTTTTATACATTGGAGGGGGGGGGAGATCCTCTCCCCCCACTGTATAAAACCATTTACATCATTATCTTCAGTTATAATAAGCTGTTGGATATACACACATGCCTCGCACGTGAGCAGTCTCAATACTTATAACATGAGAGTGCTGTGTGTTTGTAAGAAATAGAAGAAATATTTTAAATATTATTTCACACTCTTTATTATTTTAAACTTTTAGCTTCTAAATATCTTATTCTTTAACTAGATTGAATAATTGTTGTAACAATTTAGTATGAAAATCAGCAATAAAGAAACATGTATATAAGCAACAACATAGAAAATATCATCTGCATTTTGAATGGTGAATATATGGAACAAGTAAAACATTTCAGCTGTGTAGGTGCAGTTTTTAAAAAAGATGGTAAATAGAATAAAACAGAGCTGATATGATGGGAATAAGGGTTAATTTATATGGAATAAGGAGAAGTCAATCAGAACACTAAACTAGCATATGACAGCTTTAAACTGATTTCTACTTGGATCTCAGCCTCATGGAATAGGACCTTTGTAAACATTTCAAGAACAGACATAAGAAATAGATTTTCTATGAGATACAGTTGGGGGGGGGGGAGTTTATTATTACTATTTAACTTCATAAAATATACATTGGAAGATAGGCAACAAAAGGACTATTTACATGTTATAAGAATATATTGGAGAGAAAAAGGGTTTTCTTTTTGGATATACAATAGAAAGGAGGCAAATGATATATGAATAGTAGAGAGGATTTGTCTTTTTGGTAAAAGAGTCAATATTACAGTTCATTATTACTCTTAGCTATCTTTCAGTTGAGGTGTATTGTCGCTAGCAATCCAGAACAAGGTACCAGTTGGATTCTACTCCTCATTGAATTTTGCTACAGTTTTTGCTTCTTTGTTGATAATCATATTCCAGCAAAAGCCTGCTTTGTAATTTCCTGCAGAGGTTCCACATCAGATTTTGTTCCATTTCAGTGATTGATGGGTTCTGAGTATTTCTTGTGTGCTTGAGATAGAAGCTGTAGATGATGGCCTTGGTGTAGAGGAAGTTGCATGTTGTGTCTATTCTCTTCTGTATGGATTAAATTTCAGTAGTCTTCTTGGCTTCTTGTGTGTGTGTGTGTGTGTATAGTTACAGGTGCTAGAAGCAGTATTCGGTACATAGGTGATCATCGCTTTGTTTTCCAGATACGTGTGATATATATGTGTATATATTGTGCCATAGCCTCGACTCTGTCGGAATCTGTTTGGTGCACTTTGATTTGTATAAGTTCACACTGAAAACTGGGTGGCATGTGCAGATTTGTAGATTGAGAGGGATACAGATGAATATGCAAAGGGTTGGAGGCACTGACATGAGGAAGTGGTATATTTTCTTGTAGTTGGAAGGAAGAATTGGAAGTGAGGCTTCAGATGATACTAGATAAAAGGTGGGCTCCCTGCAGTTTCAGAATCATCTTTCTCTGAAAGATGATTCTGAAATTGCCTTTTGAATGTGATGGAGAAAGGCTTCAGGAGGTGTAGTACTTTGACGGTATACCATAGCACACTCGTAGCCATCTGGTTGATTATCAGAACTCTTCCTCTAAGTGAAGATGTTGAATGTATGCTTTTCCTGTTGCCTGTTTAAAGCTGTTGTGCAGTTTTGTCCAATTCACCATATTATATATTTTGGTGTTGTCAAGGTGTTTGCCTAAATACATTTGACCAGGTACATTCAATCGAAGAATCAGTTGTAGCCTTTCATCTGCCTGACCACAAGCCATTGGTTTTTGCAGAGTTTAATGATATTGCCATGTTATAGTGTCCCTGAGGCTTGTACATATAATCTGTGTGCTTCATTGGTTACTGTCATTTCTTTGTCATTATGTATTATTATGATGATGCCATCAGCATATGCTGATAGGCTTATTTTTAGATGTGGTTCTGTTATGATGGTTCATTTGGAGATCATGGTGTTGTGTACTCTTTTTAAGAAAGGTTCTATGGCTAATGTGTATAGTTGTCCAGAGAGAGAGAGAGAGGACATCCTTGCTTGATCCCTCGAGATTATGGCATAGTGCAGGTGAGCCTGTTATTGATTTTTAAACAGAAGAGTGCATCTCTGTATAGTAATTATACTGTTTCTATAATGAGAGAACCATAGCTGAATTGCCTTTAGGACTTCGTAAAGGTACTTGTGCTCTCTACTCTGTCAATAGCCTTCTCCAGATCAAGGCTGACGAGTGTTAAGTTTTCATTTTGGCTTTTTGCAATGTGGAGGAGATCTCTTATTTGATGGAGGTTATCATGTATTGATCTTCCTGGAACTGAATAAGTTTGATATTGGCCAATAACTTCAGGCAGTATTGGCTTCAGTCGGTTTGCCATAACTTTGGAAATGATTTTGCACTCTGCATTGATTAGTGAGATTGGACTCCAGTTTTGAATGTCTGTGTGGTCTTCCTTCTTTGGTATCAGTCATGCTACTGAGGTAGTGATGGATTATGGGAGCCCATTGAAATAGGCTTCTTGCCAGTGTTTTAAGGAGCAGTGGTCTGAATTAATTCCAGAAGACTTGGAAAAACTGAGTCCATCAAGGCCAAGAGATTTGTTCTTTGGCAAGGATGTGCATGCAGTTTTGAGTTCTCTAGAATGATTGGTTTTCTAAGTAGTTTCGATCTGTTGTGGAGATTCTTTTAGTATTTTGTGAATGGTGTGAAGAGATGTTCCTATAGAGCTGTATGCATTCTTGTAGTATTGCAGGATTTCAGAAGTGATTTTATTTGGATCCTCTGTGATATTGCCATCTTATAGTGTAATTGCAGAGATGCAGTTTGCTTCCTGGTATTTTTTTTTCCAGAGAGAAAAAATATTTTGTGCATGCATCTGAAAGATTTATGTGTGTATACCACGATCTAAGTAGGGCACCTTTTGGAAAATTCTAAATGTCCTTGGAGAGCTGAGTGATATTCATGGCTTTCTTCTGGAAGATATTGGAGTTGTTCTTTGACTTTTCAGATGCTAATGTTCCTCTGATTTTTCTGGTGACTAAATCTGCTTAAAGGATTTTATTTGTGATTTTAGGTAGGACCACCATGTTTTCATTGGTTCTGTATTTGCTTTCGAGTCAGTGAAGGTAGATAGCAAAGCCTGAATGTTTATTACATAATCTGAATCTTTCAGAAGGGTATTGTTGAAGATCCAATAGCACTTCCTGATCTGGATGCTTCCAAACATAGTGAATGTTGCAGCTTGATGAAGCAATGATCCGATGTAGGAAGGAATGTGTGAAATGTTTCTAACTAGAGGAACTGTGTGTTTAATAAAATTAGTTTAATCCTTTATCCAAGTGTGAGCAAACAAAGTTTGCACCTGAAAGTATCTTCAGGACTGGGTTAAGGTGGTACAACACCAAAACTCGTTGCAAAGGTGGAGCAAGCTACCAATGCTCCTATCTCAGTATCTGCTATAATGCAAAATACATCTCCTTGCAGATATGTCTAATGTTATGCATTAAGGGAAGGGCCACTACCCAGACTAGTTTCGACCTTTATTGAGGTCTTGTTATGACCTCAATAAAGGTTAGACCTCACTACTTAGACCTCAATAAAGGGCGAAACTAGTCTGGGTAGTGGCCCTTCCCTTAATGCATAACAGTCCTTGTTTGCTCACACTTGGATAAAGGATTAAACTAATTTTATTATACTCTAACTAAGTGAAAAATAAACTTTCAAGAACTGTGTGTTTGGAAATGTAGTATCTGTCCAGTCATGCTTGGTAGAGAGACCTATTAGTTGCTGTAATTGCTGACCTTCTTGTGTATGACCTCTTATCTGGATGTTGATACCTAAAGATGTTAGTGAATTCATTATCATTTGAAGTTTATTTTTTAATACACTACGATGTTCAGCACATTGAAGTCTGTCTTTTTCTTGGTTAAGAGTGCAGTTGAAGTCTACAGCTGTTAAGATATATTCTTGGTCGATACTGGAAAGATGGTTTTGAATGAAGTCCATTATCTATATACCACAGCAGAATGATACCAGGTTACAAGGTGTATTCTGGTGTGTGTGTGTGTGTGTGTGTGTGTGTGTGTGTGTGTATATATATATATATATATATATATATATTTGCATTTTTATTCATTTTTTACCTATTCCGGAAACCCTCCTCTACAGACCAAACACGGAACTGTTTCAAGCCACGTCAGACCTCCAGTAAGTGGTGCCGTGGTCTCGCACTGGATGATGAAATTAATCTCCCATTTAAAGACAATCACAATAGATCCATGCCTGTGGTGGGATTTGAATCTGCAGCGTGTTGGTTAGAGAGTGGATATGCTAACCACTTGCCCAATGATGTTTTGTTAATTTTTTTTTGTAACACGATGGTTAGCAGTAGTTGTTGTTATGTGGGGTATCCCCAATTTTCCTCAACTTGAAAGTCCTCCAGTGAGGGATTTCAAATATGTATTTTATGACTGTAGATCCATGTGTGTTCATGAACCAGTTTGCCTGTTCTGAGGGATGAAAAACTTTAATTTCCAGGTGAAAAAACCATCTCCCTTTGAGACTGGCTAACTCACCTTTAGTTGAAAGAGACCAGATAAAGGTTCCTTGTGTCATGGATGGGAATTGAACTCAGGTCTTTCCGACCAAAGGGTTCAATATCTATGACTGATATTTAAAAATGCCAGAAATAAGAAAAAGCCTGTGCTAGAAACACAATTATTTTTTTTTAATGTATTCTAGTGTTTTAGTTTGAGAAAAAAAAAACACCGCTACATGAATACATACTAAATATTTCATATGTAACTATGAAAACAATCATGTATGATAAAACTGTGTCGTATCTTTTGCAAAATGCAAAAAATATTTTTTGCTTTATCGATTGCCATTATAATCCTTATATAGGCCTGCATTAGGAAAAAAAAAGTTTATTTACTTGTGCTGGAATTATTAATGAAAGCATCACAGGTGATTAATAATACTTGTTTAAAACAAAATGTATATATTATTATTTTTATTTATGTAAATATGTTACTATTTATTTGTAGAACATCAGAATTGGTTTGGTGTAGATGAGAACCTAGGACCAGTAGCAATTAGTATTAAGAGAGAAAAAGCAGATCAGTATGGATATGGAAACAATAGCAATGTTTCTAATTCTAGTGGCAATTCATTCAGTTTATCTCAATACCAGTATAGACTTATTGTCCGTACCAGTGAGGTGAGCTATAGAAATTATTGCAGCACTTTTATTAATTGCATGCACTTTTATTAATTGCACTTTAAAATGTACTTAAAATAATATAAATATTTATTTATTTGTAATGACTTTTGCGTTGTTTGATAAAATAGCATTACATCCTTGATGGCATCATTAATTCTGATATGAATGTCATATTTTTCATATCCAGATTAAATTTAGACTTAACAGTTTCAGCATTAAAAAGTTTGAGTAAATTAGATATAAAATCGCTGTCATATAAAGATATATGATTGTCAGTACTGTCAACAAGGTGTAGCATAGAGGCAGCCTACCTCACAGCGCAGCTTAATAAGGGCGCTTGTTCAGCTGACAGGAATTATTAGTGTAGCAAGTGTAGAAAGAAGTTTTTCCAAGCTTAAACTGATTAAAAATTATTTGTGAACAGCAATGACTTAAGAAAGATTGGATGGTCTAGCAACTATATCGATAGAGGTGGACATAGTTTATAATTTAAATTTAGAAGAGCTTTAAACAGTATTTAAACATTTATTGCGTGATATACCCGTAGAGCAAACATTTAATCAATATTATTATGTAATAGTTTTGCATTAATGTTTCTTTTGTAATAAAAAGAAAATAACAATTGGAGATTTTCTTATATTTTTATCTTATAATCCATCAGGGACGATATTTAATTTTTTGTCTGAGGGTGCGATCTAATCTGGCGACGGCCCTGACGATTCTGCATTTTTTTTTTTTTTTTTTTTGTAATTTTATACATGAAAGGTTATAGTATGTTGGTACTGTGGATAGACAAGGATGAGAGAAAACACTTATTCACATTGGATTTATTGCTGTTTATAAATTATATAAAGGTATCTTTTCACTTAACATGATTATTATTATAAACATTGTTATTATTTTTAGAGGGACCTGTGGCATAGTATAATTATTAAAAACAACACGTAAGTCCACAGTAATAACTTTAATTAATAAATAAGGTACATATTTCGTACTAACTAATAGTACATCTTCAGTGTTACAAACAGATAGGAATAGAATACAAGCAACGAACATTCGGTGGATCACCTATTAAAATACAATGTTGTCGCGAGCTAGGAAATGAAAGAAATTAATAAATAATTAATATTTAAGATAATTAGTTTTTTAATGATTACATAAAATAAAAGTCTCCCAGATCTTTGAGAGAGCGTGGCAATCATTTCGATTTAAATTTGGTCGGTGTACAAAATCTTCACAACTTTCTTTAAAGAGGCGTTCATATTTGAACCTGCATCTATGAAGGAGAATAGCTTTATCCCACTGGATATTATGGGTAGTACTAATACTGTATTGTGCTAGACCAGACTTCTGAGGTTTGTTGTAATCAATATAATATTGATGTTCTTTAATTCTTTTTTCCACAGAACAGCCAGTTTGTCCAAAATAAGAAACATCGCATTCACAAGGAATTTGGTAAACGCCAGCCAAAGACAGAGATGACAGTTTATCTTTTGTAGAAGGCAATAAGGAAGAAATTTTGTTGATAGGAATATAATTGGGAATCAATTGGTAAGAAGAAAATGGTAATACTGTAACCACTGGTCCTCAGATTTTCAGCCAAACCACTCAATCTCTAAGCCCACTAGGGTGAGGGGGGGTGCCATTTAGGACTCGAGGCCCAGCTTTGCTTTGATTGTAGCTATTGCAGCCTTATATGTCTAGTGTTGTAATGCCTGCATACAAGTCATTGTTTTTGATCCCTGATGATGGCAATGTAGCACTGCCAAAATATAGGAAAGCATTAATTAATATTTTTTTTAGTATATGTTGCTATTTCCTGAAAAATAATACCCATGAATGGATAAAATTTTACTACATCTCTCATTTCTTAAGACTGAATTTAATGCAAATTAATTAATGCCATTAATTTGGCAACAATTAATGTCATTAGAGACAACTAGAATGAATACTTCATGATGAAGAACACTCCTCTCCCATAGACACACTATGCTGCAATACAAGCAAAATCAAATTTATTGTAGTATTAAACATACTAGTTAACTAAACATATTTGTCCTAACATCTTGTTTCAAATTTTCAAACCACTTGCAGACCATATAAATAATTCCAGAAAATATGTATAACAGCTGTTTATAATTAATGAACTCACTGGGTGCACAAAGCATTCAATTTATGTAAACCAGAAAGATGCATATGAGAATGAATATGTACGTGTGTGTGTTAACTTTGTCGGTTCATGAATATTTAACTAAATTTTATAATGCAGAACAACGGAATAAGTTGATAGCATTTATTATAATATTATAATATACAAAATAGTAAGAAAAAAAAAGTTTTTTATATATAACTTGAAATCAATTCGAATTACATTTGAGATATTCGATATCATCATGACTTTTCACAGATGCTAATTTACAAATAAAATTCTACCGAAAAAGTTGCAATTAACATGCCTTGTATGTTTTGTGAAAATGCGAACGTAACTTTTACATAAGAAAGCTACTTCCTGCCGGCGGTTTATGCATGTGCCTGGTGCAAACATGTTAAAAAGAAAACAACAGAATTACTTAAGTCAGTAATCATGTAGTCGACAGAAGCAGTTAAGAAGTTGATACTGCACTATGCACACTCCCCTGGTCAACATAGAAACAAGAGAGGAAGTTCTTGTTATGCTGTGCATAGGCAAACAGCACAACAGTGCCGTGCAACACGTTTCTGCCACATTCTAGTGGAGATCCATCACTTCATTCAGAAAGAAATGAAACTTTTACTAATCTAGCTGGTACATGTACACTCAGCAGATCTTAACAAATATGGACAAATGGCAAGAAGCTTTGAAATTTTTACAAAGAATATATATAACCACATCTGAGTATCAATTCTATTTATGCATAGATACTGTATTGCTTAACTTTATTTTTAAATTTGCTTTATGTACATAATATGTATTTACTAATTTCTCTCTTTTATTATTATTTATTAGTAATTTGAGTACAGCCATAAGCTTTGGTTTAGTGCAGTATGACTTTTGCTGTCCTTGCACTAATAAACCATAAATCAATCAACCACCCAGAGAAAGACAAAGAATGAGGCAGGGAAAGGAAATGCAGATGAGGATGGTCTGTGAGGGAAGAGAAGGCTGATAACATTTTCAGAAGAGGAAAAGTAATTTGCATAGCATTCATTGCTATATCTTTAAAGAATCTTTATGATATCAGACATAAAGATTTTGATCTTATTGTAACATTGTTTTGGCATCTGCGTATTGTCAGTGAATCAACAACTGCTGATTCATTGTCAGTGAATCAGCAGTTGTTGGTAATTGTGATGGAGGAATGATTATAGGTATATTCAGTGCCATTCTGAATACTAAAACCTAATTTTTTAAAAATTCATCTCACCACATTTTATCTTCCTTTCTTTTAGTGTTACACGGTGATCAGCATTTGTTTTAGAAATTATGGACTTTACAACCGTGTTATAAATAACTTTTAATATCTCGACGTTTCATCTTAACATCTCATCACATTGTCACATTTTATCATCTTAACATGTTAAACTCATCCTGTCACATCCAGATGATGTTGTTTTGTATAATATTGATTAATGCCATACATTGTTAATCTTTTCTGTCCCAGCTGTAGCTCTGTGACTTGTTTTCTGTTTTGGATGAAAAAACTGAAGTTTCAAGAAGGATAACTCTCCCACTTCTATACGAGGCCTCCAGTTCATAAGGAGAATGTTGTCACACGTTCTCTGATTGGAAAGACATGGGTTTGAATTATGACAAGGAAAGATTGGAAGTTTTTCAAACATCTTCACTATTGACTGCACTTTGGAGGAGTAAGTCAGTTGGTAGTGAATATGCATCTGTATAATTTATAATCTCCTCTTTTTACCCACTTCATGATATTACATGCTTTTAGTCGGATTCTTCTGTTATGAGGGAGAATGTTGTCACATGTTCTCTGATTGGAAAGACATGGATTTGAATTATGACAAAGAAAGGAAAGGAGCTAATCTCAGACAGAAATGATAGTTTTTCCCTCACCAGAATAAGGCTTTCTTCTTGGAGAAAAACAGACTGGTCAGTGAATATGCTGTGACCAGACATACTATATTCACTTTATGGGTTCAGTTGCCTAGCATTAATTCTAAATAATAATCTTTGATTCTCATGCTGGATTCACTTTATTCAGTTAGGCTTCATCTTCCTTGACTTAAAATTAACAATAATAATCCACAGTACGTGATGGTGCATTGGAATAAATTGACCTAAATGTTTGCTCATTGTTTTTATTGTTTTAAAAGTGATTTCTTTCATAAATTTCACCTAGTGAAACTACTCCAGCAATTCTTAAAAGGATTAATATTACTGAGAAACTCATAAGTACCTTTTAAGTATCCTATAACTTTTTATCACTATATAAGCTTCTGTGAAGAGAGGACATGCTAGGAATTTTTTTTTTTTTTTGGTATTATTCCACGATTAAAAAATCAGTAATAATGTGAAACGAAAGATTTTCACAAAACTATTTGAGACATCAATAAAAGTAGTTTCTTATTCTGATTCTTTAATTGTGGCATAATACCGAAACAACATTCCTAGCAGTTTTTCTTTATTCATATAATATTGACGGCATGCAAACTCCTGTTCATACATACTGCAAAAACAAATATGCAGTAACAAAGCCCAGTGATGACAGAGTGTTCTGGGCATATGCAACTTACAGCTGATCAGCACTGATAAATCCAACAATGCTGTCAAGTGTCACAGCTGTAGACAAGACATCACTGAAAAAAAAAAGTCATGCTATGCTTTCTGTTGCCAATCGTCACATGCTCGCCGCATAAAAATTGATGCATTGGCATTATAAACTTGTAGTGAATTTGAACCATTCTTTCTGCTGTGCCTCCCTTCATTAAAAAAAGTTCCTGGAACTTTTTTTTTTTTTACTTCGAAAAACGTATTGAAAAATGGTGTTGGAGCTGCACCTCGCAGCTATCAACAAAACAAAATCAAATCAATTGAAGCCAAGTTAGAACAGATCCATGATCAGTGCTTTGACATTAAATCACTTACCACCAATGCCAGAGCTTCATAGCCTTGTCACATTGCCAGTACATGACTTGATCAAGGCTGAAAAGAAAAATTATAATGCCATTATACTCAACTTTCACATTTAAAATATATAATACGCTGATGGAAGACATTTCCAAACTAATGGAAAAATCCAGTTTCGATTGCAGAAAATTTATAGATGCCACTGCTTCAGACCTATGAACAAAAGAAAGGACTTTCCTGCGACTGGTGAAAGTAACCTGTAACACATTGGTGCATCAAAACTAATAACTAATGGTGACTGTGAACAACCTCAAATTACTTCTCCCCAGTCAGGTGTATAAGCTTAGCTTGACCTTACCTTCAGCCAGCATGAACAAGGATGACAAGTCTGACAACTGGAAGATATACCACAAAATAGTGACAAAACGTGGAACATCAACTACTAAAGAAGATTACTAGTGCAGAAATTAAGCGCTTTTAAGTGAACTTGAAAACCAATGTTCGAGTACTGCACATGGAACATGTATGACCTACTTGGTCAATAACAAACCCTTCAGAGGCTTCCAGCTCCACTTCACAAATATATGTGGTCTCAGCTCCATCCTCAACAGTCTTATTCCACCTCCAGTCAGCAAAATTCCATCTGCTTTTTCTGACAGAAATCCAAATCTCGGCCTCCCCCAAGCATTACCCATCTCATCTTCCCCAAATACACATTCTTCGACTCCTTTCTACTCAAGAATGACTTTGTGCATACATTTGCTCTGACATACCATGCTGGAGAGCATTCAACTCAGTATCTCCTGACTATGATCTTCTTTGGCCAAAAAATCTCTGCTTCCTCTGCCAAATACTGTATTGTTATCCTGGTGTCATCAACCATTTTTAACTCTTTGACCTCCTCTCCTTGAAAGTTGATGTCCTTCAGTACAACTTTCCTAAGCATCAAGATTATCTTCCTCAGCTATTTTAATATCTGCAACACAGACCTGGCAGTTAGAGATGCTGAGACATTTGCTATTACTAACAACCTTATGCAAATTGTTCACATGCCCACCAGAGCACCAGATAACCCCAGACAACCTTGTGCTTATTTCTTCCCCACTGAGCAACACCCACACAATCATTCCCAACCAAGAGTTGTCTAGCATTATAAGAATGCCAAGTGGGATGATCTCCAAGATTTCTGTGCCTCATACCCTTTGTTGAATTATTGCCTTCAGCCTTATTGACCTAAGCATATGCACTGAGCACATCACTGAAGTAATCCTCTTTGGAATAGATGCACATATTCCTCATTCTGTGTGCTAAATCTAAATTCCCATCCTTTAACTATGCCTAGGTTCTTCAAAAAATGTTCCAAGGCTGTACAAATGAAGAACTAAGCATGCTGTAACTGGCTATTATCATGAACTGCAGCTTCTCTCACTGGTTTCATAAGAGCCAGAAACACCTGCTAGAAAATCATCTGTGCATCAGAAACTGATTTCCCTAAGAGCCAAAAGCAGCAAACTTGCATCATACTCAAATGACAGCCATGCATTTTGATCTTTTGCCAAGTCATTTGACCACCACTTTTGCCCAACACTGCTCCAACTGCAATTGAACCTGGATAGATCTATTGCATCATCACCCATAGAAAAAGTCAATCTCTTGCTGTCATACTTTTCCTCAAATGCCTGCATAAATAATTTTCGTAAATGTCTCCCCCCCCCCCCACAACTGAATACTTACTGCTCTCACATTTGGATTGGGGCTCCTAAAAGTTCCCTCAAAATGCTTGATTCAATACAGAGGTTGATAAATGATCCATCTCTTACCAACTCACTGTCCTCACTTTCACATAGACATTTGGTCTTTGCAATTTGTGTATTCTATAAATATTTCCATGTTAAATGTTCATCTGAAATAGCATCAATAATTCTCCCACTCAGTACTGAGTCCATTGGAACACGTGCAGCTGCAGCCCAACATCCTTTCACAGTACACCTTGAAACCCACAGAACAAGTTTCTTTTCCTCCTCCTTCATCCCTGCTACTGCTATACTGTGGAACCATTTCCCCCCTATGTATTTCTCAAGGATTTTCTCCTTTCCCAGCCTACTAATGTACTATAGGTTGATCAACCAACCTCTCGTGTATGGGCCCAAATTAAAAAAAAAAAAAAAAACCACTCAATGCCTCCATTACCTTTCATCAGAAAGTGATCAGAAAAATCCTGTACAAATTAGTTGCCAAAAGTCCCCTCTATCCAGTTGTCCTGAATATTTGTGCTTCAGAGTTGACTCCTATTCTGTGTTGTTCTTTATGCTCTCTTACTCCACTGGCATCTACCTTACACCTATGGAAATCTCTTTCACCTCAATTCTCTCCAAGTAATGGAAACCATCAACACCCATCTCTTATGCTACCTTGGTAGTACTAAACTAATAAATGACTGCCAGTGTGGAGTCTGCCAATGCCATTCAACAGGGATTCTGCTAACCTATGTCACCCATGTCTGGCTAAGTACCATGGAAAAGTTTGAATTCCAAGTGGTTGCACTTGATATCTTCAGCACTTTCGACAGGATCTGTCAAAAGGCGTATTAAATAAGCTCACATCATTAGGTCTGCCTGTAATTTCTGCAACTCGAGTACCAGTTTTTTTCATTAGATATATTATGTGTGATGGTGGATGGTTTCCTGTCTTCTAATTATGTAACTAATGCTGGGTTCCTCACAATGTTTTATCATCTCATCCACCCTCTTTTTTTCCATATATATCCGTATTATCGATCCAATGCACTGTTTTGCCAACGACATCACCTTGCACCAAACAAACCACCACAACTCATGGAGCACCAACACCTCACACCTAATCAAACCATCTCCGATGGGGCTCAGCCTTGTAAATTTCAGTTCCTGAAAAACACAGTTCTGTCTTATTTCCCTCCTCCCACCCCAGTTCTCCCAGTCTTACCTTCGACAACATCCGAATCTCTAGTCAAATGAAATTTCTCTCTTTGAGATTACCTTGACATCAAGACTCTCCTGGCATAAATGCATTACAATCATTGCCTCCTCAGCATCCAAAAAATTAAGATTTCTCTTTTGCTGAAATAATTAAATCAGTAAAATAATTTTTTTTATTTGTCCTTAGTCTGCATATTTGATTTTGTTATTCTATATTATTATTATTATTATTATTACATAACACCTCTAGGGAGTCCAAAGACTCATCGAGGGAGGGCAACTATTCTACAACTCTTTGTCTCCACCACTCAATTCAACAACCACAACGAACTGCAACAATCATCATCATCTACACCAACGTAGTCTTCCGCCCATCATCACCACTGGTATTTTCACAGACAATCGCAAACATCCATGCCCAGGGGTGGGATTCAAACCCACAGCCTTTTGGCTGGAGAGCCGATACGCTGACCACTCATCCAACCAGGCCAGGCATATCTTTAACTATATATTCAAAATAGGTACCGAAGTGATTTATTACAAACATATTGCATGTTTGTCTTTACTTTGAAGGTAGTTTAGACTTCAGAAACCTTTGATTGCTATCTATCTTGATATTTAATCATCACTCTCCTTATAAAAAGTGCAAAATAAATTGCCATAAAATTGCCATTCACTCCCCTGCTCTAAGCAGTTGAAATTCCAAACTAAAGTTCACATTCATTTCCAAATTACATTTTGTATCCTTAACTAAAGCTTGATTTTCAGCTTTATCTGCAACCACACATACCATTGGGATGAAAAACGAATGTTCTTGTTTTCATCCAGATCACAATCAACTCAAATTCTGATTATAGTTATATGCAGGGCTCCAGGAATCCACTCACCACAAGTGGATACCTCTGATAACTTAGGCAAGTTATCAGAGGTAAGTGGTGAGTGAATTTTCAGCTTCATTCCAAATGCATAAAAAATATTATTTTCTTTGTATAATTTACAATTATTATTATTTTTAAAACATCTCATTTATTATCAGGGTATTTGTTCATGGGCAGCTGCCAACAAGTTTATGAAAGAAGTTTTATTTATATGAATAAGACTTCTGAATCTGAAAACCAACAATTTTAGTTGCTGGTTTTCTCTAAAAGTCATAATGTAAACCAGTCATCTTCACTTTCTACTGTCCTTTTTTCTCTGGTAAAAATCAAAACTTTATTTTTCTTTCTGTATGGAAGATTACGAAAAAAAAAAGTCAATAAAAACTTAACCTGCCACATCTTCCCCCAACAGTTGTCTTGTTGTCATTCTCATAACATAAAAATTGATAACTTTTAAATGTTTTTCTTTCTATATGAAAACCTTCATAAATATTGGCTATCAAGTTTAAAAAATCTCATTTCTCACATAGCAGTATTATAGTGTTCTTTTCACTCTATGCATGCTTTACTATGAGTCACACTTCTGGATTTCATTTCAAGCATGAAGCAATGGAAAATGAGATGCCATTAGGTGTTATAGTCATGCTTTACTTGAAAACAATAAATTTCACATGTTTGAAATGTGCTAGAAAACAAGTAAGTTTTTCATAGCATTGAATACATTTAAATTAAATTACAGTTATCATTTCTAATAAATAAATTTTATAATTAAATCAGCGCATTCATTTAGTTCAGTATTATCATTATGTATATACCGTAAGCATGATATGTAATATAGACAACTTATTTAAAAAAAAAAAAATAAAAAAAAATTAATATTGGTACAATCTAAATAAATAATGTAATGCATCTATACATCTTATTCTTCATACACCTTTACCCCTTAGGTAGGTGTGCAATTGTAATGTAGTATTGTCCAAAGCTTATTTTTATAGCTCACAATGTGAATTAGCTTAGTATAATTAAATACTTTGAAAATGCTTTTTAATGGTGTTATTTAAAATTACAGTGGTGCCTTGTACTTCGAACGTTCCAGATTTTAAACGGTTGAGAATGCAAGAAATTTGATTCACAGTTCGAACTATAGTCCAGGAACTCAGAGTCATATAGCATTAGACAGTTTTGGCATGCCATTGGGTATGCTTCTCCCCCACTAATTTCCCTCACTCACTTTCCCATGTCTGCGCAGTGTGTGTGTCTGTCTCATTCCGCTGTGCATTGTCCCTTACTTTACACAGCCTAGTCATTGCACGATACGTTTGTGTAGAGAATTTTTAACTATTTTTGGCATTTTTTTTATTGCCCATGGCATCTAAGAATGTAGAAAGAATAAAACCTAAAAGAAAAGTTGTAGTGTCGACAATTGAGATGAAAAAAGAAATTTCATGAAACACAAAAGCAGTACATGTTTGACGGATCTGGTGACGGTGTTTAAAATATCAAATTCAATGATAATTATTATTATTATTGCCCCAAGACCTCATGGAGTCAAAGACTCATCTGGTAGCATTTTTAAGAATAAGGAAGCAATAAAAGCAGCAAATGTGGCTAAAGGTGTGACATCGTTGACCTCCAAGAGATCACATGTTATTGAAGAGTTGGAAAAACTCCTTTTAGTGTGGATAAACGAGAAGCGATTACGTGGTGACATTATTACTGAGTGAATTATTTGTGAGAAAGCCAAACACCTGCATAGTGAACTTAAGAAATGCACACCTGAGACCAGTACTGAAAATGGGGAGTTTAAAGGGGTTCCATAAATTCAAAAAATGACTTGGGATCCATAGTGTTGTCATGCACGGAGAGGCTGCAAGTGCCGATGTAGAAGAAGCAGACAAATTTGTAAAAACCTTTAAGGAGTATGTAGATAGTGAGGGATTTGTATCTCAACAGGTTTTTAATTGCGATGAAACAGGTCTTTTTTTGGAAAAAAATGCCCAAAAGGATCTATATCGCAAAACAAGAAAAAACGGCACCGGGATATAAACCTATCAAAAATAAAATTACTTTGCTGCTTTGTGGTAATGCTAGTAAAGCCTTTGCTAGTTTACCATTCTGAAAATCCACACGTTTTTAAAAAGAACAATGTCATGAAGAGCAAATTCGGCGTTATGTGGAGGGCCAACATGAAAGCATGGGTTACAAGAGAGTTTTTCACTGAGTGGATTTATCAAGAATTTGCTCCCACTGTAAAAGCTCATCTTACTGAAAAAAATCTACCGTTAAAAGCTCTTCTAGTGATGGACAATGCTCTTGCTTATCCCCCAAATTTAGAGGAGGATTTGGTGATTTCAGTTTCATCAAGATAAAGTTTTTGCCGCCCAATACCACTTCTATCATACAACCCATGGACTAGCAAGTGATTTCAAACTTGAAATAACCAATGCCACAGTCTAACAGATAAACTTAGGAGTTGATGGTTATTCATGACTTATTTTTCATGGTATTAACAACACCACACACACACTTTTATCACAAAGATGTTTTATTAATGCTTATATTTCGCTGATTTTCAACTCAGCATCATCATACAAGTGTACAAGTCACAGTATACAAGTGTGTTGTGCTCTGATGATGCTGAGTTGAAAATCAGCGAAATATAAGCGTTAATAAAACATCTTTGTGATAAAAGGGGTTGTTAATACCGTGAAAAATAAGTCATCAATGCCACAGTACTGACTCTTAAAGAATTTTGTAAAGAGCATTACAACATTCTTCATTGCTTAAGGATCGTCGATAAGGCATGGAAAGATGCTTCTATTAAAACAATGATTTCTGCTTGGAAAAAACTCTGGCCAGATTGTATTTCAGTCAGTGAAGTAGTACGCTGTGAAGAAGAGTCTGTTGTAAATGAAATTGTGTCTTTGGGTAAAGCTATGGGATTAGAGGTGAGTGATGAGGATGTAGAGGAGTTAATAGATGATCATAAAACCGAACTCAGCACAGAAGAACTTCAACATCTTCATGATCAACAAAAAGAAGTGGAGAAAGAAATTTTTATGGAAGAGAAGGATGCATTTCCATGCTGACCTTCAAGAATTGTTCTCTTTTTGGGTTAGAACACAAGCTATTGTGGAAAAATGGCACCCTAATAAGACAGTAGTGACCAGGAATATCAACTTATTCGATGACAACATGATGGGTTATTTTAAAAATATTAAATCTATCTAATGTTGTTTAGCACTGACAATTTAAAAAAATCGTCAACGCTAAACAACATTAGATAGATTCTGCTCTGCAGAAAAAAGAGAATGTGAATCAGCATTCTCAACTCCATCTAAGAAGCAGAAAGAAGACCCCTTAACAACAGGAGCATTATTTTCGTCTTTGTGATTTTTATATTAAAAAAATATTCTTCATTGTTATTTTTATATTGTAATAATTAAAATTAATAAAATAAATATAAGATTATTTTGTTTAATTTTTTCTAAGTTATTAACATTAAAGACCTAAATTAGATAAAATAAAAAAAATTATTGAAATTTTTTGGATATGGGAACGGATTATTTCGCTTTCCATTATTTCTTATGTAAAATTTTGATTTGGACTTGGAACGATTCATAGTTCGAACAGGTTTCTGGAATGAATTAAATACGAACCACGAGGCACCACTGTACAATTATCTGCAAAGATTCATTTGTGAGTGCATTGTAAAAAGTGTGGCTTTACAGTGAGTGCTACCTACTTTCTTGTTTTTGTGAATTTTATTCGTCTTTCCTATTAAATTATGTTAATAGATAATTTATATGAATTCATCCTTCATTATGAACAATAAATGAAAACAAGGCACAGATGGAGTTGTCTTGTTGCATTCATTTTAAACCCATTAAAGGAAAGCATATTTCTCTATAATTGTTTGTAATGTGTAGTGAGAAGTAAAGAGTGTATTACCTTGTTTTGTCATAGCATTTAGTTTTTTAAAACATCACCTATAACAGCAAATATATAAAGTAGACCAATAGCTTGGGCAAGTAAAATGTTGTTGTGGCTAATGGATTTAAATTGCATTTCTTTATCCCTAGTTATATGAATGCATTATTTCTTTCTTGTATATAAAAATATATAATTTTTGTCATTAAGGTGGTCCTCGTTATCTTCACAAGTCTAAATCTTGCTGATGAGACTTCAGTTAAAGTTGCAAAAAATTCTAGGGAGTGACTTTCACATTATGAACACTTATATTATGGGACTTGACATGAAGTTACCTGCTCTCTATATAAAAATAGAAGATACATTGACTCACTGTAGCACACATCATTATAACAGACTAGTAAAATGTCTCAAATGAAGTTCCTCAGACACAATTCTGTTATAAAGAAAATTTATTATAGCAATTGTCCACTATAACAAACTATTCAAGTTTGCTGTTGTGAGTTGTACTTAATGTATAAATATTTGTTTATTTAATGTTGTTTTCACCTGTAATTTATTGTAGTATCTCCTGAAGTAAAGTGTTTGAGTTTATATTGTCATGTGACTCTGATATGATTTTCAAGAAATTTCCCTTAATTTTTTTTTAAAGAAGATTGTGTGCTATAAAACTTCTGTCAGACTAAGTTATACACCCTGACTGGAAGGTTCAGAATCTTCAGCAAACACTTTGCAATTAAATAAGTCTGAAGTTGGAGAATTTGTTCACCTCTTCACAGAGCTCCTGTTTATGTCTGATTCTTACAGAAGGACAAAATAGTTATTTAGCCTTTTATTTACTAACCAGGTAGGCAAACTTTTAATTATGCTTCTCTGAGTGCAAATGTTCTGTTATCACAATCATTCTTAGGATGTTGCATTATAAAGGCTAGATATTTATATCGCTGCACTGAAATAATCACATCTTTTTAACTGTTATGTTATTATTTTGAATATGCATTCTGGACAGTGTGTTTGTTTACTTTTTTTTCTTTCTTTTTCTTATCTTTCTCTACTGCTCATTTTCTATTCTGATATGTAGTTGGCAGTAATGAGGGGAACAGTTCTTGAAGAAGCTGTTCCAAGCCTTGCAAGATCTAATCCTCCAAGAGGTATTCATGCACGAGAGGTTTTAGAATATGTGGCTCCAGAATTGCAGTTATCTTGCTTGAAATTAGGTATTTCAAGTTCTCAAACAGAAGAGCAACTGCTCAGATTGGATGAACAAGGGGTAAGTATTAATGCAGTATCATAATGAGTAAACTGTTTTCGTTTTAATAAAATTATGGAGACTACAACTGTGTTAGGAATAATTATTTTAATTTCTCGAACATTTCAACCTTCATATGAAGGCCATCATCTGGAGTACACGCACGCGTGCGCGCGCGCGCACACACACACACACACACACACCAGTACTGTCGACAGGGTGTAGCATAAAGGCAGCCTGCCTCACGGTGTGGCTTAATAAGGGTGCTCGTTCAGCCATATTGTGGTAGGCGGTGTCACTATGCTAACAATTCCTGTTAGCTTAGCAAGTGCGGAAAGAAGTTTTTTCAAGCTTAAACTGATTAAAAATTATTTGCAAACAACAGTGATTGATTGGTCACTTGATTCAAGGTGGACATAGCTTATAATTTAAATTTAGAAGAGCTTAAAAACAATTTTATTGTGCGATATCCCCATTTCTAATTAAGACAACAATTTTCATTATACAGATGAAAGAATGATAGAAGTTACACTTAAAAATAAACTCCAACCTTAAAATCTGGAACATCCAAATATATGCTCCCACCTCATCCCACACTAATGAAAAGATAGAAGCATTTTATGACTCACTGCAGCACACTCTAGACAAAAAAATAAATAGTAATCAAAACTTGACTATAGTAATAGGTGATTTTAATGCCAAAGTAGGCCATCCCTCTCACCAAATACACAATAGGACCATGTTTCTCTTGTAATGAAAACGAGATAGCAATTTGAGATTTTCTTATATTTTTGTCTTATAATCTATCAGGGGCGATATTTAATTGTTTGCCTCAGGACTCGATCTAATCTGGCGACGGCCCTGACACACTATGTATGTGTGTGTGCACACACATACACGCATACATAGTGTGTGTGTATGTACATGTACGTACAAAGACAAGCTACATTAGAGTATTCAGGGCATGATCAGAAAGGCCAGATTTACCATAGTTATTAAATTTAATATGCCATTTATGTTCCTTTTTTCTGATAGGAATTGTGCATCCTGTTTCACCTATATAGGGCAGATTACAGGTGCATGTGCATCGAATACAGTGGAGGAAGTGAATCCTTGGATGAACTGAATAAGTTTATTTTATTTTATCAGGTATACCTTTAATGTATGGTGTGGCTACAGTTTTATTGTAATCTAGTTTATTTTTGGTTTTAAGTGGAGTCTTGTGAAGAATTTTGTTGATAGTATTTTGGCTGTAACCATTTTTCAGGAAGGTATTATTGATAACTTTTAACTCATGTTTAAGTGCTTGTTCACTGCAGGAAATGTTCAAAGCCCTGTTTTTTTAGTGTAATGCCTAGTTTTTGTGTTGGGTGGTGGTAGGAGTTTGTGTATATATTGGCCAGTATGTGTAGGCTTACAGTGAGGGGAAGACTGGAAGGAAGATGTGTGACAGTGTATCTAGAAAAGGAAGTGAGTTCTGACTTTCAATTTCAGTTGTGAATTGTTTGTGTTGTTTGTTTAGGTGGCTGAGGAAAGTGCCTAATGTCTGGTGGCCACGGGACCAGATAACAAAAATATCAATGTATCTTAGTCAGACTTCGGGTTTTAAACTAGAGGAATCTAGAGTACATTGCTCAAAAGCTTCCATATAAAAGTTAGCAATTGGGGAGGATAGCGGTGAGCCCATGGCTGTGCCTTCTTTTTGTTGGTAAAAAGTATTTTGCCATGCAAAATAGCAAGAACGTAGTACATGGGGAAAGAGCACTGTAATATTGTAATATTTTGGGGTTCTTATATTTTATTCCTTTCCCTGATCACTGCATCATTGTAATATTTTTATCTTATTATGTATTCTCTCTGGGTTTTATATATTTGTAACATACATACATGTAGTGCCCTCTTTCTATATCTATCCTAACTTTATCTTATTTTCTATTAACTCAAACATATATATCGCTCCACCTCTATTTTCTTTCTATTCTACCTTCGGTGATTCTATATTCTTTGCACCTGAGAGCATAGGAAATTTATATAGATTTTTGACTGTGCCACCTTGCATCAATATGGTACGTGAAATATGATACCTCTGGTAGACCTCAATCATGCAATATTAATTATTTCTTAGAACATTCACAATTGTGGTCTCTTTACCCTATCTTTTTACTCTAATGATTTCCCGCTTATAGTCTCGAATTATTTTAGATCAATGCATTGCAATAAATAAGATCAGGCGACACTCTTTTAGAAAATTCAATAAGCATATTTAATGATCACTAATTAAAGAAATATACAATACAAAGAGAAGAGCAGGGGAACTATCCTATGTTAATCTCAGTTCAAAATTCATGTGTCTACCTATATATCTCTTACAACAATTTTCTTTAGTTATTCGAATAGTTTATATTACTTTCCTTGACTTAATTCTCAATATCTACTTCTATTTGCATCAATATAACAACGATATATATATAGCTATCAATCTTTATCAATAAAACATAAGTTATTTTCCCAACATTTCTCAGCTAGTTTGTAATACTTTCCTCAACTTAAATTTCGATATCTATTTTTAGTGCATCTCTATCTTTATCAAGAATTATATAACAATCAGCCATATCAACAATAGGACAAAACTTAGATATTATACAAGTGTCAGATTACCTCCTAATCTCAATTAGCTTCTCAGGAATTAGCTATACTCATATACACATGCACTAACAATTTCAATCTTAAGGGACGTATCAGTTATTCTCTGGCTATGACTATGAATCTTATCAGTTCGTTAAAAGATCTTTCTCACACCACATACTCTTATAAGATACAATATCATACTCACGTGAACAGTCCTCCTCTTTGATGCACCCTTTTCTTCTATTTTCTGTCACGGCGTCCTACATTCCCTTTTCCTTTCCGGGTTTTGGATTTTCTACCTCTGGATTATCGGAGAACCGGCAGCTTCGTTGGGTCGGCAAGCGGGATACGAGGAACGATTCTCCGATGTTGAACACTCGGTCTAAGGGTTACGATTGTCGGGCATTCACAGGCTTGGCTGAGCGGAATAGCATCTGGACAGTTTTGTTTCTCCTTATGTATTCGCCTCTGGACATCCACGCTCCTTGACTCGAACGGCTTACGGTTGATCAACCTCCAATCTTCTTCCTCAGACTTATTCGCATCTGGGCAGAACCTCCCCTTCTTGTTCCTTTCTTTAAATGTCCATGCTGGTTGTAGATTTCTTTCATTCCCCAAAACTTGCCTTATATCCTTCTCAGTTTCCAAACCTTGGGTTCAGTTTTGGAACTCCCTTGCAATACCATGTGATAGCGTGTTCTGAAACTTTCACCGACTTCATCTTTCATGTTCCTAATTTGTTTTTGTCGGCCTGTGGAAGTCACGTTTCATTCCTGCCATCCCTTTCTGCACTGACCTTGAAGGCCACCTGCGACTGAACATGTAAACAAAAATCAAACGGCTTCCCGACTGCATGGCCTTGCCCTTGGCGTTATCAATTCTACATGTTTTGTTTTTGTAAAGAGTAAGCTAATCCCCTTTATGCTGTACATATTCTGTATACAATACTAAATAATACTATAAGAGACATATTTACAAGTTTTCTGGGTTTTACCTTCCTGTAAAAGGTCGAACCGGACAAAAATTCATGCTGCATCGAACTTTTACAATATCAAGCGGGAATTTGTCCTGTAAAAGAAGAATTGTATCATTGATTGGGACATTTGTGAAAGGGCAGAGACATCAAAACTGACTATTAAATGACTTTTTTTTTTCTGGTGTGATGTCTTTAATTTTGTTTACACAAAGTGTTGTGTTTTTAATAAAGGAGGGAGAATGACCTATCAACTCCTTAAGTGTTGATGCTAGTTTCTTGTCTTGATGATAATTGGAGTTGTTAATATCTTCAACTATCTACCGAAGCAGCATGTTCTGCTTACGAATATTGTTCAAACCATAAATTCTCAGGGAATGAGCATAGTGTGCAAGTAGCTTTTTTAACTGTATTCATGGGCCAGGATGCGACTGATTTAAGTATTTTTCTCTTTTCTTTTTTAATCAAGTTGTTGAGTTATAGTTTACGTGTCTGAGGCTAATTGATTCATTTTTTCTAAGTAAGTTGTTCGTCTTAAAATCACAGTGGCACTGCCTTTATCAGCTCTAGAGATTAAGATGTCCTGATTTGCTTTTAAACATTTCACAGCTGCTGATTCAGATTTGGTTAGGTTACTAGTTATTGATTTACTATTATTTAAAATGTTCAAGGTTTCTAATGGTATTTTATCAGCTATGGTAGTTGAGAGAAATCTTATACTTCTTTCAATATTGTATATAAAATCCAATTTGTTAATGGTCCTAGGTGCCACAGCAAAGTTCAAGCCTTTACTAAGTAGTAGTTAGAGTTCATTATTGTTCAGGCCATGGCCTAGAAAGTTTATCACATGACTGTTCGTTGAAGGCAGTTAGTAGCTCCTGTTATCACTTAATTCTGGTTGGTATATCAGATAAAATAAACAGAATACTACAGAAATACAGCCTTAATCAATAACTAATAACCTAATCAAATCTGAATCGGCAGCTGTGAAATGTTTAAACCTCCTGCAAAATGAAAAAAACTTATTCAACTCATCACTTCCTCCACTGGCCCACCCTGGAGTATACTGTATTCATTGCACCTGTAATTTGTCCTATATAGGTGAAACAGGATGCACAATTCCTATCAGAAAAAAGGAACATCAATGGCATGTTAAATTTAATAACTATGGTAAATCAGGCCTTTCTGATCATGTCCTGAATATTCTACATAGAATTGACTGGAAAAGCACCCGATGTTTACATCACACCAAAACGTGGTATGAGCGTAAATTTAAGGGGGCCTGTGAAATTCTTATCAACCACCCTAATCTTAACAATAATGGTGGTCTTAAAATCCCAAGAATATGGATGGCACATTTTTTACCCACTTAATCTTTTGGTCTAAGAGTTAATTATAATTAAGACTGTAAGCAATCCAGGATCATAACTTGACTATAACACTCTTGTTAAATTATGGATTAGGCCCACTACTTCGTTGTATTAAAACTATCTATATGAATTTTGTTCTCTGATGATGTTATAAATAGAATATAGCTTTGATGTTTTTTTTTCACTAGCAGTCAGGCCAGTAGAATAACGATTGTTCAGATCATTGTCACTTTGGCTTACTATTAGAAATGTAATGTAGCTTGTCTCTAGGTGTATATGTGTATACTTCCCATGATGGCCTTAATACAAAGTTCGAAACCTCTGGAAATTAAAATAATTATTCCTAACACGGTTGTAGTTTCCATAATTTTATTAAAATGAATGCTGATCACCATGTAACAGTAAAAGAAAGAAAAGAGTAAACCATTTGTTTTCTGTATTTTTCTTGGCATGATATTTTTAATATCAACAGTCTTTTATATTTCTCTCTGAGATTGTTGCTGCTTTTCCTGAGTTAAGTTTGCTTTTGCTAGAACATGCTTTATTTTTCTCTTTTTCTATAGTTAAACAAAACTTACAAAGTTGGGATTATGTATTGCAAGGCTGGACAAGCTACAGAAGAAGAGATGTATAATAATGGTAACAATATTTAAATTTTATCATAAAAATATTAGTGTTACTTTTTTCCCCCCCCCCCCTATATTGGGAGAACTGGAATACTGACAACCATAATTGAAAAAAGTACATGCTTTGATATATATAGTTCAGATATGACTATCTCAGAATGTAGTAATACAAGACTGGCAAAACATTGGCAGAAATTGTCACAGGCATCTTCAATACAGAGATGAAACAGTAATTATACAAACAATACAACAATTCTAAAAAGCATCACCATAATAATTATAGTAAGATAACAAAAATGGTCAAGATTTTCCCAACTTAAACCTCTAAATCAGTGTTTCTCAAACTTCAGATATCTGCATACCCCCTTCTTAAATTTTCATCATTACCCAAGTACCCCCTTATCAAAATAATAATAAATAAAGTATATTTTATTGTAAATGTCTATTTTATTTGAATTTATATGTTCATGTAAACAAAAAAAATTCATATTTTTGAAATTTGAAATTCATATTTCAAGTAATTCATATTACACTTACGAAAATTTTTCATCTGCTTCCTAGTTGGTTCTCTAGAGATGTCAGACGACACACCCTTATCAATTTCATTTGATCCAGATACAATATCAACGTTTTCTTGCTGATTACAGGTACTCGTATTTGCTATATTGCTCTCTTTTGTGCGTTTTATAAATCCAGTCTTTAACCAATGATCCATACTTAAGAATTTGAAAATCATATGCAATTCTTCATAGAACACCTATGAAGAAGTGCATATGATTGGTGCGATATTAACAAAAGAGCGCGTGAACCAAAGACAAGCCAACAGTTGAGTTGAAATGCTAATTCTCTTCAACTGAATTCCATAATATCTGAAACACATTCGCTATATATTTCTTAGTTTTAACACGTTCACGATGGGGTGGTGTCAAGCAAAACCATATGTTGGTTTTGCTTGACACCACCAGCAACATATGGTTTTACTTGAATCTATATAGCAGTTTCTGTTAGAGAGGAGATGTGATTCATTAGTTAATGCCGTTTTTATCCCAGTTATCGCTAATCGCACTATTTGTTGAGACATATATTACACAGACTGCAAATGTCTCTGTACCTTATTCAGTGATACAATAAAACTACTCTTTTTTCTTGTGTCTTCAGTATAGTGACACTGTTGGGGAAGGCATGGTGTTTACCACAGGGAGGGAGTTACTATCGCCATGTCGTTTACATCATGGCGATAGTAACTCACAATTTGAGTAGGAGAATTCATACATAATATATAATTTATTGAGAAATATATACGTTTAAAATAATTATTTTCATAATAATGATTCCATGCGTTAATAATGCACAGCCCAAAATTGCACCAAATACCCCCTGAAGACTTTTTGCATATCCCTGGGGGTATGTGTACCACACTTTGAGAAACACTGCTCTAAATGATTATATAGAGAAACCTGTGGAGAATTCATGACTAAATTTAACACAAGTGAACCACAGTAGTAGGTTTTTTTTATTACGTAAATATTTCATCCTAGGTATCTTAGGACATCATCAGTACAGTAGAATAATACTAGGAATGACACAAAGGATAGGGCGCGTACGTACAATGGAATCCAAATTGCGTGCAGTGCCGCGTTGCAGCCTGAACTTAAATTGAATTAAATTAAATTACAATTAAGTTATTTTTACACAATTTTGTATGACAATTTCCCATACTTTAGGGATGGCAAGAACATCATTGCGGTTTAGATTTGGACTGTGAAATAGGGCTTCACCACTTTCGTTATATAAGCATTCATATTTCATACTCATATGAAGATTTGTGTAGGAGTTTTGTCTTTTCCCAGTGGATCTTGTGGTTTGGGTTTTCAACTCTGTGTTGAGCGAGGCCTGATTTTTGAGATTTTTTGCAAACTGCAAAAATCGGGCCTCGCTCAACACGGAGTTGAAAACCCAAATAAATAAAGTGCGGAAGCTCTACTTCACAGACCAAATCTAAACAACCGCAATGATGTTCTTGCCATCCCTAAAGTATGGGAAATTGTCATACAAAATTGTGTAAAAATAACTTAATTGTAATTTAATTTTAATTTAATTTAATTCAATTTAATTTAAGTTCAGGCTGCAATGGGCCACTGCATACAGTTTGGATTCCATTGTACGTACACTCCCTATCTTTTGTGTCATTCCTAGTATTGTTCTACTGTACTAGGTATCTTAGGACATCTATTGATGATGTCCTAAGATACCTAGGATGAAATATTTACTTAATAAAAAAAAAAAACATACTACCGTGGTTCACATGTGTTAAATTTAGTCACTGCTCTAAATGTATCATCATTAGCAGATTTCTTCTATCCACTGCTGGATGAATACCTCTCCATGCTTCTTACATTTTGACTATGTTGTGCATTACATTTTTTTTTTTTTTTCTCTCATCATCCCAGTTTACTACTGGTCTATCTGGTTTCAGATAACTGGCTCTTGGTGTCCATTCTGTTGGACATTCTCATCACTTGTCCTATCCAGTGCCATTTGTTGCCTTTTATTATTGATGCAGTGTCCATTACCTTTCTTTGCTTCCTTATCCAGTTATTATACTTTTTATTTAATCATGTTATTCCTAAAATGGCTATTTCCATGTTTTGTCGTGTTTTCAGTTTCTGTTTTTTAGCCAAGCACCAGGTTTCACTATCATAGGTCATTATTGGGAGCACACACACACACACTGGTTGTAGATCTTACTTTTTAAGCAGGTTAGTAAATCATATTTGAATATACTATTTTTGCTGAAATTTGGTTAATCAAGTTATCTTAATGTTACTTTATAGTATTGAATGACTGGAACAGAGGTTTAAATAAAGACTTTATTTTTATGACTAGTTTAGTCTAAACCTAGACTTCTCTAGGTTCATAACAAACATATGAATACCATCAAACTTAAAAGGAACTGATATTTTAAAAACAAAACTAAAAAATGTATCAAACGAACTGTAGAGATTACAGCTTAGAGTTTAAAAAGAATAAGCTCTGGCCGTATTATTGTGCATATGTGTGCGTATGAGGTCTCGAGCATGCCAATATTGAAAACAGTAGAGCTTTGAGAGTCTGGTAGGCTGTAGCTTAGATTGTTGTTAATATGGATGGGGTTGAGTATTATTTCCTTAGATTCTATAATTTTTCTTTCCATCTCATCACAACAGCAGTGAATATTGTCAGTTCTATCCCAGAGTACCTGATGTTGAATGTTTTCTTCATTCGAATTAGCTGAAAATAGAACACGGTTAGGCAAGGCACTGGCACAAGTTCTGTTGTAGTTGGTGTCTCTCTGATGTTCTTCTAAACGTAGTTCTATTGATTTCTCCATTTGTCCCAAGTAGGATTTACCGCAGTCACAAAGAATCTTATATACACCAGGATATTTGAGATTATTGTGTTTAGTTTTTGGACAACTTAAGATTGAACTTAATTTAGGAAGGGTTGTGAAGAACGTCTTGATGTTATATTTCTTCAGAATTTTAGCTAATTTTGAGAATATAGAACTAATATATGGCTTAGAAATAGTGGTATTTTCATTACGTCATTGATGAGGGTTAAACAAAAATTTGTCTATAGTCTTTTTTGAGTAGCCATTAAGTAAGAATGTACTTTGAAGTTGACTGAGTTAATTTTTAAGTTCATCTTCTCTGAAAGAAGAGATAGGGCTTGGTGACCCAGAGTAGAGATGATACCTAACTTTCACGGAGGATAATGGTGCGAGTCATCATGGCGGTATTTGTCTGTATGAGGTTTCCTATAAATGGTGAACTTGAGTTGTTCTGTAGACCGGGTAAGTTTAATATCTAAGAAGGAGAGCGAGTCCTCAACTTCTAACTCCGATGTGAACTTAATATTAGGATGTATATTATTCAGGTGCTCCTGGAAGATTTGGAGGGCATCCAAACCAGGTTCCCAGATTAAGAAAATGTTGTCTATGTAAGGAAACCACACTTTAGGTTTAGGCAGAAGATGAAATGGCTTTCTCCTCAAAGTTCTCTAGTTAAATGTTGGCAAGGACCCATAGCTAATCCTGAATTCTGCTTGTATATAGAGTCTTCAAATTTGAAATAATGAGAAGAGATGCAGTGTGTAAGTAGGACGAAGATCTTCTTTGAAACTTTATTCTTTAAAAGAGCAAGTACCTCTTCGGTAGGAACATTTGTGAATAAAGATACTATGTCAAAACTAGCTATAATATCCGAGTTTGAGATAGTAATATCCTTAAGCTTGGAAATAAAGTCTGTGGATTTTTAATAAAAGAAGTAGATTTTCCTGTGAAACATTTAAGAGAAGAGGCGAGATATTTTGAGAGTTTGTACGTTGGAGAATCGATACCTTTGACTATGGGACAAAGAGGAATATTTTCTTTGTGAATTTTAGGAAAACCATAAAGCCATGGGATCAGAGGATGTAGGGAAAGCTGAACATTTCTAGGTAATTCTGAAGTTGTTTTTTGTAGATTATTGGTGTGATTGTGGAGTTCTCTAGTAGGGTCTCTGTTGAGAATAGAATAAGTATCTGTACATAATAAATCTAGGATTTTTTGCTGGTAATCTGTTTTGTTAAGGACGACTGTGGCATTACCCTTACCTGCTGGAAAAATGATGTCTTGTTATTTCTTAATTATTTAAGAGCTTGTCGTTCAGAAGGTAGAAGGTTATCTACAGGAGGTCTGGCACTGTTAATAGTAAAAATCGATTCAATACGGAGTAAGTTTGCATCCTGGGTGAGGAGGAGAGAAGCAGCCTTTTTAATCTTAGTGAGAAACAGTTCTTTAGGAATAAAGACTTTGGAGATACAACAAAAATTGAGGCCTTTTGAGAGAACTCTTATTTTGGCTGGTAAATGATTGTGATTAGATTTATTTATAACCACCTTGTCTTGAGTGAGAAGAGGTCTGGAAAATGTGGATTGCACTTGTTGATGTTTAAAAAAATTAAATTACTTAATTAGTTTTTGTTTGTTCTCATTTTGTGAGACTTATAAGCAAAAATCACTAAGCCCTCTTATATTGTTCCAGGTGTTCCTGTCTAGGGAAAGCTCTAAGTGGCATGCAAGAGAAGATATTTTAGCAAACAAAAACGCTAAGGAGTGTTTAGTATCAAATTCTCATCGCGAGGAGTTCTAGTTTTGCTCTAAAGTAGATCCTATGTGCTCACTCGGTTTTAATGTTCTCTTTTAACGAGATAAAATTAGGAAAAACAGTATGAAACTTGCAGCATTTTAAAAATATTAGTCTGTTGATAAAAAGACCATTCTTTTCAGGACTTCTTGTATTCTCTGATACTGAATCTTCCAATGGACATATATATATTGTATTTGCTGGCGTGCAAGATGCACTTTTTTCTTTGAAAATAGGTCTGAAAAATAGGGTGCGTGTTATATGCTGATACTCAGTTTTTTATTACTTTCATTATTTCTGGAAATTTTCTCTGTTCTGAGTTACGTAATTTCTTTCTTGCGGGTTTGAGACCATTCCAGTTACGTAGAGTTTAGTGGGTGCGCTGTGATCGTCGATGAGTGTCATCGACGATCACAGCTGTGTTCCTGTTCGTTTAAACTTTCCAATTGTTGTCGGGGTTGTTGTGAACAGTGATAAATTTCTGCCGTTAAATTTTCTCTAAATTTCTTGGCAAATTATGGCTTAAAAATGTCACCATTGCTACAATATTGCATACAAGCTATGTGTGATTGCATATACTAAAGAACATGGAAACAGGGCTGCAGAGAGGCATTTCGGGCCACCCCCAACTGGGAAATTTGCAGGAGCATGGGATTTCATAAATGCCAGGTAACATCAGAGGTGAGAGTTTGTCTTTAGGAGAAGGTAACAAGTTATTATAGATTTGGTTGATAGGTTTGTAATCAGTGGCAAAATTGTATTTCTTCATAATTTTTGAAAGATTCGGAGATGCCTTTGACATAAGGTATGGGAATCCTATGGACTTCTTCTTGTCTGGGTTGATGTGTGGGAAGGTGACTGATGATTTTTTGAGTTTTAAGAATATATCTATTTAGTATGGCTGTATTTTTGATTATTTCTAGTTCTTGGTTTAGAGAATCTTTAGAGGAGCAGAATTTGTGCTCTGGAAACTAGTGATTTAATGATGCCAAATTTCTGAGATGGATGATGAGCGGAAGAATTGTGAATGTAGCGACCTGAAAATGTAGGCTTGCAATAGACAGACGTGGCGATGGAACCATCTTCTTTTCTTTGAATGCCAGAAAGGAGATACCTTGTGGAGATTCTTTTTCTAGCATAAAGTTCATGCGAGGGTGAAGAAGGTTTATTTTACCCAGAAACAGTTGTAATTCCTGTTGGGGATGATCCCAGACTGTAAATACCTTGTCGACATATTGTAACCAAATATTTGGTTTGGGTTCAAAAGATGAAGAAACGATTAAAAAACTGAAGACATACGATGCTAGACCTCCCAGAATTTATGGCTTACCTAAACTTCACAAAATTAATGTTCCTCTCAGACCCTTCATAGATTCTATTAGCAGTCCAACTTACAAGTTATCAAGATTCTTATCTAACCTTCTCCATCCTCACATAGGCCACTCAGCCTCTTCAATCAAAAATTGCACAGGGTTTCATGCAAAAATAAAAGGCATTCAACTGTTAAAAACTGATTTGTTAATTAGCTTCAATATTGTCTCCCTCTTCACGAACGTTCCCCACAAAGAAACAGTAAAATTATTAACTCAAAAATTTCCTTCTGATATAGTTTAATTATTGAAATTTGTTATTACATCTGGTTACTCCACCTGGAAAGGTCAAACTTACAAGCAAGAAGAAGGAACAGCAATGGGATCACCTTTATCACCAAAGTTAGCAAACCTGTTTCTAGAACACCTTGAAGAAAAAATATTCACTTTTGAACCCAAACCAAACGACGACAATTGTTTCTAGATAAAATAAACCTTCTTCACCCTCACATCAACTTTACGCTAGAAAAAGAATCTCCACAGGGTATCTCCTTTCTGGATTTACACATTCAAAGAAAAGAAGACGGTTCCATCGCCACGTCTATCTATCGCTAGCCTACATTTTCAGGTCTCTACATTCACAATTCTTCCGCTCATCATCCATCTCAGAAATTTGGTATCATTAAATCACTAGTTTCCAGAGCACACAAATTCTGCTCCTCTGAAGATTCTCTAAACCAAGAATTAGAAATAATCAAAAATACAGCCATACTAAATGGATATATTCTTAAAACAACTCAAAAAATCATCAGTCACCTTCCCACACATCAACCCAGACAAGAAGAAGTCCGTAAGATTCCCATACCTTATGTCAAAGGCATCTCCGAATCTTTCAAAAAATTATGAAGAAATACAATTTTTGCCACTGATTACAAACCTATCAACCAAATCTATAATAACTTGTTACCTTCTCCTAAAGACAAACTCTCACCTCTGATGTTACCTGGCATTTATGAGATCCCATGCTCCTGCAAATTGTCTTACTTTGGTCAGACAGGTAGGTCTGTTCAGAAACGCATCTCGGAACATCAAGACCACATTCGTCTTTTCAAACCACAGAAATCTGGTCTCTCCCAACACGGAATTGAAAATCCAAACCATAGGATCCATTGGGAGAAGTCGAAACTTTTACACAGATCTTTATATAAATATGAGTGTTTATATAAAGAAAGTGCTGAAGCCCTACTACACAGACCAAATTTAAACCGCAACGATGTTCTTACTATTCCTAAAGTATGGGAGATTGTCATACAAAATTGTGTGAAATAATCTTTATATATATATATATATATATATATATATATATATATATACAGGGTGTTCGGGATAAATTTGACATATTTATAATTAATTATATTTTTCCGTAAGTTACATGTATTAACACACACTTCTCTTCATTTAAAAGTTTGGACCCTTCTTCATTCATATACAAGATGTCAGAAAGGATGGATAGCTGGAACCCACCTGAATCATGGAAGAGAATAACTTGTATCATGATGATTCGTGCCCGCCATCAAAATAAGGATATTACGACTGCTGCCCAATGCTCCCTGAATACAGTAAAAACAATCAGGCATGAACTAGAGACTTGCAATGGTGACTACGAGGATGTAGCAAGAAGAAAGATCCCTAGCAGACGATCTGATTGCGTTCGTACAGCAGAATTCCTCGCAAATCTGCAGGAACAGGTGTTGAAGAACCCTGGCATTGGAATTCGGGCTTTGTTCGTGGAGTTGCTAACTGTAGTCAAGCCCTGGATAACAAGGGTAGCCAATGGTAGGCCGTATGTATGGCAGCAGGATTCGGCCCCTTGCCACACCTCTGGGAAAAGTCAAAAATGGTTGTCTGAAAATTTCTACGACTTCACCAGTCCAAATGTTTGGCCTCCAAACTCCCCAGACCTTAACCCCATGGATTATTTTGTATGGGGCGCAGTTGAAAAAGACACCAATCGCACTTCCAGTAATACAAAAGCCCAGTTAATGGATAAAATTTAAACAGTTTTTGCGGCCCTTCCCAGGGAGACTGTAGCATCAGCTTGTTCGAGGTTCCGAAGCAGAATTGAAGCTGTGATCGATGCTAATGGTGGTTATTTTGAGTAAATCTTGTTGATAGTATTGTAATTAACTCTGCCTGTAATGTTTTTTTGTCAATTCATTAAATTTAATAGATACAAAGAAGATTTTCTTTTTCCTTACGAAACTGTCAAATTTATCCCGAACACCCTGTATATATATTTTTTTTTTTTCAGTTATATTTAATTTACTTCTATAACACGTTACTGCACGCATATTGAGATTCCATTGTAATCATGCACCCTAACTGTATGTTATTCCTAGTATTGTTTGAACTACTGTACTGATGATGATGTCCCAAGATACTCTTGGGATGAAATATTTACGAATTAAATAGTCATTACTGTGGTTAGCACGCGTTTTTTTTTTTTTTTTTTTTTTTTTTTTTTTTTTTTTTTTTTAGTGATCCCTAGTCTCATCAGTTTCTTCAAGCATAAACCCACCTATATAATAGGTGGGATTATGCTTGAAGCTGACAGCCATCCTCTTATCCACGCTAACATTCTATAATTCAAATCCATATTCTCCAACTTACACAACAGTGTTTAGTATTATTATTACGTGACACCTCCAAGGAGTCATCGAGGGCGGGCACCAACTCTCTGTCTCCGCCACTCCACCAACTATAATAAACCGCAACTACCATCATCATCTATGCCAGTGTTTCTCAAAGTGTGGTACGCATCCCCTGGGGGTATGCGAAAGGTCTTCAGGGGATATGTGGCAATTTTCAGCTATGCATAATTAAAGGAATCATTATATTTCTCAACAAACAGTGCAATTAGAGACAACTGGGATAAAAACACCACTGACTAATGAATAGCATCTCCTCTCCAACAGAAACCTGCTGTATAGACTCGAGCAAAACCATATGTTGCCGGTGCAACATATGGTTTTACTTGACACCACCTCGTCGTGAATGTGTTGAAACTAAGAAATATATAGTGAATGTGTTTCAGATATTATGGAATTCGGTTGAAGGGAATTAGCATTTCAACTCAACTGTTGAAATGCTAATTTGTCTTTGGTTCGCACGATCTTTTGTTAATGCTGCACAGTCATATGCACTTCTTCATAACTGCTCTACGTATCTCAAGTCTTGTAAATGACTGGTAATTTTTGCTTGAAATAATGCGAAAGAAGATGAAGCTATTTGGGTAGATTACTTTCACGATGTACACAAGGAAACTGTTCTTGATGCCAAAAGTAGCGATAGCGAGTAAGAGCTTCTTGGTAAGTCGCACCATTTTCAGTTTTTTTCTGAAAACTTTAGTTTCCGAAAATCCCCGCATATATCTTGCACCAAGATTTTTAGCTTTAATTTTGGGAAAGAAGTACGAGCTAAAATCGAGTAAATGGGGTAATTTTTTTTAGCTTTCAAATTCTTAAGTATGGATCATTAGTTAAAGATTGGATTTATAAAACACACAAAAGAGAGCAATATAGCAAATACAAGTAGCTGTAAGCAACAAGAAAACGTTGATATTGCATCTGGATGAAATGAAATTGATAAGGGTGTGCCGTCTGACATCTCTAGAGAACCAGCTAGGAAGAAGATGAAACATTTTCATAAGTATGATATGAATTACTTGAAATGTGGATATTCATGGACAGGAAATGAAGAGGAATCTATTCCAAATTTTGTTCTATTAAAAATAAATCATATTTTTTGTTTACATGAACATATAAATTAAAATAAAATAGACATTTACATTGAAATATACTTTATTCATTTATTTATTATTATTTTGATAAGTGGGTACTTGGTAATAATGAAAATTTAAGAAGTGGTATGCAGATATCTGAAGTTTGAGAAACACTGATCTACACCAACACCATCTACCGCCCACTACCATCATCATCTACACCTCACCAATGCCATCTATCTCCCACTACCATCATTAGTATTATCATAGACAATCACCAACTTCAATGCCCAAAGCGGGATTTGAACCCGCAGCCTTTTGGCTGGAGAGCAGATACGCTAACTACTCGGCCAACCAGGCTGACACATATGCTGATTTCCCATCAGCACTTGTGCTAAATTCCCTATAGCTGAATTCTTATTCAGTTTTTGCAACAGCTCTAATACCTCGTCCTCATACACCTGAATTTCTTCATCCAGTGAAGAGGTAGCAGTGAGCTCAATGTTGCATACATCAGGTTGATAGCTTTTAACAAAATTGCCACTCAAACCTTTTCTGCGTCTGTAACCCTCATGCCATCTGCATTTAGAAGAGTTATTCTTTCATACTCATTCTTTCTTTTATGTGCAGCATATCGATAGAATTATGTGGGTTGTCTTCAGCATGCAGAGCCAGTTTCTTTTCGTACTCTGATTCTTCTTTCTGTACAACAGTTGTGACTATTCTAGCCTGCTGCCTTGTAATTTTCATAATGCACGTAATCCTTATGCACACGGTATTCCTTCGACATCATCTTTTTCTTACGAATTTCTTGATTAATAGGAATAGGATTCCTACCCTATTTATTCTTTGAACTCTCGAGACACACTCTTATATCACATCATTTAAGTATTGTTTAAATGCTTCCCATGCACTGTTGATATTCTTCCCATCCATCAACCGATACCATTCCACTGAACTTATTCTACTCTTCAGTTGTTCATAATTTCCTGCTTTGTAGTTCAGCATGTAACCTTTTCTGAATGGAACATTCATTAACTTAGTTACTTCCCAAGGTGAGTACCACATGATCACTGTCATCAACTGGAGACAAAGTGTCTTGAACACTTTCATTGCCAAGCTAAAAATTGGAATTTCGTGTGGTGGCCAAATTTAAAAAAATTTTTTTTATTTAGTTAGCAATGTCCACGCGATAACGTGTGATCGGCCGCCCGGTGAGAACTCGCATCACGCGATATCGTTCATTGCCAAGCTGAAAATTGGAATTTCGTGTGGTGGCCAAATTTTTTTTTATTTTTTTATTTAGTTAGTGACGTCCATGCGATAATGCGTGATCGGCCGTTTGGTTAGAACTCACACCACGCGATATTGCGTGATTGGCGATGAACATGTTAACTGAAATGCCCTCTGATACTGTAATCAAATTTAATACTCTTTGATCTCCAGTTCCTTCTGTCACATGCTGCATGAAGAAGTCCTACAACAGCTCAATAAATGTATTTTCATTCTTCTCATGAAATTCTACTGCTACCCAATCAATATTTGGATAATTAGTCTCCCATTATGATTACTCTTTTTGCGCTCATCTTGTCTATTTGTTAATGCATTTCTTCTTCACTAGCAATTGATCCACCAGGTCTGTAACAACACCTCACTATATAATTGATCTTGTTAAATTCCACCTCACACTAGATGGCTTCAAACTCACTGCCACATATGATACTGTTAGTAGTATTGCTACAATCATAAGTTTCAACTCTAACTGGATTCAAGTCATCCGATATCATTAGCAGCATGCCCCCTCCTCTCTCTCCTTCCTAAAATACTGTACCCTTCACACTCGATACCAGTTAGTATGTCTGATTCTGATAGTCAAGGGTCTCACTAATGCCTACAATTTGAGGGCCCAACGTATTGACTAAAGCAACAAACTCTATCCCTTTGTTTCTGATACTCCTAGCATAGGTGTACAGACATAATAATCTATCTACATGTATGTTCTTTTGTATACTCTTGTCTTCAGTCTGCATGACACAGTTGGACAATTTGGAGATCTCTATTCTTCTCTAGTGCCATATACATGTAGACATCTTTACACAAGTGGGTCCGAACTGGACGAATACAAAGTCGAAATTGTTCTCTCTTCGTCAACATTTCCATGACAAAGCCCATCCCAGTCATTAACATAGTTATATAACATTGTGGCTCTTACACTTACATTCTCACCATTCCTCACTTTATAATTTGGTTTCCCTGACTCTGTGTTAGGTCTCATACCAGTTATTAGCTTTTCTAGACTCCTAATACCCAAGGCATTCAGGTGTAGGCTGTCCCTCTTATACAAATTTAATCTTCCCTCAAACTCGCTCCACACATCCAAAAACTCGTATCCATTCCTTCTATGCAGTCTGCACATTGAATCATTTGTCATCATAGCTCTTCTTCTTAATTGATTTTTGTTATATCGAGATGAAATACTGATGATTTTCACTTTCTCAATCTTCACTCTTGCCTCTTCCAACAATCCTTTCATGTCCTCTCTCATACTGAATTTATTGCTAGTTAAGTTGTTAGTACCTACTACAATTACGATTTTGTTTACTTTTCTTTGTTTACGTGTCTTTGAACTTGTTGGTCGCGGTTATTAATTTAGATGTATTTGTCAGTGTACCACAAGTCACTTATACTAGGCGTGAAAAGTTTGTTCTGTCCTTTGTTTTATTTATGGGTCCAAAATGATATCACTTGACGATATTTTTAGAATCGATGTTGCATTCTTCTGCTAATCTGTTGATGTCTTCTTTTAATGATTTTTTGTCGGAAAGTTCAAATAATGGCATTAAATTTTTTTGTTTTTGGCCTCCATCTAGTCATGTACCGTTGATGCGATTAGGTCGCAGTGTTCATTTGCAGGCAAGGGTGAACTTGTGTTGCGATGCTGATCGTCAGTTAGTTTGAGCTTAGCTTCCACTGCTCGTATTTTGGAGGAAAAGGTTTCGTTTATAGTATTGATGTGCTGTTCAAGGTTTTAGACTTGTTTAGACCAAAGTTCAGGAGTTGTTTTACAGAAGGGATGCACAATGAACAGGAAAAGGCTGGTTGAGGTCTATAAATAGCTTGTGCGGCAATTCTTGTATTTTTGCACAGGATGTGTGCAGCCATTGGCAACAGAACTTGCAGAATATACTCCCTCCCCCCTTTTTTTTTTTATTGGTGTCATCAGTTTTACAGCTGTGGCATTTTGTGGGTTTGACGGCGCTGTGCTGGTGAGACATGGGGGTTCTTGTTCATCATTGGCTTTTGTTGCTGCCATTTTTGCTTTGTACGGTAGGCATAGCAGGCGCTTAATATGGCTGATTTTTACTGAAAGATAGCCGATTTAATGCATTATAAGGATTTTCAGGTTGTGCAGAAGTGATTGGCTCCATAATACCTGATGTTAAGATTTCCATTTAATGATTATTTATCATTAAATGATTATTTATTATTCTTATAATTGTTTTTCAATGAAAAACAATTATAATAATGATAAAATGTGGGAGCTCAAGTTAGAATAGCTTATTCAGAGACGCCACATGGTGGACTGATGTATCTTAATTTTAAGAAATTCAGAAGAGTGTTCTGGATAAACAGTAGTAGTTTATTCATGGAATGGGGAGTGAGGTAAAGTTATGCATTATATCATTGTCTGTACTTTAATTCATGAATGATAAGATTATTATTACATGATACCTCCAATAAAATGAGTTTAATCCTTTATCCAAGTGTGAGCAAACAAAGTTTGTGCCTGAAAGTATCTGGGGTAAGATGGTACAACACCAGGGCAACTTGTTGCAAAGGTGGAGCAAGCTACCAACACTCCTATCTCAGTATCTCCTATAACGCAAAACACATCTCCTTGCGGATATGTCTAATGTTATGCATTAAGGGAATTGCCACAACCCAGACTAGTTTCGACCTTTATTGAGGTCTCTTCAGTGGGAGCCAGGCCCAAGTGGAGATACCAGGCAGAGCATTAGCAGGTAATCACTACATAGCAGGTAATCCTTTATCCAAGTGTGAGCAAACAAAGTTTGCGCCTGAAAGTATCTTCAGGACTGGGATAAGGTGGTACAACACTAGAGCACTCTTTGCAAAGGTGGAGCAAGCTACCAACACTCCTATCTCAGTATCTTCCATAATGCAAAACACATCTCCTTGCAGATATGTATAATGTTATGCATTAAGGGAAGGGCCACTACCCAGACTAGTTTCGACCTTTATTGAGGTCTCTTCAGTGGGAGCCAGGCCCAAGTGAAGATACCAGGCAGAGCATTAGCAGGTAATTACTACCTATAGGAGTTGCCAAATGGTGTGCCACCCTTTTTTAATAAATTACTCTGGATTTAGAGAAAGATGTTGAAAGTTTATTTTTCACTTGGTTAGAGTATAATAAAATTAGTTTAATCCTTTATCCAAGTGTGAGCAAACAAAGTTTGCACCTGAAAGTATCTTCAGGACTGGGGTAAGGTGGTACAACACCAGGGCTTTCACTTGGTTAGAGTATAATAAAATTAGTTTAATCCTTTATCCAAGTGTGAGCAAACAAAGTTTGCGCCTGAAAGTATCTTCAGGACTGGGGTAAGGTGGTACAACACCAGGGCAACTCGTTGCAAAGGTGGAGCAAGCTACCAAAACTCCTATCTCAGTATCTCCTATAATGCAAAACACATCTCCTTGCGGATATGTCTAATGTTATGCATTAAGAGAAGGGCCACTACCCAGACTAGTTTCAACCTTTATTGAGGTCTCTTCAGTGGGAGCCGGGCCCAAGTGGGCCTGGCTCCCACTGATGTGGGGTAAGGTGTACCACCTTACCCCACTCCTGAAGATACTTTCAGGCGCAAACTTTGTTTGCTCACACTTGGATAAAGGATTAAACTAATTTTATTATACTCTAAGTGAAAAATAAACTTTCAGCATGATACCTCCAAGGAGTTTAAGGACTCATCACTAGAGGGCACGTCATACAAACCACATTTCCACTGCTTACGCTTTCATCTACATACAATGGCAATTATCTCCCCCCCCCACCACCACCATGCACGCACAGTTGCACACATTTCATATTCAGCTAGACCTCATTATTGCAGGCTTGTAGGAACTGCAAAATACTTTGCTGTAATAGATAATTTGCTATAATAAATTTCTTTTAGCATAGCATCATTTTTTTTAGCATTATGTTCTAGTGAGTGGGTGTTATTATGACATTTTCTATAGTTAGAATTGACTGTGCAGTCATTTTTATCATATAACTCCTTGAGATTGAATCCCCTGTAATTATGGTAAATTTATTTTATGATAAAATAATTTTTACTGTTTCTGCAGAGCATTCAGGACCAGCTTTTGAAGAATTTCTCGAAATGATAGGTCAGAGAGTAAGACTGAAAGGCTTTGATAAATACAGAGCTGGCCTGGATAATAAAAGTAAGTTTTTCAAAATTGAATTATTTTTTATGCAATATATGCATTTAGTATGAGAAAATTGCTTATTTATGTCCTTTCATAAATAAGTTAGTCTATAATAGTATTCAGTATGAATTTTTTTTCCCCCTTTTAGTAATACCATAAATGAGAAATTATCTAACCTGTGGCATATAAATAACATTGATGGACCAAAAATTAAGAAAGAAAAATTTTCCAACTGCATTTCCTAAAGAATATAATTTTTAGTTTTTCAAATCTAATAATGTCTGTTCCAAAAAGACAGGAGTAGAAGAAATGAACAAAGCTACAAAATTTAAGTTGTGTTGGACTTTTGAATAGCCATTGCATATGTCTTAATAGATTTCATGAATGTGAATTATCAATTCTTTTACCTGATGACTATGAAAATATTTGTAGAAAAAGCAGCTGGCAAAGACAATGTCTCTTTGAAAGAAAGTGGAGTGGTGTGAGATGGATCATTAATCAACCAATATGTTGTCTTTTATACAGAGTCAAGTAGGGACCTCTTAGAATTGCAACATCAAATGTGAGAACACATTACAGATTGTTTTGATTTTTTACATGAGATGTGGAGCACTTTTGACTTGGTGTTATTGAAGGTAACTTTCTTCTCGCGTGCCCACTCTGCAATTTTAAAGAGTTCTTCATTGGATGTTACTTCTAAGCCATCACATCTCCGAATCATTATTATCGCATCATTAAAAAAGCTATGACTTTTGTTTCAGTTGTGAAAGGAAGCCTTGTCCTCAGCAGGAGCCTTGCAGGCAGCCTCATTTGACTTCTTTCTTTACAGCTGTGGTTTTTAATGTCATGGTCGCTCTTCTGTCTGTAAAATAATTTTTTTTGTAAGATAGAGTAAGTTTTATGGACATTTTAAATCTATTAAAGGCTCCTTGTACATAGTCAGATCAGTAGTACGTCTTTTTTTTTTTTTTGCTGTAGACTGTCTTCTGTGAACTCTTTAACCTCTATAATTTTGTCTATTGTGCTTGATTGAGGTCTAAATGCTTATTGATTGCTACTTAATCGGTTTCTTGAGTATAGACATAGTGCATTATTCAGTTTATCAGAAGTTTTTCTAGCACCTTACCAGCAATGTTTGAGACTGATTTGGCTGTATTTGCTACGTCGGATATTTTTTTCCTGGTTTGATTATGGGTATAATTTTAAGAGCATTTCCATACTAAAGGAAATCATCCTCTTTTTAGGCATTCGTTGTAAACTGTTGTTATGAATTCGGGAAATTCAACACTCTTGGTATATCGCTGGCTATTCCGTCCTCTTCAGAAGTTTTTCTTGGATCTATTGATCTTAATACTGATTCGATTTCATTAGTTGTAAATAGGTCATCGTTAGGAGTATCTGTCTGTTTTCATTCTTTGTCTGTAAGTTTTGTGGATTTCTTCATCTGTTGATTCATCGTCATCAGGAATAAACTTGTTTATCATGATAGTAGAAACTGCAGGTAAGTTTATAGTGTAGGTGAGGTCTGTTTTCTTGATAGGTGATAATATAGGTGTTGTCTTATTCTTGCTTGCTACTAATTTATATATGCAATTCCAAGGATTTGATACGGTTGCAACAGTACAGAATTTTTTCCATAATTTGTGTTTTTCCATGTTTTTGTGTTTGTAATTTTGAACTGATAGCTGTATTTGGCTTTATAATAATTCTGACTTCCACTTTCTCTTAAATCTTGGTTATTGTATGTTCTTTGATATAGTCGTCTGAGTGCTTTAACACATTTTCTTAGGACTGTTAGTTCATCGTTCCACCAAGGTACTGATTTTCTTCCATTGATGTTTAGCTTCTTGGTTTGTTTAAGTGTTTGGTCGCTGAACTTTTTCAGACCTGATGAAAGTACAGAAGCAAGGAATTATATATCGACTTGTACTGATACCCAGATAGCTAGGTTCTTGTCTAAGCTGAGCTGTTGTTCATTGATCCCATTTAAATGATGTTTTGAGATTAGGCATGAAAATTCTCTTTTTAATGCTTTTAGAATATCTCTAGATTGGTTTTATTAGTGAAGTACTTGATGTTAATGCGATGGTTTGTGTTGTGTATTCCATTTAAGAGTGTGTGCACGTGTGTAGTAAGTTAAGACATTATTGACCTTATATAGTATCTTACATTGACACTAGCTACTCAGGTAGTGAATTTTAGAATTGTTTGTTGTTGTTTAATTGCCTTTCTGTAATCCTGGACTGGCAATGCTTATGACACTAAGGCAGAAATTCTTAGGCGAAAACTCGTAAAGTTTTTTGTGAGTTTTTTCTCAGTTTATGTTTATTATGCTAATTCACTGTATTTGATTATTGTAATAAATCAATGGAAAAGAAGAGAAGCTCTTGTGATGAAAACAGCAAGTTTTGGGCCTTGCATAATCACTGTGCTCACCAATTATGATTTTGGTTATATTATAGCATTGTAATTTTTTTTTTTCCCCCATGAGTATTACCAAGATTTCAAAATACAGAAATTATATGGCATCTGTAAATGGGAAGTTACATAAAGCAATATATAAATTATGTTGTTGGTTAGTAGTTATTGTTGAAAGTTGTACAGCAATGGTTAGTAGTTATTGTTGAAAGTTGTACAATATTGTTTGTAGTTATTGTTGAAAGTGAATAATTGGGGTTAACAGAGGTGAGTGTACTGGTTCATACCAGTACACTCACCTCTGTTAACCACAATTATTCACTGTTATGCAAGCAAAAAATTTAGTCCTCCCATCATTATTACATACACTCTTTTATGTAACTTCCTGGAGTGTTATCCCTAGTTCTTTCTTTTCGTGTACTAAAAAAAAAAAATCTTTGAGATCTCTTTCCCTATAAAATCCCATTAGTAACTCATGTTTATCTCACATCCCTACTTTATTGCCTCTTACCCAAATTTTGTAACTGATATACATAAAAATATACATATCAAATTACATAAAAAAATATGTAATTTGATGTATATGTACAATGGCTCTTATAATGAACATTTGCCGTTTGCTGCTACACGTTTAATATATCTCCAAATGTTCCAGTTGATTACTCAACTGTAGTAATCAACTGGAACATTTGGAGATATATTAAACGTACAGCAGCAAATGGCAGTTTACTACAGTTGATTACTCAACTGTAGTAAACTCACCTGTTTGAATAGCTTGGGAAACGACACCTTCAAATTGTGGAGATATCTAGAGGAACCTAGAATAAGGCTTTCCCGCAGTGTATGTGTGCGTGCACACTAAAGTGGTACAGTGTCAGAAATGAATTTTGTTATCACACTATTAGTGCTCTTGGTTGTCACAAGAGCGCTAATAGTGTGAATTGATTTCATTAAAAATTGATTTGATTGACCTACTGATTTATTTTTTTAAAGTGAAATTTTGACATAATGCATACAGATAAACAAAATTATTGATGGGAAAAAGATGCCAGAACTTTGCAACATGAAATATTGATTTCTTAAAATTGGTATGTTAGGCTTATTACATCAAACAAAGGAAACAATGCATAAAACATATTGCTTCTATCTTCTTACATTTAGTGAAGTAAGAGGATGTCAGTTTCCTGGTGAAAGAAGAATAAACATATTTCTTAATCATATATGAGTGAATGACAGTTCATGTTTCAAAAAAAAAAAAAAGCATTTTATAATAATTTTAAGAAACTAATATTTCATACTCCAGATTATGTACAATTCAGGAGCCTAAACTATGACTTTTTTTTTTTCTTCTTCTCGTAATTTCATTTTTCTGTATGCATTATTTATTCTTATTAATAGATCATATTCGTGAGCATGTGAGATGGATTTTTAAGAAATGCAAAAACATGCTACTTGTAATTTTCCAGAAATGACAGCACTATTATTCAGTTTTGCACTAAAAGTGCAAAAAAGAAAAGAGATAATTTCCAACATTGTTTTCCTACTTGGCATCAAGCGATATTTATTTATTAAATAATATATATCCTATTTCAAAATCAGTTACAAGGTCTGTAAGCAAAAGGCCTTTTTAAGGATCTTTTGCTAAAAGGACTATTTGCTTAATTGCAAAGGAAAAAGTTTATGAGAATGATTATTATAAATATACCTACTCTTAAATTTTGACAATAAATTATTTCATCTGAATTATTTCTGGTAAATATGTAAAACTGTTTCTGGTAAATAAGTAAAAGAAAATGGAAAATGCTTTGAAAGTGAAAGGGATGCATTTAGAAAGTAGATAGTAAAATGTAGATCGAAAAGTCTCAAAAATTTGTCAAATTAAATTTGTTTTGGTATATGAAACATGTCAAAAATTATATTAATATTAATGATGCCACAGATATTGATTACATTGATACATATTATTCCTTTTATGTATTTTCTATATGTTTACACCAACATTATTGCATTGTCTTTTTTTTTTTCCATGCTGTGAGTGGTATAAATTCATGTCAAAGTTTTACTAACCAAGAACAACTGGCTGTGTGCGTGTGAGAGAGAGAGATGTACACACACACACACACACACACACACACACACACACACACACACACACACACATATATATTTTTTGACACTTAGATTAAATCTATAGTATTATCATCTTTTACAGTTGACATAAGCAGGTGCATAGAAGTATTTGCAGTTGACATAAGTCGCATCACTGTTTTTCAAGTTTTTAAGGAGAGTATATGATTTAGACACAAAGTAGTGTCTTTGAAATGGAATATTGGCTGATTTTATTTTTGAACAAGAACTATCATTCTAAAACCAGAAGAGTAACACATTTAACATCAAAAGTGTAAATGAAATAAAAAAAAAATTAAATCAGTCTTCATGCTTTGAACAGTTCAAATATCACCATCGTCAAATTCCTGATATATACCCTCAATGGGTGTACAGAATATGATAGTACTACATGAAAAATTTACATCATTACTAACTTCCTATCTACCATTTTCCTCCAAATCAGTCTGTTAAATGTCAAGACTCCGATATAATCGGTTCTTATATTTCTGTCTTCTAAGGCACTTTTTACTGTATCAATCCACCTATATCTTGGTCTTCCTCTGGGTCTTTTTTCTGTCAATCTGGTAGAGAACACTTGTTTTCTAATAAGTGACCATACCACCTGAGATTAGCTCTGCTAATGCATTCCTGGATGCTGACAATGTCAAGTTCTTTCCTGATATCCTCATTTTTAATATGATATTGCCATTGATGCCATCTGTTTATGCCCCTAATCTTTCTCAGGACTCATATCTGCAGTATCTAGTACTTCCTTCATTTCTAACTGCTGACTAACAACTCAAATAAAGACTAAGTATTTCTTGATATAATGCCCCATTAACACCATATAATTGTAGGTGTTTGGAATAGCTTCTCTCTTGGCACCTTGTCATATGCCTTTTCCATATCTGCAAAACTTAAATATATATCTTTGTTATATTCCCATGATTTCTCATCTATCTGTTGTAAAGTGAAAATCTGATCCTGACAGCTTCTATTTGGCCTGAATCTAGCTTGTTCTTCACCAAGCTTCTCCTCCACAATCCTTCTCAACTGTTTCTCAAATATACTTGCATATATCTCAAATATACTTGCATACCAGCTCGTGTTGTACGTGAAGCGGCCAAAGAATTGTCAGTGCCCTTGACCATTTTGTTTAATTTGAGCCTCAGGACTGGGTCAGTCCCAAGGGGGTGGAAAGAGGGGAAAATAGTTCCACTGCACAAAGGTGGTTCCAAGGCTGCTGTTGAAAATTACCGGCCAATCAGCATAACAGGAATCATTATCAAGGTCTTAGAGAAAATAGTCAAGAGGAAAATACAAGATTGGATAGAAGAAAATGGGATACTGTATCGGGGACAGCATGGTTTTGTGAAGGGTAGGTCATGCCTCAGTAACTTGCTCATGTATCATAACACAGTGACGGCTGAACTGGATAAGGGTAATGGGTTTACAGTGATTCTACTGGACCTTGCTAAGGCCTTTGACAGGATACCACATGGAATTCTAATCAGTAAATTGCAGCATATGGGAATGGACATAGGGTTGGTGAGATGGATAGGAGGGTGGTTGACGGAGAGATATCAGAGAGTGGTTTACTCAGGAGTAGAGTCCACAAGACGGCCTGTGACTAGTGGTGTGCCACAAGGATCTGTTCTTGGACCACTGCTGTTTAATTTGTTCATAAATGATATAGGAAAGGATCTGAGAGGAACAGTTCATTTGTTTGCGGTTGATGCGAAGTTGGGTAGGGCAATAGTGAATGCAGATGACGTCAAAATTTTGCAGGATGATTTGGATAGATTGGAGGTCTGGGCTAGGGAGAATGGATGTCAATTTAATGTGGCAAAATGTAAGGTTATGCATTTTGGGGTGAAAAGATTGGAGACAGTTTACTGCATTGGTGGAACCGTGCTCCAGGAAATTGACGAGGCACGAGATTTGGGAGTGTTGGTGGATAAGGAATTGAAATTTAGGGGACACATTGCAAAAGTGGCCAAATCAGCTCATCAAATCACTTGGTTGCTGAAGAATACGTTGACAAGCAGGTTATTGTTCCTCTGTATCGAGCCTTGATAAGACCCCATCTCAACTACTGTGCTTAGATTTGGTCACCTAGGTTTCTTCTTGATGGGGAGGAGGTGGAGATTATCCAGAGGCGAGTGACTAAGATGATAGCAGGGCTGTGGAATGAACCGTATGAGAACAGGTTGAGGATTTGTGGGTTGCAAAAATTGGTTGATAGGCGGAGGAGGGGAGATATGATTGAGACATTCAAATTACTGAAGGGTTTCTATAAAATTAATTCAGAAGATATTTTTGAAAACAGGGCTGGTTGTGGGAGGACTAGGGGACATCCATGGAAACTGGGCAAAAGTGTGGTTAGTAAAGGTGTTAGAGCTGGGTTCTTTACTTTTAGAGTGGTGAATGAGTGGAATGCGCTCCCTGAGTCTGTGGTGGATGCTGTGACAGTGAATGAGTTTAAGGCGAGGTATGATAGATACTGTATGAATGTCGAATAGTTGTGATGAATACGATTTGAGGCCTCCCTCGATGAGTTTAATGACTCCCTGGAGTTGCCCGTAAAATAATAGTAATATCTTACCAGGAACACTCAGTAATGAAATGCCTTTGTAATTCTCACATTCAGTTTTATTTCCCTTTTTATATATGGGTACTATTAGAGCTCTACTCCAATCATCTGGAATTCGTCCCTCTTTCCAGGCTTTCTGAACTATGCAATGCAGCCACTATATGACTTTTATGCCTCCAATCTTGAGCATTTCTGGTCGAATAATATCTACTCCTGCTACCTTTCAACATCTCAGGCTTTTGATGGCTTTTTCTACTTCAAGTACGGATATGTATTCATGACTGCATGTCTGGTCAGTGTTTTTATTTTCATTGTTTCATTTTGCAGTTTTTCAGAGTAATCACTCCGTATTTCAAGGATATCTTTTTTTCCTGTTTTTCATGTCACTTTTATCATCTCTAATTCCTTTTACAGCACTCTTTCTTCCATTTCTGAGTTTCTTCAACAACCTCCAGAATATCTTGCCACCTTCTTGATATTTATTTTCTATATTCTTGCCAAAGTCCTCCCATGATTTTTGTTTAACTAGTTTTACACACTGTTTAGCCTTCTTACATTTGTCTCTGTATTCTCTAAGAGGACAAGTTGACTTATTTGAGAGGAACTTTTGATATGCTTTCTTCTTTTCCTTCACTGCTTCTTTAACTTCCTGTGTTCTCATGGAGTTCTGATTTTTCTATTCTTGCGCACAACCTCACCACATGCCTCTCTGAATGAATCAATGAATGTTTTCTTCAGGACTTGCCACCAAATCTCGAAGGTTTGTTCCTGCTCTCAAACTCTTTCATTTTTCTTGAATAATATTCGTGTACTTTAGTCTACAGTTCATGAGAGCTTCTCAACTTTTATTCTCTTTAAAACTTTCTTACATGTTATTATTTTCAATATGAAATTCAATTTTATCCTGCTTAAGACTAAAGTGATCACTTCAAATTTCAAATCCTCTGTAAACTCTGCTGTCCTGCACCAGTGGGAAAACATCAATATCAACAATAACAGAGTCAATGAGACTTTTCTTATTCCTTGCCTCTTCTCTCCATGTGAATTTGTGCACATTTTTATATTGGAACATTGTGTTAGTAATAACCAGTCCATGCCCTGAGCAGAAATCCAACAGGTATTTGCTATTATTATAGTTCGCCCACCGATTAGAGGTCCCTCGACACTTCTGCGCGTGTCAGAAAAAGAAGAATCCATTCCGATAATAGGGTAATCAATCTGTCTTCTGGGATGTGTTTGTTTATTATTACAGGGCGGAAAATTTAGCTTTTCTTTTACGAATATTGTAGTTTTTAAAGTGTAACTATTTTGCTTGTATAACAGTTGGAAAAATGTACGTAGAGTATTAACAAGATTAAAAAAGGTATAGCATAAAACAAAAATTTAACTAAGTTTATTTTTAAGAAAGTTTTCTATAAAATAAAAATAATTATACAGAAAAACAAATTTTTTCAAATGAACTTAGATATTCCAAACTTACAGTTGAGAGAACTGAGACACTTTAATGTCCTAAACCGATTAATTATTTATGACTTGTTGTGACTCTTTTAACAAATCCCTCAAAAAAAAGGTTGGAAAAAAATACCATTATCAAAGTGAAAGTGATGGCGATTCGGGTGTCCGAATCGCCATCACTTTCACTTAAACTGATCACCAAAGGTTCGCATAATTCTTCGATAATTCTGTCTCTGTCCCAATACATATTTTCCAATGAGGTGACATGAAAGCAATATTTTCCCCAGTTTTAAACTGCAATACTTTCAATCACCTGTTCTGAAAGCTTAAAAACTTTCGACATGTCAATATCTCCAGTTACGTTGCAATGGCGAATGAAACTTTTCACTTCTGCCCAAATATACTCAATAGTATTAATATCGCAATGATATGGTGGTAGCCTTAAAGATAGAAATCTGTGCTCTTTGAGCATCGTGTCGAATTTAAATAGTTTAGTTGTGGGCGAGTTTCTTTTGACCAAATTAAGCAATTCAATTTTTCACATATCTGGGGAATGAGAAATGTTATTTGCAGAGAGCCAATCCATAAGAACTTGTTTCTTATTAGACCAATTTGGAACTTTGTTTGATCGAATAGAGTGATATGAAGCGTTATCAATTATAACAACATCATTTTTAGGAAAGTTTGGAATCGGTTTTTCTTCTGCCCACTTTTCGAAGATCGTAGAATTCATTTGCCTATGGTAATTGGCTTTGTATAGTAAGTTTGAATTCGGTAAAAAACCCATTTCTCCACCCGCACACAAAATTATTATGCGCCGCGAGGCATTTTCGGTTTGTAGCACTCCACATTCTTCTTTAGACTGCCAACATTTTCCATAATTTAAATTACTATCAATCCAAGTTTCATCTAGATACACAATCGGTTTTTTTTCCTCTCTGAAACGTCTTATTGCACTCAAATACTGCGTTCTAGATAAAACAATGTCACTTCGCTCATTCACGTAAAATTCGTGAATAGTTCTTATAACGTCTACATCAAAATCATTCAAAGCTACGGTTTCGATGGTTTTCTTTACTCTGGCGCTTTTTTTTAGGAGATTTAAATTTTGGCTTACCTTCACCTTTTGATTCTCTACGAATTCTTTTAACAGTCGACCCCGATAAGCCCGCAATTGCACTTGCACATTTTATGACTTGAGAAAGGGGAACAAGGAGACGATTCTTTTTTGCAGAATGTCAGCACATTATTCAACATTCTTTTGCAAGAGCTACTGAAACGTTTAACAACAGACTTTGTCGAGTGTACTGGATCCATCATACAAATTAACAATAAAAAAATAATGCAAAAAAAGCGACAACAAAAATCAAGCTAGTACTAGTACAGCGGCAGACAAGAAAGCACGTGATTTCGCATGTTGGCGACCAATTCGTACATCCTTCATTTCTTTCTCCCCTTCAGCATGAATCGACTATTCTTGGCAAAATGCCAAGGTGAGATCTATAAACGGTGGGCGAACTATATTATCTTTGATCTTTTCTCAAAATATTTTTGTATGTCTGACAATCATTTCCTACTCTGCTATTTAGATCCCCAACAAAGAACAACTTTTCCTTTTTCATTGTGTCAGTTGCTTTCCGTGAAGCCTCAAAAAATTCCTCCACTTCTACCTTAGTAGAACCCTCTGTGGGATCATAGGCACATATAAGTCTCATTGTCCAGTTCCCCATTCTGATATTTGCCCACATCACTCTACTTGAGACTGCCTGCCATTCAAGAAGATTAGCCTCGTATTTAGTGTTGAATACTCCTTCTTTTTCTTGATTGTCATTGCCTGAATATAACATTTTGTATTTATTGCTCAGAAAGATCTCAACAGTTTTGTCTTTTTTTGTTTCAGTCACCCCTATTATGTCGATCTGGTACTTATCCAATTCCTCAGCTAGCTCCATTTCTTTGCCATTCAGGCTTCTTATGTTGATAGTACTAATCCTTAACTCTAGTGATATTGAGTTGGGGTGGATTTTATTATTTGTTCCACTGACTTTTTGCTATTTGCCCTGGTTCCCTGGCGAAAACAAAGGGGTTCTTTTTTAACCGGGTGATGCCCCATCCAGCATGAAATTCTGTCATGTTGTACCATCATTTGAAATTTTGGTTTAAGCCAATAAGAATACAATTTAGTCGGCTAAATCACAAATTGCCGGCCGATCCTCATCCGTTCAGTATCCAGGTAGATGTCTAACAGGGTGCACCACATGAAGGTGAGGATTGGACGTTAGGTCGGAAGCCCTGGTCGTTTCTCCGCATTCATTTGAAGGCTATGTGGAGGACTCCTCTCAGTTATATAGCTTTGACCCTAGTTCAAATATAAAGATGGAAATTAAAAGCAAATCATGTTTTTTTTTTTTTTTTTAAGTTGAGTTGCAGTTATCAATTTTTTCTTAAACATCTACTTATGCAAAACAAATCTCAACCGATATCCAGGACAGTACCTCTGGTAGCAGTGTGCCGCTAGTAGAACTAGGTAGCTTTGAAATTGTAATTCAGTAAAATGAGGTACTTGTTAATTGAAGTTTATATTATGTGTTCCATGTATACACTTTCATGAAAACAAGCAAGCCTACATTCAGATTTTTGTCAAGTCCTACAATAGCATATACATATCCATTTTTGATGTAATGCCTTTGTGCATAGATTCTGCAATTGATAAATGTTCTTGAAAGTTGTGACACGTAAACCTATTCCTTGACAGAGGATGTATTCTGGATTAAGGTCAGGAAGAGAGAGAGATGTTGTGTGAAATCTTGATCTCTCAGTTCTGTAGCATATTCGAATAGATGATCTGTTAATGGTACTCTCTTGAACCTACCATTGATCCTTCATCATTTATACTCTGTCACTCCTCAAAAAAAATAAAATAATCTATGTAAGATTACTTTTAATAGTATTTAGCTACTTCATAAGGTATTGCAGCTATAACAAATTCTCTGATTATGTATAGAACACATTTACTTTTAGGAAAAAATGAAATTTTTGAGTCCAGAGTTTTTTGAACTTTTCAGGGTTTTTTTCTCCCGGAAACTGGGTTTTTCATCCCGCATATAGACAAATCTTTCTGAACACCCACAATTTACAGACAAAAAATAGTTGTGGTGGTGGTGGACAGTAGATGGCATTTATTGAGATGATTGGTAGTAGAGGTTCGGTGTAGTGATGGAGACAGTTGTGTAGCAGGTGTCCTCCCGTGATGAGTTTTCGGACTCCTTGGAGGTGTCACGAAAAATAATAATAATAAATAATAATTTTTTCAGACCAAAAAAAAATAAAAATAAAGTTGATTCATTACTAAACAATAATTTAGCTATAAGTTGGTGTTTAATGATGAATCAACTTTTATTTTTTTGTGGGTTCTTAAACATAAGCGCTTTATCATCAGCTGTCATTGTGAATGGAATTCCCACCTTGTACTTTGTATGAGTAGTGGGTGGAAATTCAATCTCTCTTTGATTCAGTCTACATTTGATTCAGCATATTTTGGCTGGTGCCTTGTCCTACTTGTCTTCCTCAATTTGTATTACAGCTCCTCCTTAATTTGATTCTTAGGTGGATTCTTTTCAAATCACGTTTGGTATAATCATGGCATGATTTCTCACTTGTCCCTGCCATATTGCGTTTTATTGGTTACTAGAACTTTAGAGATATGTATGTATGTAAATTGTCATATGCTACATAAATCTGATACCATTTCTGTATAAGAATACACCGTTTTACTACTTGTACGTTGAAAATAAACTTTTATATTGATTTTTTCCCACTGATGAGACCTCAGTAACAGTCGAAACTGGTCTGAGCAGCAATCCTTCCCATAATGTTTTTGCATTATGGGATACCGAGATAATTGATATGAAGTCAAAAAATGCCTCTGTATACAAGTAGACTTGTCATAAAGATAATTCACATGCAAACTTTGTTTACTTAAGCTTGAATAAAGAAGTAAAAGATAATTTTTCAAGTATAATATTTTTTTATTTGTATCAATACAAATAACTTTTGTATTGATTTTTTCCCACTGATGAGACCTCAGTAACAGTCGAAACTGGTCTGAGCAGCAATCCTTCCCATGGGATACTGAGATAATTGATATGAAGTCAAAAAAAAGCCTCTATATACAAGTAGACTTGTCATAAAGATAATTCACATGCAAACTTTGTTTAATTAAGCTTGAATAAAGGAGTAAAAGATAATTTTTTATCAAGTATAATATACTTTGTAAAAAAAGTTGGGTACAATATACTTTGTTAAATATAACATACTCTGTATATGTTATAACAAGCATATATGACAGTATACATCAAAACAGACTGTGAGATCCAATGGAGCTTTTTAGAATACACAAAAGTTTATAATTGTGATATAATTTTGTAATCACCACACCCTCTGCAAGTTACATTTCCTCCAGAAACATTCACCAAATTTCAGTATAAAATCTGGACTCTGCCAAGGAGATACTTTCTCCCCAAACTTGTTCAGTCTAGCAGTGGCAAAAGTCAGAGTCCTAAATGAACAAAGAAAGATGGAAATGAATGGTAACATCTTGTTAGCTTATGCTGATGACAGTGTTATTAATATTGAGGACTAATTAGGATCTCATGCAAACTACATCTAATTTAATCAAGACCTTGGGATCTTGACATAAACCAGGAAAAGACATTTCAAGCACCCACAAGACCAATCCAGCTTGCTTGGTTGATGATAATTATATCTTCAAGCAAGTAGATAATTTTAACTTTGTGGGGATCAGCATTGCTAAAATGGCATATATATATATATAGAGAGAGAGAGAGAGAGAGCCAGATTTGGATGTTTTGTGCTCTAGAATATTATCAGGAAAATCCAAAGAAAACTTATTCAAGCTCTATCTATGACCGATATTAACCTATGGTTGTGAAACATGATCAACCAAGGGAAATAATAGGAAACTCATCATATTTGAGATAAAAGTAGTGATAAAAATTTTTGTATGCGTTCAAAACACTGGACTGTATGAACAAGAATGTTATGAGTAACTATGGAATCTTTTTTTAAAGACTCATCCTATCATTTATAAGACGTAAGAGAATTGAGTGGTTTGGATTACATTTGGAGAACAGAGTTCACGCAGTTATCTTAGTAGCTTTGCTCTTTGCAACCATATGCCTGGGGAAGGAGTGTCCTAGGTTCGATTCCCGTCGATGACGTGAGGAGCATGAGGATCTTCCTCAGCCATAGCCAAGTTAGCTGGTCTTGGGCATGGACAGCAGGGTTTAACACCAGCTTATCTGGAGTTTTTCATCCTGCAAGCAGGCAAAACGATCCTGTGAGCATATACACGAATTACATTCAGGAATACTGACCCAGCCATAGGCCTGATTCATCAGCTATGCCAGTTCTGGAGCCCGGATAAAATTTGGGGGAGGGACTGAGATGATGCCATATATTCCCGTAAAGGGAACTCATGGGAACTGTATCATCATCATATGATAATTAATTTTGGAGAACAAATGATCAGCTAATCAAACAATTTCTTATGAATAAAAGTGAGATGAAAAGACCCACAGGATGAGACTCTGAACATGATGGATGTGTAATGAAAGAATTACGGCAGCTGGATGAACATTTCACATCACCTGCAGCTTATGACCGAGACTATTGAGAACCTTGTGATGGCAGTATTGGTTGTAAATGGTCCATTAAGCTGCTGAAGAAGAAGGTAATATATTTTATAACCAAGTAAAAAACTATATCTGTTTCTAATTATTAACTGACTTAACCTGTTGTGATTGTTAGGTAATTTTATGTTAATGTGGTTAGCAGTTTGCTGGAAAACAAAGCCATTACATATCATTATTGCTCAGTGACATAATTAATTAGCAGTTTCTTTTTTGAGGATGCTGCTATCTTGGAATTTGTGTCGTATAATTTGTATGATATAAGTACTGAAAGATGAAAGAAAAATATGAAATATAATTTTAAATTTACATTTTAGTAAAGATTTCAAATACAGTATAATATCAATTATCCGTAGTAATTGGGGGACATTAGATTCTGGATAATTGAAAAACACAGTTAATCCAAATTACGTTTTATTGGTTTAAATACGTTTAAAAAAACATATGATAAGCATTCTTGTAGCATGTAAATAAAAGATGAACATTTTTAAACTTATTTTGAAAGAAAGTATACAATTTTTGTTTGTTTTCTTTGCACCATTATTTTTTGTTTTATTTTTCTTATATGCCCACAAATTTGTAATGCATTCAATGTAATTCACCATCGTCATCTTGACTTTCCATGCATTTAATGGTTCTGCAGTTATGTCTTTGTTACAACTAACTTTGTAGACACATTAAATTCATCATTCTTGTTGAAAGAAACACTTGATTCTTCTATCAGCATTGGTTCCTGCACATTTTGGGTTACGTCATCGTCAGTTATTTGGTTTTTAATTATGTCCTGTATAGCTTTCTTGCCAATACCAAATTCTACTTGAAAGTTTATTTTTCACTTGGTTAGAGTATAATAAATTTAGTTTAATCCTTCATCCAAGTGTGAGCAAACAAAGTTTGCACCTGAAAGTATCTTCAGGACTGGGGTAGGTGGTATAACAACAGGGCACTCCTTGCAAAGGTGGAGCAAGCTACCAACAATCCTATCTCAGTATCTCCCATAATGCAAAACACATCTCCTTGCGGATATGTCTAATGTTATGCATTAAGGGAAGGGCCACAACCCAGACTAGTTTTGACCTTTATCGAGGTCTCTTCAGTGGGAGCCAGGCCCGAGTGGAGATACCAGGCAGAAGCATTAGCAGGTCATCTCTACCTATAGGAGTTGCCAAATGGTGTCCCACCCTCTTTTAATAAATTACCTCCATTTTTGCAAGGAGTGCCCTGGTGTTGTACCACCTTACCCCAGTCCTGAAGATACTTTCAGGCGCAAACTTTGTTTGCTCACACTTGGATAAAGGATTAAACTAAATTTATTATACTCTAACCAAGTGAAAAATAAACTTTCAACATCTTTCTCTAAATCCAGAGTAATTTATTAAAAAAAGGGTGGCACACCATTTGGCAACTCCTATAGATAGAGATGACCTGCTAATGCTTCTGCCTGGTATCTCCACTTGGGCCTGGCTCCCACTGAAGAGACCTCAATAAAGGTCGAAACTAGTCTGGGTTGTGGCCCTTCCCTTAATGCATAACATTAGACATATCTGCAACGAGATGTGTTTTGCATTATGGGAGATACTGAGATAGGAGTGTTGGTAGCTTGCGCCACCTTTGCAAGGGGTGTCCTGGTGTTGTACCACCTTACCCCAGTCCAGAAGATACTTTCAGGTGCAAACTTTGTTTGCTCACACTTGGATAAAGGATTAAACTAAATTTATTATACCAAATTCTACTGCAAGTAATGAAACAATTTCACTGGTTTCGCATCTTTTAATAATCTCCAGTTTATTTTCCACTGGGAAAAATAAACAAACTTTTCTTTTTCCTTGCATTTTAGGGGTTGAAATGCCAGATAAATTTGGTTACACAAGAGCACATACCCCCAAACAAGCTTTCATAATGTTAACAGACAAAAGAGACTAGATTAAATTCATAATATGCTTGGCTCTGCACTCTGGGACAAAATGGGGAAACTGTAACAGTGATTGCAAGTAAGTTCTGCTGGAAGGATGATGCAATGTTGTTTAATTATGATATAGCAATTATTATTGATTATTTTTATACATTTAATTATTATAACAGATTAATATTAATCTGTTATTTTATAAATTCACTTGCATAGAGAATTAAAAAAAAAAAGAAATTTGTATGTACTACAGAGGACTACGGTTAATCTGACCTCATGGATAATCGAGCCACAGATAATCAGCCTTTTACTGTACCAATTTTATCAAAATCCAGTTACAACTGTTATGCAATTGCCATAAGTTCATCTTTTTTTTTATCTGAAAAGTTGAACACTGGCTAATGGGAACTCATCTGTGCTTGAGCTGTTACAAGTACAAACACCAAAAATATTCTGTTGAAGTAAAAGAAGTATTATATTGACATATTTCCCATTTTGTTTTATTTATTTTTATAAATAAAACAAAATTTCAACCACAAAATGTTGCTAACTTGTATTACTGTTGTATTAGTGGGCTAATGAATATATAAGATAATTAATTGGTCTAGAGACCAACACATGAAACTTTTTTTATCAAGGCACTTTAAGCCTCCAGTAAGTAAGGTAACTGTCTCACACCACACTACACCATGCTCATTTCATTTCCATGTACACAGTGGCATTTGAACCTGCATTTCATTGTAGAGTTGAGATGCTATCCACTCAGTCAGCCAGGCAGCAGCCATTTAGCAAGTGATTAAAATTAAGCTTTGAATATATATCTTAATTACTCAATTAAATAAATTTAATTTCAGCAGTTTTATCAAACCATGCATTTAAATTTTATTATATTATTACGAGGGGGACCTCCCCCCCCCCCCCAAGCGCCCATGGCGATCCCCACACACACAAAAAAAAAAGTTCCGGGCTGGTAAGAGCTGTTAAGACAAAAAACGGGACATAACGTTTCAAATTTCGGTTTATCTTTTTATATATATAGAGTAGATATAAAAGATATGGAAATATGCTTGATGTGAAATGATTAATGAAGGGCATGTTTTGACATAGTGGTAAAGATTCATCAGTGCATTAACTTATTACTTATGGTTCTTATTATTAAAAAAAATATATTCTTATATACATATCAGATTTTCTTAATCATATGTGTGAATTCATTTATAATTAGCTGATACAACAGGACTTTATTCTGTGTATGCCAGTTACCAGGACTGTGAAATAATGTTTCATGTGTCTACTATGCTTCCATATACTCCAAACAACAGACAGCAAGTAAGTTATAAGATTTATTCTTATGAAGGAATTAATCACATCTTTCATAAATATATATTTATGGTTATATATAATAAATATATATATAATAAATATACATAAATATATATTTATTATAAATATATATATTACAGTTGAGTGTATGAATGTGTGTTATATGCCTGAGAGCAAGTACGAAGGACGACAAATCAAAATGGGATAGTTAGTGTAAGGCATCAAAATAGGGATGGGACAATTGGGCTTCTGCAATTCATGTATACTAATGCCAAAAGTATTAGGAACAAGAAGGAAGAATTTTTGGCCTTGGTTGACACTTCCAGGACACAGGTTATTGGCATTAGTGAAAAATGGCTGACAGAAGATGATATAGCTAGTGGGATTGAATGTGAGGGGTATGATGTATTCAGGAGTGACAGGGAGAATAAAATGGCGGGAGGAGTGTTTTGCTGATGAGTTACAGCCAAGGAGAATAGAAGTGGAACTGCAGGATAAAGAAAATAGCACATTTGAGGCTATTTGGTGTGAGATTGAGGCTAGCAGAACAAAATATACATATAATGAATATGACCACGTTGCCACCAATTGGTGAGAGTTATCATACGGTCTTGACTTGGGAGGTGGCTAAATGCTATATGGCAGAATGATTTTAAAGAATGCTGATAGTAAGGAGGTAACCGAATTAGTTGATATAGTTGAATTACTGAGCGCACACTTTGCAAGAGTATATCATCCAGGTGGTGACATTGTAGGAATGAATGAATGAACCAATAGATTATACGGGAATTATGGTGAATGAAGTGGAGGTGAATAGTCTACAAAACCTCCATGTCAATACATCTGTGGGATAGGATGGTATACCAGCTTGTGTCATACGTGAAGTGGCTAAAGAAAGGTCAGCGCCCTTGACCATTTTGTTTAATTTGAGTCTAGGGTCTGGGTTAGTCCCGAGGGGGTGGAAAGAGGGGAAAATAGTTCCACTGTATAAAGGAGGTTCCAAGACTGCTGTTATAAATTACCGACTGATCAGCATATCAGGAATTGTTGTCAAGGTCTTGGGTAAAATAGTCAAGAGAAAAATACAGGATTGGATAGATGAAAATGGGATACTGTATGGGGGACAGCATGGTTTTGTGAAGGACAGATCGTGCCTCAGTAACTTGCTCACGTTTTACATCACAGTGACGGCTGAACTGAATAAGGGTAATGGATTTAAGCGATTCTACTGGACCTTGCTATGTCCTTTGACAGGATACCACATGGAATTCTAATCAGTAAACTGCAGCATATGGGGATGGATATAGGGTTGGTGAGATGGATAGGAGGGTGGTTGATGGAGAGATACCAGAGAGTGGTTTATTCAGGAGTAGAGTCCAAAAGATGGCCTGTGAGTAGTGGTGTGCTGCAGGGTTCTGTTCTTGGCCCACTACTTTTCAATTTGTTCATTAATGATATAGGAAAGGATCTGAGTAGAAGTGTTCACTTGTTTGCTGATTATGCAAAGTTGGGTAGAACAATAGTGAGTGCACAGGATGTCAAAATTTTGCAAGATGATTTAGATAGTTTGGATGACTGGGCTAAAGAAAATGGATGTCAATTTAATGTGGCAAAGTGTAAGGTTATGCATTTTGGGATGAAAAGATTAGCAGCAGTATATCACATTGGTGGAACTGTACTCCAGGAGATTGAGGAGGACAGGGTTTGGGAGTGTTGGTGAATAGGGAGTTGAAGTTTAGGGGACACACATTGCAAAAGTGGCTAAATCAGCTCATCAAATCACTTGGTTGCTGAAAAAAACTTTAACAAGCAGAGACAAACAGGTTATTGTTCCTCTCTATCGAGCCTTGATAAGACCCCATCTAGACTACTGTGCCCAGATTTGGGTGCCAGGATTTATTCTTGATGGGGAGCAGGTGGAGAGGATCCAGAGACGAGTGACCCAGATGATAGCAGGTCTATGAAATGAACCCTATGAGAACAGGTTGAAGATATGTAGGTTGCAGAAATTGGTTGATAGGCGGAAAAGGGGTGATATGATTGAGACATTCAAATTACTGAAGGGTGTTTATAAGATTAACTCAGAAGATATTTTTGAGAATAGGACTGGTGGTGGGAGGACTAGGGGCCATACATGGAAGCTGGGCAAGAGTGTGGTTAGCAATGGTGTTAGAGCTTGGTTTTTTACTTGGAGAGTGGTGAATGAGTGGAATAAGCTGCCAGAGTCTGTTGTTGTGGGTGCCATGACTGTGAATGAGTTCAAGGTGAGGTATGATAGATACTGTGTGAATGTTGAATAGTTGTTCTTGACATGATGTTAGGGCCTCACTCGATGAGTCTAAGGACTCCTTGGAGTAGCCCGTAATAATAATAATATTTTGAACGATAAAAAAATTTTCACCATATAATTTTGAAACCAAACGATTAAGCATTAAATGCTGTAATGTGATTGTGGGGAAAAAAAAAAGATTATATTATATTATTGTTTTAATCCTATACCCAAGCATAAGCAAGCAAAGTGTGTAAAATATCTTCACAACTAGGCGATGCCTTAATATCTCATATATAAAGAATTCTGAACAGAATGTTCATATATAGACAGAATTACTAATAGCTTAAAAGCCAGTTCAGGTCTCCAAGATGCAGACTGTTAATTAGGGAACAGAGATGTTATCCGTTTAACTAGGTGGCCAGTTAAGAATAACTTTATCCACTCTTGGATGTATCACAGGATGGACTTTGTCATAGGAAAGTGAATAAGTGTGAAGAGTATGTAGTTATCTTATATATAGGATGGGAATAGTTATTGCTATGATCTTCTATCTCATTGGAGAGAGAGAGAGAAAGTATTATGCATATATTGTATATATCTGTTTTAAGGTAGATTTGATTTATTCTGTATCATTTTATAAATTTAATTTTGTCACTTTCACAAAAATTTTCATATTCAGTTTGTTACAAAAGTTAGTTTAATTAAAAAAATCCTTAAGATTTTTATTGGATTTATTTAGGAGTATAACATTTTTTCAATACATGGGGAGTAGGAGGAAGTTGTCTAAGAGTATGGTTTGTGTGTGTGTGTGGACTAGATTGTTTACTTGGAGAGTGGTGAATGAGTGGAATGGATTGCCAGAGGTGGTTGTGAGTGCCCCAACAATGAATAGGTTTAAGGAGATATATAATAGGTATTGCATTAATGGATAAAGTAGATCTCTCGTGATGAGTCTTTTGACTCCATGGATTGCCCTTATAAATAATAATAATAACCATTATTTGTATAAAGTAAAGAGCTAGTTAAATATTTCAAGTTCCATATTAGACTTAATGCATGCTGTTTTCTTTCTTTGTCACTTTTTAAGAAGGGGCTGTGTGCTGTTCACTAATATTGCATGTATACCTTAAATGTTACTTAATTCTAACATTTTGAAAGAGCTTTTCTCTTGACACTTTATATGTCTTTGCTAGATCTATAAAACTTATATCCTTGTTATGTTCCAATGATTTCTTGACTACTAAGTAGTCATGTGAACATAACAAGGATCTGTATTCAAGTGCCTGTCTGTACTTCAAAACAAATATGCTTTAAAGTAAACATTACCCTTTTTAATAGATGGTTACAATGGTAGCTTCATTTCAGTCATCTAGAATTTTAACCTTCTCATCAGCTTTTTAAAGTATGTAGTGGAGCCAGCCAGGCTCCTGATGGCATTTTCTACCTAGAGTATTATAAGTAATCCCAATGGTACTCTTCTTGAATGTTTTCTATCTATTGTTTTCTCACTTCTTCTGTCGCACTCAGTTAAGTCTTTCATGGTAATTACTACAAGTAATTACGCTGTATTTATTTATTTATTTTAAAATATCCGTAATATACAACAGTGTAGAACACACAACTGCATACAAAATCACATTAAGACTTGTTGAAATGTGTCTTAGCCATATTAGCATGTGAGGGGTATAAAAGCGTGGCTTGTTGCACTCACTTCCACAATTCATAATTGTCACTTCAGATGTAAACTTGTGTCACCTACCACCCATTATTTTGTTAAAAATGGCAGAGCAACGTGATATCCTGGTTTCTGCTTGGGGAATCATTGGTCAATTAGAAGCTGGACAAACGCAGCAAGTTGTCACTCAAGCGTGTCGTGTATCTCAAAGCATAATTTCATGACTTTGGAATTGCTTTCTGGAGACGGGAAATGTTTGCCAAAGACAAGGTGATGGTCGCCCATCACAACAACTCTAAGAGACGATCAGTATTTGTCATTACTTGCCAGAAGAAATCGAACATTTAACACAACACAACTTCGAAGTGAACTTACCGCACAACAGGGAGGCTGGTATCGACACAGACAGTATGAAATCATCTTCATGCCATAGAAGCTCGAAGACCAATGGTTTGCATTCCACTAATGCAAATCGCAAAACAGCTTGAAGAATTTGGGCACAGGAACACCGCAGTTGGACAAATGAGGATTGGGCTCGTGTACTTTTTAGTGAAGAGTCCAGGTTCAGTCTTCAACCAGATAACTGACTTAATATGGCGTGAAAGTGGAACAAGAAATAATCCACAATTTGTTCATGAAAAACCCCAACATCAAGGTGGGAGCTTGATGGTATGGCTGGAATAAGTGGCCATACTGATTCTCTGTTTTATCAGAAAACGGTTCCTTAACAGCCCAAAGGTATCGTGATGAGATTTTGGAACCTATAGTTCGTCCATATGCTGCTGCAATTGGCCAAAAATTCATTTTTATGAATGACAATGCTCATTTACACTGTGCAAATTTGGTGCAAGAGTGGTTTTGAGGAAGAAGGTATTGAACGAATGGACTGGTCTGCCTGTTCACCAGATTGTAATCCAATCGAACATGCCTGGGATGCTTTAGGTAGGTGCGTTTCTGCTTGACTGGTGCCACCACGATTGCTTTAAGAACTCGAAATTGCTCTCACAGAAGAGTGGGGAAATATCCCACAAGAACTCTTTGATCATCTTATCTGGTCTCTGCAATCAAGATATACCGCTGTTTTGGCTGTTAATGGAGAATGTATGCCCTATTAAAAAAATTAACAAAAGCATTTTTGGCTATTGTTGTTATTCTTGTTAAAATTATTTCACACTAAAAATGTATAATTTGTTAAATTTGTAATAAATATCGATTATTTAAACAATATCTCATCAATTATACCCTATCCATAAGTAAGAAATATCTATTCATTTATTATTATTATTATTATGGGCAACTCCAAGGAGTTGACAGACTAATCGAGGGAGGCCCTAACATCATGTCAAGAACAACTATTCGACATTCACACAGTATCTATCATACCTTGCCTTGAACTCATTCATGGTCATGGCACCCACAACAGACTCTGGCAGCTTATTCCACTCATTCACCACTCTCCAAGTAAAAAACCTAGCTCTAACACCCTTGCTAACCACATCTTGCTCAGCTTCCATGTATGGCCCCTAGTCCTATTCTCAAAAATATCTTCTGAATTAATCTTATAGAAACTCTTCAGTAATTTGAATGTCTCAATCATATCACCCCTTTTCCACCTATCAACCAATTTCTGCAACCCACAAATCTTCAACCTATTCTCATAAGGTTCATTCCATAGACCTGCTATCATCTTGGTCACTTGCCTCTGGATCCTCTCATCAATCTCCTGGAGTATGGTTCCACCAATGTGATATACTGCTGCTAATCTTTTCACCCCAAAATACATAACCTTACACTTTGCCACATTAAATTGACATCCATTTTCCTTCGCCCAGTCCTCCAAACTATCCAAATCATCTTGCAAAATTTTGACATCCTGTGCACTCACTATTGCTCTACCCAACTTTGCATAATCAGCAAACAAGTGAACACTTCCTCTCAGATCCTTTCCTATATCGTTAATGAACAAATTGTAAAGTAGTGGTCCAAGAACAGAACCCTGCAGCACACCACTAGTCACAGGCCCTCTTTTGGGCTCTACTCCTGAATAAACCACTCTCTGATATCTCTCCATCAACCACCCTCCTATCCATCTCACCAACCCTATATCCATCACCATATGCTGCAGTTTACTGATTACAATTCCATGTGGTATCCTGTCAAAGGACTTAGCAAGGCCCAGTAGAATCGCTGTAAATCCATTACCCTTATCCAGTTCAGCCGTCACTGTGTTATAAAACGTGAGCAAGTTATTGAGGTATGATCTACCCTTCACAAAACCATGTTGTCCCCCATACAGTATCCCATTTTCATCTATCCAGTCCTGTATTTTTCTCTTGACTAATTTTTCCAAGACCTTGACAAGGATTCCTGATATGCTAATTAGTCAGTAATTTACAACAGCAGTCTTGGAACCTCCTTTATGCAGGGGAACTATTTTCTCCTCTTTCCACCCCCTCGTGACCAACCCAGACGCAAGACTCAAATTAAACAAAATGATCAAGGGCACTGACATTTCTTTAGCTGCTTCACGTATGACATGAGATGGTATATCATCCAATCCCACAGATGTATTGACATTGAGGTTTTGTAATAGACTATTCACCTTCACTTCATTCACCACAATTCCTGTATAATCTATTGGTTCATTCATTCCTGCAATGTCACCACCTAGTTGATATACTCTTGCAAAGTGTGCTCTCAGTAATTCAACTATATCAACTGATTCAGTTACCTCCCTACCATCAGCATTCTTTAAAATCATTCTGCCATATAAATTTTTTCTTTTACTTGCAACATATTGAAAAAACTGTTTGAGATTCTCTTTAGCCTACATGGCTAATGTTCTTTCATAATCAGCTTTTGCTTCTCATCATCAAATTCCAGACATGTACCCTCAAGGGGTGTACAGGATATAATAGTACTTCATGAAAAATTTACCTCATTACTAACTTCCTATCTACAATTTTCCTCGAAATCAGTATGTTACTTGTCAAGACTCGAATATCATTATCGGATCTTATATTTCTATTGTCTAAGGCACTTTGTACTGTATCAATCCACCTATATCTTGGTCTTCCTCTGGTTCGTTTTCCTACCAACCTGGCCAGAGAACATCTGTTCAGCTAATCTTTCCTCGCCCATTCTGTTTAAGTGACCATACCACCTGAGATTAGCTCTGCTAATGCATTCCTGGATGCTGACAATGTCAGGGTCTTTCCATATATCCTCATTTTTAATATGATATTGCCATTGATACCACCTGTTCATGCCTCTAATCTTTCTCAGGACTCTCATATCTGCGGTCTCTAGTCTTTGGTCAAGTGTTTTACTTCTGACCCAGCTCTCAGATCCATAAGTTAAAACTGGTTTGAACACTGTCTTGTATACAGCTAATTTAGTGTTCCGACTAATTTCTCTGTTATTCCATATGAATTTATTCATTTGACTTCCTACCATACCAGCTTTGTTGATTCTGTTGTCTATTTCCATATTTAATTTACCATCTTCACTAAAAATCGTGTCTAAGTAGCTGAAATGTTTTACTTGTTCCACAAGTTCCCCATTCAAAACACAGTTGACATTTTCAATGATTCTACCTATTTTCATTGTCTTTATCTGATGTTTAAAGGATATGTGTGACATAAAGACTGAATAATATATGCATGTAAACACAAGAAAGATATTTAATTAACCAAATATTTCGGTCTGGAAATAGCAGACCATCTTCAGTGGCACTACAAGAACAGTTTTAAAAAATATAAGGTGGAATACTAACAATAGATCATCTAAAAATGGAAAAGCCATTGAGTTTCATGTCTTGTTTGATAGTAGAAAGTTCTTTCTGTAGTAAATTAGAAAGTAGAACAGAGTTTTGACTCTTCTGAGAAGACATTTTATGATTCCTGTTTTTTGATGAGGATGATGGGCTGATTCTTTAAGAATATAATGACCTGTGAACGTTGGTTTCCTGTAAACTGTAGTTGTAAGAGTATTTGAAGGTGACTGGATGAGGAGAACGTCTAAAAAAGATAACTGGTTGTTTTCTTTCATTTCTATAGTAAACTTTATACGATGATGTAACAAATTGATACTGTTTAAAAAAGAAGGTAAGGAGTCTTTGTTGTGCAGCCATATAGTAAAGATGTCATCTATATATCTTACCCAAAAGGATGGTTGAGGGAAAATAGATGAGAAGATGACTTTTTCTAGATGTTCTAAATAAAAGTTGGCTAAAGCAGGAGAGAGAGAGAGGACTTCCCATGGCTGTTCTTTCTACTTGGCTGTAAAATTTGTTTTGACATAAGAAATATCCAGAGTGTATTACAGGAAACCAACGTTCACAGGTCGTTATATTCTTAAAGAATCAGCCCATCATCCTTTATTAAAAAACAGGAATCATAAAATGTTTTATCAGAAGAGCCAAAACTAATTGTTCTACTTCTAATTTTCTACAGAAAGAACTTTCTACTATCCAACAACACACGAAACTCAGTGGCTTTTCCGAAACTTGATTCTTATAATCCACCACAAAACAACGAAGATTCAATATGTTGAGTTCCAATTCCTTACATCTCCGGTATTTCAGAACCTATTGCAAGAATTCTGAAGAAATATGAGTTAACAGCTACATATTCACCTATTAACAAATTATCTTCCCATTTTCCTTCTCCTAAAGACAATTGCTCAACTATATCTCTTCCTGGAGTTTATCAAATTCCCTGCAACTGTGATCTCTCCTATTTGGACAAACTGGACATACTCTTGAAAAAAGAATCCAAGAACATCAATCCTCCGTTCATCACAACACGCCGAAAAAATCTGGATTGGCTCAGCACGGGATCGAAACTAACCACAACATCCTTTGGTGAAAAGCTCGCCTCTTACATAGATCCCGTTATAAATTTGAACGTTTATTTAAAGAAAGTGTAGAGGCCTTACTCCATCGTCCTAACCTGAATCGGAATGACTGTATATCTATATCAAAAATCTGGGAAAGTGTAATCAGGATAACTCATTAATTCATATTAATTTTATTTAATATTATTAATTAATATCTTTATTTCAATCATGTCTCTGCTTAAAAATATTCCCTTTAACACTTAGTGATATAACATCACGTGCCTTGTTCTATTTTTAAATGATCTATTGTTAGTATTCCACCTTGTATTTTTTTTAAAACTGTTCTTGTAGTGTCACTGAAGATGGTCTGCTATTTCCAGGCCAAAATATTTAGTTAATTAAATATCTTTCTTGTGTTTACATGCATATATTATTCATTGTCTTTGTCTTTTTATTGCTCACCTTCATACCATATCTATTACAACAGCTATTCAATTTATTCAGGGAATCTTGCACACTTGTAGCGGATTTATTTAGAAGTATAACATCGTCCGCATAAAGCAAAGAGCTGACATTAACATCTCCAATTCTGATATCATGTTTAATACCACTTTTCTTCATCATGTGATCCATATAGATAATGAATAACAGAGGGGATAATGTACATCCTTGTCTCACACCAGATTTAACATTAAACCATCTTCCTGGATTTCCTTCAATTCGAACTGCTGACTTACAACTCAAATAAAGACTAAGTATTGCTTGATATAATGCCCCATTGACACCATATAACTGTCGTGTATTGAATAGCTTCTCTCTTGGCACCTTGTCATATGCCTTTTCTAGATCAACAAAACTTAAATACAGATCTTTATTATATTCCAATGATTTCTCAACTATCTGTAGTAAAGTAAAATCTGATCCTGACAGCCTCTATTTGGCCTGAATCCAGCTTGTTCTTCACCAAGATTTTCTTTCACAATTTTTCTCAACCGTTTCTCCAGTATACTGGCATATATCTTGCCCAGAACACTCAGTAGAGAAATACCTCTGTAATTCTCACATTCGGTTATTTTTCCCTTTTTATATATAGGTACTATTAGTGCTCTACTCCAATCATCAGGAATTCGTCCCTCTGTCCATACCTTCTGAACTATGCAGCGCAACCACTGTAAGACTTTTATACCACCATACTTCAGCATTTCTGGTCGAATATAATCTACTCCTGCTGCTTTTCCACATTTCAAGCATTTGATGGCTTTTTCTACTTCAAGTATGGATATGTATTCCTTACTGTATGCTTGTTGAGTGTTTTTTACCCCTGTGCTATCACTGCTTGTTTCATTTAGCAATTTTTCAAAATAATTATTCCATACTTCAAGGATATCTTTTTTTCCTGTTTTCATGTCACCTCTATCATCTCTAACTCCTTTTACAGCACTCTTTCCTCCATTTCTAAGCTTCTTCAACAACATCCAGAATATCTTATCCCTTCTTGATATTTATTTTGTATGTTCTTGCCAATGTTCTCCCATGACTTTTGTTTAGCTAGTTTTACACAGTGTTTAGCTTTCTTACATTTGTCTCTGAATTCTCTAAGAGCACAAGGTGACTTACTTGTCAAGAACTTTTGATATGCTTTCTTCTTTTCCTTCACTGCCTCTAACTTCCTGTGTGCACCATGGAGTTCTGATTTTTCTATCTTTTCAGACAACCTCACCACATGCCTCCCTGGCTGAATCAATCAGGGTTTTCTTCAAGGTTTGGTTCTTGTTCTCAAACTCTTTAATTTTTTCTTCAATAATCTTTGTGTATTTTAGTCTACAGTTCACATCTGAGAGCTGCTCAACTTTTATTCGCTTTAAAACTTTCTTACATGTCATTCTTTTCAATATGAAATTCAATTTTATCCTGCTCAAGACTAAATAGTGATCACTTCGAATTTCAAATCTTCTGTACACTCTGGTGTCCTGCACCAAGAAGAAAACATCACTATCAACAATAACATAGTCAATGAGACTTTTCTTATTCCTTGCCTCTTCTCTCCGTGTGAATTTGTGCACATTTTTATGTTGGAACATGGTGTTAGTAATAACCAGTCCATGTCCTGAGCAGAAATCCAACAGGTATTTGCCATTATTATTAGCTTTGCTCTTTTCTCCATATTTTACCAAAACATTTTTGTGTGTCCGACAATCACATCCCACTCTGCTATTTAGATCCCCAACAAAGACCAACTTTTCCTTTTTCATTGTGTCAGTAGCTTTCTCTAGACCCTCAAAAAATTCCTCCACTTCTACCTTAGTAGAATCTTCTGTTGGACCCTAGGCATAAACAAGTCTCATTGTCCACTTCCCCATTCGAATATTTGCCCACATCACTATACTTGACATTGTCTGCTATTCAAGAAGATGAGCATTGCATTTTGTGTTGAATACTATGGCTACTCCTTCTTTTCCTTGATTGTCAATTCCTGAATATAACATTTTGTATTTATTGCTGAGAAAGATCTCACCAGTTTTTGTCTTTTTTGTTTCAGTCACCCCTATTATGTCGATCTGGTACTTATCTAATTCCTCAGCTAGTTCCATTTCTTTGCGATTCAGGCTTCTTATGTTGATAGTACCGATCTTTAATTCTGGTGATGTTGAGTTGGGGTGTGCTTTCAGATTTGTTGCAGTAGCTGACTTTTCGTTGTTCGCCCTGGTTCCCTTGCAAAAACTACGGGGGCCTTGTTTAACCGGGTGATGTCCCAGCCGGCACCCACCCCTGTCAATTGTAAATTCCACACCTTTAGCCACCTCCCAAGTCAAGACCTTATGATCACTCTCACCATTTGGTGGCAATGTGGTCATATTCCTTACAGCCAAATTCTCAGATGCAATTACTAGGTCAGGCACTCTCTGACCTCTAGTATTTTCCATTACATGCTGTTGCAGATAGTTATCCCATAATAACTGCACACATAAAATCCAATTCCTTCCTCCCATGTATCCACTCCTCCTTCCAATCAGTGTTACCATAGTTGTAATCTCCCATAATAATTACCCTTCTTCCACTCATTTCTTCTATTTGCTTATGCATACTATCTCCACCATCTATTCCATCACGTGGTCTATAGCAGCACCCAACTGTATATTTTGTTCTGCTAGTTTCAATCTCACACCAATTAACCTCAAATGTGCTCTTTTCTCTATCCTGCATTTCCACTTCTATTCTACTTAGCTGTAGCTCATCAGCTATCACCAATAACACTCCTCCCCCCATTTTATTCTCCCTGTCATTCCAGAACACACATACCCCTCACATTCAATCCCACGAGCTATATCTTCTGTCAGCCATGTTTCACTAATGCCAATGACCTGTGTCCTGGAAGTGCCAACCAAGGCCAAAAATTCTTCCTTCTTGTTCCTAATACTTCTGGCATTAGTGTACATGAATTGCAAAAGCCCATTTGTCCCATCCCTATTTTGATGCCTGATACTAACTATCCCATTCTGATTTGTTGTCTTTCATACTCGCTCGGGCATATTACACACATTCATACACTCAACTGTTTCCCCTAAAGTCTGCATATCTACCCCCCTTAATAACTCTTTTTCTGATTCTGCACATCCACTTCCACTACATTCAACAGTACCTTTTCAAGTCTCCGTACACCAAATCCATTCAAATGTAAACCATCCATTTTATATAAATCCATTCGCCCATCGAACTCACTCCACACATTCACAAATTCCACACCACTCCTCCTGCATAATCCATGCATTAAGTCATTAGCAATTATGGCCCTCCTTCTATACTCTTCACTGTCATACCGCGGCAACAGACTCACCATCCTAACTCTCCCACTCTTCTCTTTTGCTACCTCAAGCAATTCCTTCAAATCCTCTCTCATAGCCATTTTGTCTCCTTTCAAATCATTTGTACCTACTACTACTATCGATTCTTTCACCTACTGCTTTCGCATTCTAATTGACTTGCTTACATCATTAACGTTCGCACCAGGTTGGTACGATTTTGTTAAACTCTCGACTATCACACCTAAATTGGGTATAAAGTACCCAATAGTTATAATTATTTGCAGAAATGTATAATTATCTGACAGAAAATAAAATATCCCCTAATTGTTTTGAGCAGCGTACCAATTGAATATGTTCTGATAATTACTACCAGAACATCTTCAATTTTCATATCACCTTTATTATGTATGATTCCTTTCCTATGTTTAATTTAAGTTTGTTATTGGACTTCAAACATTTTCCACCTTTGTTTTATTTATTTTTTTATATTCTTATCAAGTCTTCCTATGACAAAACAAAAATTTTGCTACCTAAATGTTTACATTGCTTTCTTTACATTTTTCTCTGTGTTCTCTCAGATCCCCTTCTGACTGACTTGCTGTGAACTTTTAGTTTGCTTCTTTTTTTTCCCAGGAGTTGTTTAACCATTAATCCACCTTAGATATTTCTTGAAGTTATAGGCAGACATCAAAGTTGTCTACTTCTAACTTAAAAACTCTGACTGCATCAGTCACTGTTTTCTTCAGATTCAGTAACACCCTCTGCAGCTTATCTCTGAATGTTGTTCAACTTTGATTTTAATAAAACTTATGAATATTTTTCTTTTCAAGTTATTACTTGATGTTATCCTGTTCAAAAATAAATGATAGCGACTCCCCATTTTAAATCTATTGTATAATTTAATCCTGAACTAGTGTGGAGATATCATGATCAACAACAGCATAGCCAATAATGCTTTTCTTTTCTTATGTGTTTCATCTGTGAATTTATGCACAACTTAAAGTTGCAACATAATATTAGTAATGACTAGTCTTTGTCCTAAAAAGCAATCCAGCAGATACTTTAATTTTTTTTGGCCTTTGCTATTTTCTCCAAATTCTCTCAAAACATTTTTGTCTGTTAGATCTCTAAAAAGGACACTAACTTTTCCTTTTTCTTCATGTCAGCTAATCTCTCTGGCTTGAAATTCCTCTACTTCTTCCTTAGTAGAACTTTGTTTAGAACCATATATACAAATGAGTGTCATTGTCCGGTTCCATCATCACACTAGAGCAGAAATATTGAACACAATTGGGCATATAATATTTGAACCAGGAGACATAATAGACTAATAAGTTTTCTGATGTTTTTCTGGTGAAAAATCAGAAGAGGCATACAGCGGTCAGTTGGCAGTATAGGAAGAAGTAATTTTTCCTTGATTGTCTATAAAAGAATTTGAGGAAAAGACTAGTGCTAAGCGGTCAGCCTTATCTTTAGATGTTACTGTGGTGCCATCTCAGTGTGAGGTAGGAAGCAGAGGACAGAAGTTGTGCTCAAATGCAGATAGTGGCTTGACCGCCATTTGACCCAGGCAAGTTTTCTGCATTTGGTATCTCTTTTCAGAGTCTGATTTTGATTTGTTAATAGTGTTTATTAATTGCAAACTGGAGCCATTTGATGTGACAAATTTTTATTTTGACTTTTTTTGTTTACTTTTTATCATTTATTTGTATTCTGAGTTTGGTCATGTCCTTCATAGATAAGGATACTACACAATTTCATCGGACACATAATCTATATTTCTTGGTATAGTCTATATTTTAATTTTCTTTTCCAATTTCTGTTTCTATTAGTTACATACAGTAGCTTGAGCATCCAGTAAATAATCTTGCACCCATATCTTACATACAATTTTACATCATACCATGTATATTTTTATGCAATTATATAGTTTTATGTGTGTTTATGTGCTATAGAAAATTTGCATTTTTACATACACTATTGTAACCTGTAAATATGCTGGAAAAAACTGGGTGTCTGCAGCAATTTAACCTTTGAAGGATCATAGGCCAAAGGTATATTTTGAAGGAGCTGTGATGATCCCTGATAATAGAATGGGAAAAGTAAAATTGCATAAAAATTTGAGGAACTAGTTTGAAACAGATTGAGAAATGTATTTTTTTTCCAAAATTAGGACTCCTTAAAAACATGTCAGAAATTTGTGAAAATTCCAGACTGGTAGGTAGCACATTGAACTCTCACTATTGTAAACAGCATTGTAACAAACCTACCCAGTATAGGCAACTCCTAATGAAAGTTTATATAAAAGATAATATTTTTCTTTGTATTCAAAAGTTAATAAAATTAAGCTTTCTGAAGTTGTAAAATTGCCTAAGGAATATGGTTGAAGAAGTCATACTTTTATAATAAAAAAATTATTATGATGATAAAGTTAGTAAAGTATTCAGCTGCCATTAGCATGTTACCCACTATTCCTCATTTATGTTTAAAAAATGTCTGCATGGTATTTTTGTGTCAGCCACCCTTCCTTATTGCTCTACATTCTTTGCAGAATATTACATCCCGTTGAAGTTGTCTTGAACACTTAATTATTACTTATTGTGAATATAGAATACAGGAATACCTCGATTATCGTGGTTATTATTGCCACGAAAAATACCGCAATAATCGAATCCGTGATAATCGGGATAAATAATGTGTGTAAAATGGGTGATCAATGCCAACGATTTTTCAAATCTATTAATTAAATTTTATATATCAAGTAAAAAAGAAATGTGTTAAACGTGTTAAGTAAAAAATGAAGGTTCATTAAGAAAAACAAGATTATTCTTTAATCTTTATTTATATATAAGAAGTACATACATTACCTACAATTATTCTTTCTTGGATAAAAATTGGTGTAGAGTTGTCTGGTGGAATTTTTTCTTTCTTTTTTCTTCGTATAAAACTCGGTAGCAACGGATGGAATTTTCAATTTCCTGACAAACTTTCAGTGATCGCTCGAGATTGGGATCGCCATTCAAGATTTTTTTCCTTTAAAATTTTCAGCAATTCTAAACATATCATCGATTTGAGCATCGTAAGCACTTTCTCTCTCGAGGTTAATTAAGTCTTCATCATCCAGCTCCTTATCATGTGACTGAAGCAGGTCCTGAACATCACCTTTTTCAATTTCTTTTAGTCCTAGATCGAAGCCCTAGAGTTTGCAGCGTGGTCTAAAATATGGCAAACAGTTGATTCATTTAGACCATACTCTCTTGCAATTTTGGCTTTGGTTATGCCTGCATACTTATTTATCATATGCAACTTATCTTCTAAGCTGATCACTCTACGTTTCTTCTTGATAGCTGTAGACTTGAAATCATCCTTGTTCCTTTTAGCATTCATTGTAGGGGTAAATAACAAGAGAAATAAATATCCACATGTACTTCAGGCAAGGGCGGTGTTGGATCCTACTTCTTCTCAATCTATACCTTGGATCCGATATTTAGTTATTACGATGTTCTTAACTAGTTGATAGGTTGCAAGTTGATTTCTAATTCAAATATAAAGAAAATTTATATTTAAAGACTGTGCCACTTTATATCTGAATTAGTTCAAGAATTGAAGATAAACCAACTCTCAACTACCCCTCCTTTATATGTTGTTATTATATATACTGGCCGAGAATATTTAACTTACTTAATTTATCCGCTTTGGTTCGCATATTTTATGAATGGTGCAGTAAAAGAGATTCAGGCAAAATACAACTTTTGATTAACAAAAACAAACATTTAATTTTAGAATCATAAATTTTACACTTAAATTCAAATCAGTAATTAAGATATCACAAACATTTTAACTCCTCAGATAAATTCAATTATACAACTCATACAATGGTAAATCTGTTATCTCTAAAATACAGTCTTCTCACAGTTCCTTAAGTTCCAAATACGACAAAAATTGCAGTAACACCTCTTCACAAACAGCTAATTTCCCAATAATTACTGTTAGTATTAGGAAATTCTAGGATGAAACTCGCACAGTTCTCTGCATAGGAATATTAATGGTTGGAATAATCTTACCGATAAACTTCTTTCTTCATAAACTTATACACAAAAATTTTTTTATAACTGTAAACACTTTGAGCAGTATACGGCACTCATTAAAATAAATCTTCTAAGCAATAACTGAATTAATCATCGGTCACAATACACCTAAACAAACGTTCTTGCTTAAAGTACTACTGATCACTCATGAGTTAAGGCAATACACAATAATTCCTTATCTTGAGGTTTTATATGCACAGTTGTTCATTCCTCCTGCACTCAAATAATTCTTTAGGCACTATAATTCTAAACACAGCTAACGGTAAACTTCAACTTTACAGCCTCTACTATTCTCTAATAACTTCGTGCTTTGCTTCAAGGTTCTGTATGTCCTTGAAAGGTCGGCGCTGAAATTAATTCTCAACTCAAGTATTGCTAGTGTATTTAAGTCTCTCAGCTGTTTTCCGTAGCTATAATTGTTATTCTACAACTTATTAGCTAACTGCTTCTTGACTAGTAGACTTAAATTAGCTGCTTGAGTGACTTTCCGACTCTCTAATATCGCACTCTGATTCCAACCGAATGCCAATCTCTCTTTTCACTCTCTAATCTATATTTTCATTGTTCTCGTGATCTCTTTAACTAAACATCAGCTTTTCTCCCTCACATACTATTCCAAACTCGTGCAAGCTATCTAACATACGTTTCCAGGACAACAAAACGTAATAAAATTGAGGTATCGCATAACGCTAAACTTCTACAAATAGGAATAAATAAAGAATATTTACATTTCAATTAATGCGCAGTTAAATTATCAAATACAAGTTCTTATAATATTAATATAGTAATGAATAAAATAACTTAATAATATTTAATACAGTCTTTTCATTATTAATATATATATCTTTGATTAATTAATTAAATATTAGATAAAATTAAAGGTAGTTATATGAATATTAAATTATAAACAAGTGATTTACATTAATTAATTACAAGTCTAGCCTTTGTGATGGAAGATCATGTTGGATTCTGAACCAAATAATAATTACTCTAATCTCTACATAATCAGAATCCAACAGCGGATAGTTACTGGTAAGTGGTGAGAAGGCGCCGTTGGATAAAAACGAAGCGCTACAAGAGAGTGATACCTGGAGAGTGGCGACTCGAACTGGTTGCATATGTAGTGGGCTACGTCTCGTGGCCGTGATAATTCGAATTTGGAATGCAATAATTGGAATTTTGATATCAAATTATAAACCGCGATAAATTGAGAATCACGATAATCGAGGTATTCCTGTACTTAATTACAGTGTTTCTTTTAAAAAAAAAGAAAAGTGAAAATCCAGTTAACTTGACATACTACAGTATGAAACTTACTTTAATGAAGTAAAGTAAGTTTTATTAAGGAAATGAATGTTTTGTAAAATTTAATGTGAAATCAAACAACAAACACAATAAAAAAAATTACATAGAAAGTGACTCCTTTTGGAAATGATATTTCTGATTAAGCACAAATTACTAATGAGTGTGAAAATTCCCTTGTTCTAGTTTTGTTACTAAGTTTTTTTAGTGATATAATTGATCTAATTGCTTATGACTTATTTTTAATGATATTAACAACACCAAGTGAACTATTTTATAAAAAGAGATGTTTTATCAACTTGCTTATTTCGTTGAATTTCAAATCAGCATCATATCATCAGAGCACAGCATGTATACATGACAGTACACTGCAATGCAATTATAACCGACAAAAGATCTAAAGATCCTATTTTGGTGTCCTTTAATGTTGTAAAAAAAAAAATTACAGCTATTGTAAAATTGTATAATTTTTCTTTTAGTATCTTATTTTATATAATACTATGTATAAGTCTACATAAATCTACATCTTTTCCTTTTTTTTTTAAACTCACTTACACTTAATTTACGTACCCCCCCCTTTTTTTCTGCTTTTCTTTAATTTTTATTGTACTTCTGGCCAGCTTTAATTCTGATTGCTGCCAGCCATATGTCTCTATGATTTATTCAGTCCCTTACGCTCTACAGTTTGGCAAAATTTATTTGTTTTTCGAATGTGTCAGTCAAAAATAATGACAATGCAGGTGCTCATAACTTTAATACAAATTTCTTATCTTAAACACTTAGGTTAGTCGTGGCAATTTCCTACTAGCATACAGGTTCATGATTTTTTTTTTTTTTTTTTTTTTGAGATATTGCATTGACAAGAATCAGATCAGTGTGTTGTTTATAAGTCATTTATTTTAACTAGGAAATGCATGTACAGTTAAAGCTACTATACAATACAATACTATACACAATTAAGATAACTTATTTCATACCTTTTCACAGTTGCACATATCCATATCATAGGAGTACTGACTTATCACAGCTATTCAGTTTCTTTAAAAACAGTCCTTTTTATTCATTGAAAGTTCCATCAGGATACCTCTCTTATTTCTCACTAGGACATTATGGTAATGCACTTCATTCTTTATGGTGGCTCAATGCAAATTGTAAGTGATGTTCTCCCTTTCCTTTTCTCTGTAGTCAACACCTGGAAGCTTTTTTATCGGAATAATTCCTGAGGAGATTTGGACTTCATCAGTGAGACTTTTCCTTCGGTTCCTGACCACAGGCACTGGTGGTCGCTGAGAGTCTTTCAACTTCTGTACTTTCAAACTTCTTGAACCCTGGAACATGTGTATCCTGAGAACACCTGGAACTGTTTCCAACTCACCAAGTTGCTTAAATATCCTTTTCCGTTCTTTGTCTTTACTTGCACATTTTTTATATCATCACTTTCATCATCATCCTTTGATACATCACTTTCGCACCCCTTTACCAAAGTCTTTGTTTCTCGATGAATTTTAAGGAACAAAGTCGCAGAGACTTTGTAAGTCTCTGCGACTTTTCCTACAGGGCTTTCCTTTCGTACTTTACTAATCTAGGCAACTTTTCTGCTGATGCATTACTTAACAAAGGTGTTGGAAGTTTATTTTCCACTTGGTTAGACTATAATAAATTTAGTTTAATCCTTTATCCAAGTGTATGCAAACAAAGTTTGCGCCTGAAGTATCTTCAGGACTGAGGCAACTCGTAGTAAATGTGGACCAAGCTCTCATTACTCCTTGTCTCAGTATCTCCTATAATGCATAGCACATCTCCTTGCAGACATGTATAATGCTATACATTAAGGGAAGGGCCACTACCCAAATCGGTTTCGACCTTTATTGAGGTCTCGTCAGTGGGAGCCAAACCCAGAAGTGGTGATACTAAGGCACAAGCAATGGAGAGGTCATATTTACTTATACGAGTTGCCAAAAGGTGTATGCAAGTTTTCATACACTTGAATAAAGGATTAAACTAAATTATGTAGTCTAACCAAGTGGAAAATAAACTTCCAACATCTTTCTCTAAATCCAGAGTAATTTAATAATAAGGTGGTACATCTGCCTGGAAGAACATAAAAAATATATTCGCCACCATTATTATGGCAAGTCAGAACTGCCAGACCATGCTTTGGACACCCCTTCACACAGGATTAGATGTAATAAAACCAATGCTATTTAGAAGTTGTTACAGATCCAAAATATTGAGTCAGCCATGCTATGAAGAATTCTCCTAACCTGAACAAATATGGTTGCATTAATTTGCCAAAAATTTGGGAAACTGTTATCTTAAGAGCAACTCCCACATAGCTGCAAGTTATTTATTTACTTTTTCTTACAACATTAGAGGACACCAAAATAGTACAGTTGTATTGTTTCGCTTACTCACTGTCGTGTATACATGCTGTGTTGTGCTTTGATGATGCTGATTTGAAATTCAATGAAATATAAGCAAGTTAATAAGTCTGTTATAAAACATCTTTTTATAAAATAGTTCGTTTGGTGTTGTAAATACCATTAAAAAATAAGTCATGAATAACTGTCAGCACCTAAGCTTATTTGTTAGATTGTTCAAATTGCTATATTTAATTAATATAACTACACACACACACACATACAGTATTGAACAAATTAATCCAAACAAGATGAATTTTCGTCAAGTTTTTGCTTTGATTTGGTTTTTGTTTCAGTTCATAATAATTTTGGTTTCAGTTTACTATTTTGGTTTTAGTTCACTATTTTGGTCGCATTCTGCATGTTTTAACTGTCTCTATGTTTATTTTTAGCGTTGTGCATTTTTCATTATGTAAACAAGTTGATATTTGTAGTATTTTATTCATTTTATGTAGCTATAAAATGGATACATCTCCAAGAAAGTGTTCAAAATATGTACTCTTTCTTAGCACACATCCATGACTCAAAGACAAATTACCAATGAGTGTGGTGTTAATTTGTTTACTGTTAATGTGATTTTAAAGAGGGAGGTATACCTTTTCTCCTGACAGAAAAGGAAAATGTGGGCAAAAAAGTAAAATTGTACTTACTCAAGATTGTTGACTAATTTTGACAGTAATATATCAGAACACGGAAAGATAAGTAAATAATTATTTATTGACTTATTGCTGATATTTTGCTGGTGTTATAACCAGCATCTTCAGAGCACAAAAAACAGTTTGTCACAGTACATGAGACTACAACATGGTGTAATAATGGGACTAGTTTGAAAAATTGTAGCAACAACACAAAGGCTAAAGTCTTAATTTGGCACCCTTTATGTTAAAAAAAATAAATAAAAACAGAGATAGAGAAAGCAGGTACTAGTTATGTCTTAAGATGACTGTCTCCCAAATCTTACACAAATTTATACAGCCATATTTGTTAAGATTCGGAGTATGTTTCACGGCTTCTGTTGCTTCCAAGATTAATCTCTCTGACTTGTAAAAGCTTCTTTGCGGTACTTTTGTTTTCTTCCGGTTGATCCTGCGTTCAGGGGTATTCAAAGCATAGTCTGCTAGGCCCAACTTCCCATAGCAATAGTGCCAGATGTATCTCTTATGTTCACTGATGTGGATGTCCACGGTTCTTTCTGTTTGATTGTAGCAAGTTTGATCACACGAGCAAGGTATTTCATAGACTCGTGGATGAGATGCTGTCCTTGGGTGAATGAATGAGAGTAGATAATTTGACACACTATCTGAATACAGTGCATAGTTGATGTTTATTGAGAACTCTAGACATCTTTTCCAATGTGCCTTTAATGTATGGGATAGTGACTGTTTTGTTATAGTTCTCTGTGGTGAGTGGGAGAGGTTTCTTGGGAGCATTTAGTATTTTGTCTATCTTGTGGGGATTATGGCCATTGGCTAAGAAGGTGTGGCATAAGTGAGCTAGTTCAGCAGCAAGAGCATTGTCATTGGAACAGATTGCTCTCGCTCTGTATGTTAGCATTTTTAAGATACCACACTGTTGAGAAGGTGATGGTGTGATTGTTTGTGTAAATATCTCCCTGTGTGTGTGGGGGGGGGGGGGGGTTCTAAAAACTGAGAAGGAAGTCAAAGAGCAGATCATCCTAGTATCCTGCATTTTATGGAGTTGCAAAAACACTAAAGGAGGATATTCTACTTAGACCCATAGGTGGATGTCAGACATTCACCGACATATTATTTTTGTAAATATTTATCTAAACTTCAGCCTTCATATATAGGAAAAACATGAATGTATATAAAAAAAAAAATCCAAATACTTCATAAATAAAATACATTAAACTGATTTCACATATATCACGGTGAGTCTGGATGCCACATGCCTGTAATCTTAGAAGATATTTTCACTCCGATATTGTGAATCTCTTTCAACTTTGTATGGAAAACACTTTCTTCAAGTTTCAAGACCTTTATAATGAACAAACTTTGAAGGCATAGCTGTGGGTGCATCCATGGCTAGGTATGGAGACATTTGAACAAACTACCATTAACATATATCACACAAAACCAAAACTTTGGCTTAGGTCTCTTAATGTCATTTGGCCAGGCTCAGAAGACAATGCCCTCCACAAGTTTATGAAGTTCAGCTGTGTAAAGCAAAAAATCCAATTTACCTTAGAAGTAGAAAAAGATGCATCTCTTCAGAGATGTTCTTTTCTCAGTAGAAAATTGTGGCAATTTTCATTTGAAGCCTACAGCAAAAAGCCCAGTACTGGACAGTTGTCATATCACACCACCACCACCTGTTGCAGAAAGGCATCATCAAAACTCTTAAAAGATAGGGCCATTACAGTATCAAGTGATAACAAAAAATTAAAAGAAATAACATATCTCTTAAAGATATTCTAAAAAATGGATACAATCTCAGAACTATCAATTGCATCTTAAATAGGCTATTGTATATTCTAGAGCATATACTACAAAGTCGAGGTTTCTTAACTTACATAATTAAAAAGGTTACAGATAAAATATCAAAACTTGTAAAACAATACAACTTAAAAGTTGCCTTTTGGCTACTACAAAATAATATGTGTAAGGTCTTTTGTTTTATCAGCTGATTTAGCTTAAAACATTGATTAGGGATGCTTTAAGCACTTGAGTCAGGTTTCTTTGATATGTGAAAAGTATATGGCACAGCTTGTGTGGATATGTACTTTAAAAGACCTACTCAGGCACTTTGTTTTTTATTTAAAACTTAAAACTTCTTGGTTCAAGTTGAATCTGTATATTATACTGCATGATGCTTATGCAGTTTTCTCTGCCTACACCTACTACAACTGGTGGGTTTTGAATAGTGCCTATGACTAGCTTTTATGTTGAAGCACATAAACTTTTAAAAGTTCACCTTAGGACACATTAAAGGTGAAGTTCAGACCAGTCTACAATGTATACTAAAATATTAATTAAAAATCTTGAATCAATACTTTCCTATATTTCGGCAATGTTGCATTGCCATCTTCTGGGAATGTAAAACTATGACGTGCACACGGTCACTAACAACGAGCAAATGAGGCTTGAAGAAGGCAACTGGCATTGGTCCTAGAGTCAGCTGTAGACAACTGTAAACTGTTCTACTATGGCCAAACAGACTGGATAGCTAATATCAGGATTTCCAAACACAAGGACTACATCTGGCTTCACCACTACAGCCACTCAGGACTTGCAGACCATGCACTTATATACCCACCACAGAATACGTTGGAAGAAAGCCACTTTACTACACTGTAGCAAATATAAATATGAAAGATTGTTCTTGGAATCAGTCTCAGCTCTAAAAAAAACTTCCCAAATCTCAACAAATTCAGGTGCATGTGACTGCCCCAATTTAGCCCACTAGGGGACACCTTTAGGATTTTAGGACCAATGCCAGTTGCCTTCTTCAGCCTCATTTGTTCGTTGTTAGTGCCTGTGTACACATATCATAGTTTAATGTCCCCAGAAGATGATAATGTAACATTGCCAAAATATAGGAAAGTATTGATTAAAGTTTTTTTTATTAATATTTTAGTATACGTCGTCATTTCCTGAAAAATTCAAAGTCGTGTAACTAACGTATAAGTTTATCTACAAGAATTACAATCATCCATGGAGATTGTATCGCACTCAAGGCCTGCCAATATGGCAAATTAAAAGTGAACAATGCAAGACAACTGAGTAGCTTGACCTTCTTAAAATGCTGCCGGGATAATAAACTGATCTCCAACTGTGTAAAATTGAAACACTGTTTCACATCACCAAAGGCTCTTCACATTTATAATCACACTAGCTTCGCCCTACCACATGAAGAAATTGCCGCTACCCCGCATTCTCTTGGCCGACATAAATGAAGCTATCTGTGCGTTGGAGGAAGAGCTTACCACTATGCTGAGCAACGACATTTGGACAATCCTCTCAGATGTCTCTCGCGCTTCAGCAGAGAAAGAATTTGTAAATATATAATGTCGGCACATAAAAAAGTTTGAAAGCCTAAAAAAGAACTCTGCCTCCCAACCTCATATACTGCTCAACACTGTAATTGACCTTTCTTTCATTACCCTGACGCTCTCAGCCACTCGCACGTGGCCACAAATTCTTGTAGCACTGAAAACAATACCATCTGAAGAAATAATGATACAAATAGAACGTGGTATCTGCAACATGCCCATCCATATTGCTAATGATATCAGACTGGATGTAGCTGGAGTTCTTACCAAAGCTAAACCACCAAAAACCAACCTATTGAAAGAAGAACTAAAAGCTCTACGAGAAATGAAGAACAACAGCAAAATAGTAATCACCAAAGCGAATAAGGGAAATGCCACTGTGGTTCTCAGCCAAATGGACTACACAGGTAAGCTTTCAACTTTACTGTTAGATCGTTCTACCTATCTCCCCACTGAATATGATCCCACCAGCTCCCAAATCAGAACACTCCAAAGGCTCCTTAAGAAGGTTACTTTTTGGCCCAAGGAAGTGACAAGTGACTAGCAAACTAAAACCTTTCATCTCTAGACCTCACCACACACAACCTTAGAAGTAGAAAAAGACACATCCCTTTAGAGACATTCTTTTCTCAGTAGAAAATTGTTTTTCTACTGAGAAATTAGTAGAAAATTTCTCATTTGAAGGTAATTTTTCGTTTGAAGCCTACAGGAAAAAGCTCAGTACTGGACAGTTGTCACATCATGCCACCACCACCACCTGGTGCAACTCTTAAACTAAACTACCAAAAATCCATAAGCAGAATGTGCAATTACAACCCATTGTGGATGGCATTGATCCCCCACATACAAATTAGCCAAACATTTAGTCAAAGTGCTTACACATTATACTGGCAACACATCACCACACATTAAAAACGCAGCCCACTTAAATAAAGCCAGTAAAGAGAACCTCGCACTCCAACGCACTGACATAATGGTCACTTTTGATGTCTCCTCCTTATTCACAAATGTCCCACTCAAAGATACATTAGATCTCATCCAAGCCAAATTTCTTTCCGATATCTCAGCCCTATTTCAGTTCACCATGAACTCAGGCTATTTCGTTTGGCAGGGAAAATTCTACAAACAGACAGAGGGTACAGCCATCGGTTTCCTTCCCCAAAGAAATTTCTTTATGGAGACTTCTGAAGAAAAAGCCTTAAATTCAGCCTCCACAAAAACCCACTGTCTGGCTATGCTATGTGGATGATGTGTTCTCTATTTGGCAATATGGCTTAGACACACTCCATAACTTCCTAACACACTTAAACAATCAACACCCCAGAATCCAGTTAAACTTGGAAAAAGAAAACAACAATAGTCTCCCTTTTCTAGTCACTCTGATTACATGCCAACCTGATGGATCCCTGGCTTTCTCTGTTTACAGAAAACCAACCCATACAGGTAGATACATTCACCAACAAATCCCCCCCCCCCCCCACACACACACACAACAATACAGGATTATAAAAACCCTGTATAACAGGACAAAACTAATCTGTTCATACAACAATTCCCTAACTACTGAACTTAATCATATCCTTAACACCTTCTTAGCCAATGGCTATAACCTCCCAAAAAATCCAGAAAATATAAAAACCAGTTATAGCTGCCCCCCCCCCCCCCCTTCTTAACAGAAATTACACTAAATCCATCACCATTCTGTATATCCGGGGCACCTCTAAAAAGCTCGCAAAAATCCTAAAAATATGACCTGACTACCTGTTACAAACCACATAAGAAATTGGCATTCCTTATCTGCTCCACCAAAGACCAGCCACTTCCTCTAGACCTACCTGGAGTATACCAGATCCCTTGCAGCTATAAACTGTCCTACTGTGGCTAAACAGGCAGGACAGCTAATATCAGGATTTCCAAACACAAAGACTACAGCCACTCAGGACTTACGGACCATGCACTAGATACCCAACACAGAATACATTAGAAGAAAGCCACTTTACTACACTGTAGCAAATATAAATATGAAAGATTGTTCTTGGAATCAGTCTCAGCTCTGAAAACTTCCCAAATCTCAACAAATTTGGGTGCATGAGACTGCCCCAAATTTGTGAAGCTTGCATCCTTAGAACATCAGCCCAACAGCCAAGACAACCCAATTTAGCCACTAGGGGACACCTTTAGGCCTCTAGCACCAACGCCAGTTGCCTTCTTCAGCCTCATTTGCTAGTTGTTAGTGCCTGCGTGCACATATCATAGTTTTATGTTTCCAGAAGATAGCAGTTTAACATTGCAGAAGTACAGGAAGGTATTGATTAAAGTTTTTAATTAATATTTTAGTATATGTTATCATTTCTTGAAAAATTCAAAGTCATATAACCAACCTATAAGTTTATCTACAAGAAATCCAAACAATAAGTGGAAGATGTTAGGTTAGAAGAGCCTGAAGGCCTAAGAGGGAGGATCTCTAAGGAGTGGTAGCTTGACTTGGATGTTGTTCAGGAGGTGTAAGAATTAATGTTTCTCACATTCTAGAGAAGTTTAAACACTGGTGTCAGGGTGATAGTAGCTTGCTTGCTGCAAATCTAATCATCTGGTGAATTGAATGAAATTACCAGCAATTTTGTTCCTGCGTGTTGTCAGGAATGTCACTTTTAGTAACAGTTTTTTCGATTGTAACTTATCCTGCATTGAGAAGAAGGGGATACTTGAAAAGGAACATTCTTTTCAGAATACATTAAAAAACAATAATTTAAGAGAATGATATATTTGAATCTTAGTTACTATACTTGATTTACTAACAGATGTAAAGAATAGCAAATATTAGGAAGAGAAAGAATAGGCGTGAATAAAAAATACTTTCAGTAATGTAAAATGGATTATGAATAATTTCCATATGTGATATTATATGTGCATTTGTGTTAGGTATCTAGGGGTAGAGTGAAGAATACATGATCTTGTAAACTCTAGACTTTCATATTTGCATTTATGATGGGCATAATTAAAAAAAAAATTATGAATAGATGGAAAGGGATTTGTTTGCAAAATATAAATCACTACCAGTCACTATACAGCTGATTCAAGAAAAACAAGTACTTTTATTGTATCATTGAATAAGCTACAGAGACATATGCAGTAATAAGCAAAGATATTTGTTGACAAATATCTGTGTAATATATTTCTCAACAAATAGTGCAATTAGAGACAACTGGGATAAAAACTGCACTAACCAATGAAACACGTCACTTGCTACAGAAACTATGCTGCATAGACTAAATAAAGCAAAACCTTTTGTTGTACTGCCAAACACAGCATTTAACTAAAAACAATTACATGAAATAAGTGTTTGTTAGATTGCATTTGAAATTTTTGCTATCATTTAAACAGAGCTCAAATGCTAACTTCAAATAAAATTCTACACAAAGAGTTAAAACTAACATGACATAAGCTTTGTGTCAGTGAGGCCCCCTGCCAGTCCCTATGCAGAAGCAGCAGTAAAATTCTACTGAAAGAGTTGCAACTAATATGTTGTATTAACTTTCTTTCAGTTTAGCCCACCCACATGACACAGGAGTGGCACACAAATGGTAATGAGAAGTCCTTTCGGTATAATAAACCTAAGAAACACTTTCTGATGTGAATGTCACATCAGAAACACAACCTTATTTATTTAGATTAGGTTGTTTATTAAGTCTGTTGATAATTCAAAAAAAAAAAAAAAAGTCCTATCTGTTTGTACTGCTACAGTGAAGCATAGTTGTTTTTTCTGGGTAAGGTATCCAAGACATGGTTAAGCTTGATCTGACTGACAATAGTTGTTTGCAGGATGCATTTCTTGTGTTTTTCAAGGCAGTTGTAGACATTTGTCCATAATATGACAGTTGCACAAATAAGGAACCTTGTACAACCTGGAACAGAGTGGGAGGAGTGGATCATTAGGAGAGTGGATAAGGGCAGGCAGCCAACCTTATGTGAGGTTCGAAAGCAGTACAGAGATTATATTTCTTTAAAGTTCTATTTTACTTTTATTTCTATTTATTTTATTTTATTTTATTTATTATTATTATTATTTTTTTTTTTGGAGATGCTCTACATATAAGGAATAGTAACTATTCTGTTTTCTTTCTATTAAACCTAATTAGGAGTTTCTTTCTCTCTCTCTCTGTTCATTCTCCTTTGTTGGATACGGACACTTTAGAGTTAGGAAATATCACTTACCAAAGGATGATGATGGCATGTGTATAAGATCAATTTGATCCCTTTACAATATTTTAGTAGAATGCCATGTATAGATTTTAGTGATTAAAATATTCTTCCCGAGTCATATATAGTACATATCATCATCATTGGCTTGACAGTCCTGTATGGGCCTGGCCTTTTTCGGAAACTTCTGCCAGCCCTCCTTATTCATTGCTAAGTTACTCCATTTTTAATTCACAAAGTCTTAAAAACAGTTGTTATTTTGTCATTGTTTGGTCTGTCCAGCAGTTATCATTTCTTCAATTTTTTTACTAAGTAATTTAAGGAAATTACAACGTCAACTAGGATATACATTAAAATAAATTTTAATATACTTCAGTATTTCAGCAACGTCACATTGCCATTTTCAAGAAACTTAAGAACAAGACACGTGCACGCACGCACAACAAACAGTAAATGAGGAAGAAGCAGGAAGTTATTATTTCTCCTTAAGTCCTGATGGTGATTTCTCCTAAAGACCAGAGTGGCTGTATTGGTGAAACTGGATGTACATCTTGTCTGGTCTTGCTGACCATGCATTGAATACCTGCCAATAGAAGAAAGCCACGATAGTACACCGTAGTAAATACAAATATGAAAGGCTTTTCATGGAATCTGCTTCAGCCCTAAGAAACAATCCAAACCTCAACAAATTTGGCTGCATGAGACTGCCTCAAATTTGGGAAACCTACATCAGAAGACCTTCAGCCCAATCGCCCAAGAATACCAACATTGCCCACTAGGGGACACCATCAGAACTTTAGGAGAAATAATAGCTTCCTGCTTCTTCCTCATTTACTGTTTGTTGTGCCTGCGTGCATGTGTCTTGTTCTTAAGTTTCTTGAAAATGGCAACGTGACGTTGCCGAAATACTGAAGTATATTAAAATTTATTTTAATGTATATCCTAGTTGACGTTGTAATTTCCTTAAATTACTTAGTAAAAAATGCATAACCAATGTCTAAGCCTTTCCACGAGAATCGTTTCTTCAAATTTCATGACAAGATAGTTTTTCTGAGATTGGGATATCAGTCCCATGTCCAACCCAGGAATTCTGGAGAGCCGATGTTTTCTGTTAGGGTTTTCTCCCTTAGCTGACCTTTTCCAATTTGAAAGTGTTGGGAACATGCTTTTTTGCTCTTGCATAACTTAGCTGTAAAACATTGCCCAGGAGCCATGCTGAGTACAAATGTACTATCCGATGCATGCATCGGATAGTACATTTGTACTCATCATGGAACAGATTTTTGAGATGTATATAACTCATGAAAACTAGTTTTCTAGTTTTTCTTAAAAAAAATCATAAATGTTTAGAAAATGTGCATTTTATAGATACATCAATTGTATCTATGAAATGCAAATAAATCAACCTAATTCATGAATTTCAAATCATGAAACTTGCAGCATGCAATCTCTTCAGTTACCTTGTTTCTTCTGTGTTCATTATTGTGCTGCAATATTTTTACTTTGGAAGTTCTGTAAACCATCTTTGTAAATATTGTATGATTGTTCCTATGCAGTCACATTATATAGTACTTAATGTAATTATATAGTACTTAATCTTTTGAAACTTAAAAAATATTACTTTTCAGCTTCTTCGAAAACGTCATATTGGTAATGATATTGTTACTGTTGTCTTCCAAGAGCCAGATGCTCAGCCATTCACACCTAAGAATATTCGTTCACACTTCCAGCATGTCTTTATTATTGTGCGAGCAATCAATCCATGCACAGACAGCACTCGCTACAGGTAAAATTGTCAAGTGCATTAAATTAGAAATTCTTTGAAATTTATCCAATATTTTAAAGGCCTAAATTTACACATTAGTACTTCATAAAATCTGTAATCATTTAATTTGATAATTTTTATATTTTACATTACAAAGATTTTCATTTATATGAATTGAGGACTGAAAAAGTAGCATTGTGTATATTGTTTAGCAAGAAAGCAGTTGAAATAAGTTTGTTTCTGCACTTTGTTTGTAAAACTTTCTTTCAGTCCATTATAATTAATTAATAACGAATCGTTTTCTAACATTATTAGCATGTGCAACTTTTTTAATGAACTGATATATATTTGTTTCACTTACCAATTTCTGATTTTAATGAAGTGTTCAGAATTGAAATAGCTTGGAGCATTATGTTGAGTGGTGTATATGTAACATCATGGTGGCTGGTGATTGTTTTGTGTATACAATGGTACATTGTGCCCTTCGATTGGAATAGGCCTAAGTTCGATTCTCTGGATCTTTATCTGGACGATTTCAATCGAAGGTGAGTTAGCCGATCTCATACGGAGGTAGCAGGGTTTTTTCTCCCGGAAACTCGAGTTTTTCATCCCGCATACAGACAAATCGGCCCTTCAGAACACACGCAATTTACAGACAAAAAATACTAGTTGTGGTAGTGGTGGAGGTGGGCGGTAGATGGCGTTGATTCGTAGTAGAGGTTCGGTGTAGTGGTTGAGACAGTAGTAGGTGTCCTCCCGCGATGAGGCTTCAGACTCCTTGGAGGTTTCACGAATAATAATAATAATAATAATATGTTTGTAATAAATTTGTACTCTGTGTCTGAGTGGTGGTTTTAATGTGACATTCATCTAGGACAGAGACCTCGATCAAATCCTGGAAATAATGGGATGAATTTTGTATGCCTTGAATTTTTTAGATAAGGCAACAGGTCCCTATCAATTGTCACATGGTTTCTTTTTTCCTCTCTCAGGAATAACTCTGCTTTTCCTCCCAGATCAGAAAAATGAGCTTGAGCACATTGTGTGTGATTTCATATCATAATACATTAATATCTCATGGACATGTGAACAATTCTAACAACCAATCAACCAGCCATTCTTCAGGGTGTAGCACACAAATAAGTCAAAGAAGCCTTGAGTTAGGAAAACTCAAATATTTTGGAAAGATCTGGCATTCTTTGAGATAGAATGTCAGATTGCACAAATGCTGCTCTTGTGGTAGAAGGAATTGTGAAATGTGTTGTTGCTGTAATTTGAGGTTCAGTTAAAAATAGTTGATTGATGTTATGTCATTTATAATAATGTCATGAATGTTGAAGTGGATATGGAATGGAAGTGTTATAACACCAATCATGTTATAACATTAATTTTGATATATTTTGTGTTAGATAGGCTGTCTGAAGAAAGACTGTCTAAGTTCAGTTCTAGTCGCCAACTAGAAGAACTTTGTTTACCACTTCCTGAGTAAGTCGATTTCTTGCACAGGCAAGTAGGGTTTTTTCTTCCTGTAAACTGAAGAAAATCATCTATAGAACTTGCATTATAATATATATATAGTGTAAGTTCTGTGGATGATTTCCCTTATCCTAGCACTATATGCAGTAATATATATTGTTAGGATAAGAGTCTATGAGATGGCAGAAGTTGTCTGTCATACTCTCCTTCTCCAGATGACAATTAAAATTGCTGATAGTCTTGGGCTAGCTATTATGTGATTAGCTAAGGATGTGCCTAGCTGCCCACTAGTCTTCAAAAGTTTAGGGCTAAGTGGTTGGACTAAAATGACTTTATTTTTTTATATTATGTATATTTCTGGTAGTATGCTCTGAGGGAAGTTTTTATGGTCTCATCAATAATATAGTTACAGTAAACCCTCGATTTAACGGACAAAATTTCCGGTCCGTATATGATGTGAAAATTAACACCCTTAATTTTAAAATGCTTTTAACCAAGATTTCCTTATAATTAAATTAACAGGTTATTTTTTATTATTAATTTTTTTAAAAAATATTAAAAAAAAACAAATTTTGGTGAATAGGCCATCATATGTTGGAAAAACACTGTAGTAATTTAGCTGACATAAATGAGTCACCACTCATAAAACATGTTTGCCAAATGATTAGGACGTGATCACACCAATTGCACTGTAATTGGTTCTTTTATTGCATCGCGTGACTTTCTGCGACAGTTTTATTATACATATTTTCATAATTTTAGGGAGTTAATTATAAAAAAACAGCAGAATTCAAAAGTTCAAAAAAAAACTTGATTGTTTTTTCAAAGCAGGATTACCTAAACCAAGTGCCTCAACATCGAACATTAACTTCACATTAACTTATTTAAAAGTGCGAAAATTATGTTAAAAATTGTGTGTAAAACAATTTTTTTATTATTACAGTGCTAATATTGATAAAATTACAGTATAGTATTACAGATATTTTTATTTTAAAAAATTCTCGATTTAACGGACACCTCTTAGACCCTATTAGTTCTGTTAAATCGAGGGTTTACTGTATTTGTTCTTTGCTTTACATAGTTGATGGTAGGGCAATATAGATTCATTTGAATCTGCATTTTCCATATAGAATACAATCTTCCTTCGGTAATGTGATCTCGACAGCATCCTTCCCCCTCCTCATGGGGCACCTGTCTGTGGTGGAGGGGGGACCTCCCAGTGATGATACTGGCCATTTTTATTCCTCCACTTATTCTGTGCTTTTCTTCCCATATTCTTTGCTCTACTTCTCCTAAGTCTTTTATGCTATCCTATCTTCCAGACCACCATCGCTGGATCATGCCCCACTGCTGTATTTGCCATGTGGCAAGACCTGCTAACATCTGGAAAGGGGGGGGGATTCTGGTAGTGCTGCACTACTTTGGTCTTTACATCAATATGACAAGCAGTCCTGGAATGCCAGGCCAGAATCATTGGCTAGTGGGCTTTCCTGCAAGGGTCAACAGTGTTGCTGTAAATCTCCCACTCCATGGCTTGGGATCAGGGTTCAGGGCTTACTGTGGTTCCTGTATGGTGTCTAGAGTCGCTCTGGCATTCCTCTCCCAAACACAGTCATTGCTTGTCAGTGAATGGACATCCATCTGTTGCTCTATGGTGGGTGGGGAGCTCTGGTGCTGAACAGAAAATCCTTTGAGCATGAATTTTTCATCCTTAAATTTTTCAGGGGCCCTCACAACTTCCCAACCAAGTACTGATACCTGTAAATATATCACTTGATTACAGAAGTAAAAAACAAAACACGTGATAACATTCTAAATGTTTCAGTTTTTCTCATCATCCATGTAACAGATGAAAAGCCAATAGGGAAAATAGTTGATTGGTGTTGATTGGTGATTCAAAATGGTTTAGAAAGACTGGCAGGATTTCCCAGAGCAGTTTAAAAACTATGATCTGGTGATATCCTTGTGGAAACATCATGTCAGCAACAATATGAAAACTTTCTGAGTGCAACATCAATGGGTAGAATACCAATTACAGTAACACCTCATAAATCACTAACTTTTCTAGAGGTTGATATCAGAATGGGATCTTAATGTTCTAAATGAGGAAACATGTTCAGAGCTTAAAGATCAGGAAGTGACTGATATGAGTGCATTCTGATACGTAGAGATGGTTACCTGGTTCCAACCAGGAACATCATCCTTACTTTTGGTACATCTAAACCTCCATCTGTAAAAGCAAGGCATCTTAGTTGTCCTGTTAGGCTGTACATCCCTAATCCACTGGGATGCTTTAAATGTCAGAAATACAGGCATGTCCAAACTGCCTGTCATGGCTCTACTTCCTGTGCCCTATGTGGTAGTAAAGAGCATGAGAATAAATCTTGCTATTCAAAGAAAGCTAATGTGTTAACCATCACTGGATGACAAGGGAGGGTCTCGCATCTGTGGTCAGATGCGAGACCCTCCCTCAACATTTCTATGCATGGCAGAAGATTACCCTATTATCCATTCCGATAATAGGGTAATCAATGTGTTTTGTAGGATGGGTGTTTATTATTACACATTGGAAAATTAGCCTTTCTTTTATGAAAATTCTAATTTTTAAAGTGGTGACTATTTTGCTTGTATAACAGTTGGAAAATTTAAGTATAAAGCACATGATTTCGTGTGTTGGTGATGAATTTGTATATCACCTTATTCCTTTCTCCCCTTCAACATGAAATGACTCTTCTTGGTACTGTGCCAGCTAGAGTTCTCGCAACTGTGGGCAAACTATACTCCCATGTATGCCAGAGATGGATGAAAAAGAAATACAAAAGATAAAAGCATTACTAAATATATCATATCAGGATGCATAGAAATCTTCTTATGCTGAAAAGATGACAATTAAGAAAATATCAATAATAACTCAAATCCATATGTCTATTCTATTATATGATAATTTCCCCATCCCTGAACTTATGATCTTACGTGCTACTTATCTGTGTGGCATGCCAGTCATACAGTCTCATTCCTGAAACTATTCCAAAAATGATCCCATTTGATAAGAACCCACTCATGAAGAAGATTATGGCAAGTATCTCGCCTAAAGATAAACCATCAGACGTTCCTCATAGAAATATGGATGCTTCTGTATCCACTGAAAGTAAACTAAACTCATCAAACAATCCTGACATGTCAGATGATGCATTAAGCATTTTTCCAGAAGAAGAGATGAATGCTAGCTATCTGTAGGGTATCTGTATTAAAATGCTGATATCCCACAATTTAAAAATATAAAAACAATTAAAGTTAAGAAATTAGTAATGTACTATTTTATTGTTAGTTAAACATGTTTGTTTTTGCATGTTATAAGCAAGACAATTTGAGATGTTATTTTTATCTTTAACTAATGAAGTCTTTCTAAGATGTGAAATAAATTTATTAAAATTAGTTATTGAGCTTAATTGTAATTTTGTATGTGCCATCAAAAGTTTGTAAGGTTGATGTTTATCTAAGCAAATGTTATTTACAATATGTTGTCAATAGGGAGTGAAGCAAAAGTTTCTGGTATATTATCAGAAGTGATTAAATGAACCTACGTAGCTCAGTGCATAGAAGATTATGAAATGAAATGAAGAACTGCTATAAATTCTGGCTGTTTTATTGTGAAATTGTTATTAAATAAAACGTTCCTGCACTGTGAAGAAGGAACTTTGTTGTTTTAAGCTCAACACTGGAAAGCAGTAATGGCTGCACATGCTGGCGGACTTGAATAGAAGTTTCTCAGTTACACTTTCGAGCATGCATGGAAGAAAGGAACGTTATTGACATTACTAAGCATTCAGCTATCCATGGAGTAAGAAAGCAACACAGCAGGAGAAAACTGTGGTGTTTCTGTGTCTTCAATATATAAAGACAATATATAAAATATATAAAGACTGGACAGAAATAAGAGGAAAAGTTAGACATAGAAGACTGAATGAGGATAGCCTCATATAAAGAGATAAGTGTGGGGTTTTTAATAGTCATTAATTCATATAGGATTTATTTTAGTTGAAGCTGAAAGGAACTTTATTGATTTCCAGTTTGTATAGAATAGGCCCAGTAAAGTTTGTTTTATTTAGGATTCTCAGTCTGATAAGTGATTTTTAACTGTAGATGTGGTTTTTTATTTCTTCAGATGCTTTCATATAGAAGGCAAAGAGTGTTCTGCAGTGTTGATCTGTTATAGTTTCAAGAAGAATGTGGAGACTTTCATACAGAAAGTTAATTCATTCTAAAGTGGTGAGTTTTTAGTAGTTTATTCAATGGAGCTTGCTGTTACTTTCATGTAGAAAGTGAAGTTATGGAAGTGCATTGGATGAGGCCAGATATGTTTTCTTCGGTGTTCTGTGATTTTAAAATTTGACTGTTCTGTTGCTTCATATAGAGCATTTTTGTTTTGTGTTTTTCTCCTGTGTGAACTCAAGAAGGAATAAAAGTTTTCTAGTAGGCCAAGAGACTAATGTTAGATCTTGAATGATGACTCTATCTAGAATAGAACTGCTCCATTCAAGATTTAACAATAAGAACAATATCAAGCAAAAGCACACTTGTACTCTTGGCAAAACAGACATAATATGTGAAGATGCTGATATTAACTTTGCTTAAAAAGGAATTAAAATATAAAGGAGGAGGTTGAATCCTTAATTAAAATGAAATCGAAGAAGGAAATAAATATTAAATTGTACTATGTTTAAAGTTATTGTCTAATATAGATGGAATCTTAATTTGTCAAAAACATCAATGTTAAAATATGCCATGTATAAAGTCGTGTATCATTGTGCGAACGAAAGTTCAAAGGTTGCAGTTTGACCACCAAAGATGACATAACGAACAATGAGTAGGCATTCGTGGAAGGCGCAAGAAATTTGCATTCCCCGAAAAAAGTGATGCGCTTATAGCAAGGAGGTGAAGTCACTCGGAGACAGCAAATGGGAGAGTGTCGTAGACAAGTTTGGAGTGCGGAAAGAGGGCGCTATAATGGAGTTTAAAATGGATTCACATTGTTGAGAGGGATCTCCTTTTTTAGCTTCCTTTTACGTTTTTCTCCTGGTTCCTGTGGTGTTCCCTGGTCACGTGTGCCCTCCCCATGGGTCTCCTGCTCGAAGTTCCCGAGCGGATCAGCATGCCTGAGACAAGATGTGTGAAGTCGGCAAAGCGGCAGCATGTTTCCCGATGCTGAGCGATGCGAATCGAAGAAAATATAGCACGAGATGACGGCAGTGTTTGAGTTTTAGACCATCGGTGCAGATCTAACTGATGAGAAAGCAGCAAAGGATTCCTTTGAAGATAAATCGTGTTAGAAACGGCAACGCAAAAAGTTCATAAGCCCAGGAGAAACAAGTGGCGAATTCGGGACGAGCACGTGGTGGCAATCCATCGTACAGGTACAACCTATAACAAAGAGCAGACGGCAGGATCAAGGAATCATCTAACAAGGTGGTAATGTACAAATCTTCCTTTTTATTTATGTGTTATCTATTGTGACGAAGGTGTAAATTGGACAGAGTTTAGAAAAGAAGAAAGAGAAAATCTTGAGACAATTTCCTGTGTTATGTTAGTCGAATTGGACTGGTAGTCTACGTTCATAAGTTGTCTAGACCAAGTTTAATGTGTATGGGTCGTTAGTAGCAGTATCTAGTTTAATGCCGACATCCATGTTTGTAATATAGATGAACATAAGATTCTCATGGGTGTGTTTGAATAGCCTGTCTGTTTGATTATTATTACCCTGCTTTACTTGTATTTTAGTATTAACCTTGGTTTGCTTGATTACCATTTGTTGTTTAAATTGTGATGTTCTTAGATAAATAATAAATATGTTTTCCCATGTATACCTTAGTTTGTCTGAGTAAGAGATTGAATTTTACCACTCACGAAAATATTGAACCTATGTTTTAGAGGAAAAAAGGAGAATTTAAGATTGTCAAGGCCATGACTGTATACTGAGAACTCAATCTACCTAACTACTTAATCTATATAAGGTATTACTTGAATTCTGGGAAAGTTTCTTTGGATAAGAATTTCTATCCTAGAGTTCTGACTGGCGCAGCATTAACAAATAAATTTCGTCAGAGCTCGAAGAGAGAAACAGCCCCAGAAAGTCAGTCTAGAAGCTAGATCTCAGTAGGCGCAAGGAGAACAATAGAGGTAAAATATATAGGGAAACAACGACGTAACACTAAGGTTCCAGAAGTTTTGTCTACATAGGACTATCTTTTGGTTTATGTGATTGTAAAGAAGTTGTGTAGCCATAGTGTTTTTCTTATTTTGATTTGGAGAAAATACATTGATGTTTGCATCTACATGCAGCTAGATTTAGGACTTTAGTTACAGTGTTCTCTTTTTATTTTGAATTTAAGAGTTTTAACCACTCGGAATGTTTGTGTGAGTGAGGGAAGTAAAAATATACACATACTTCCCCACCCACACACACACATCCATATTTCCTTCAATCAATAGATAAATATAAGCCTGACAGAGATAAGACTTCAACATCTCTGAAATCAGACAACCCTACCAAGCCAAAACAATAGGAAAATTTCTAGTGTAAGACTGTGGTGGGTTTCAGCATCATATTGATAGCAAGTTTCTTCTGCAGGAAACACATTTCAAACCAGTTATGATCCAACCTTAAGACATTTTACTGTTTTTGTAAGGACAGAACTAGATGGCCCTTCTCATGGTGGAGTAGCTATCCTAGTGGGGAGTCATACTCCTTTCCAAAATGTCCAGCTTAATACTGCTCTGGAAGCAGTTGCAGCTTGCATAACTTGATGTTCCATTTATTTGCCACTGGTGTTAGTGATTTAAATGAAATTGAATTCGCTAATCTTTTATTGCAACTGCCTCAGCCCATACCACTCATGGGTGATTGTAATGAACATATCCAGTGGTGAGCTATAAGGGGCTCATGTGAACCCTTTTTAAAGTTCTTGATGTTCCATTTATTTGCCACTGGTGTTAGTGATTTAAATGAAATTGAATTCGCTAATCTTTTATTGCAACTGCCTCAGCCCATACCACTCATGGGTGATTGTAATGAACATATCCAGTGGTGAGCTATAAGGGGCTCATGTGAACCCAAAAACTTTTGTTATTTTTTCAAAAAAAAAAAAAAAAAAAAAAAAAAAAAATTTTTTTTTGAAACATTAAGCAACAAACTCGTACGGTAACCTAACAAAAATTGGTCTATTTGGCAGTGTATAGATTATTTGGAGTTATTGTTTCAACTCCTCTATAATGAATGCACCCAAGTTTGAAAATAAAATAAGCACATGTGCTATTTTTACCCTTCTCCTTTTTTTTTTTTTTTTTTTTTTTGCTCGACGATGCGAGCCCTTTGTTAAAATTTTCATAGCTCACCCCTGGACATATATCACTCTTTGGGGTAGTGTCAACACAAGTAGATGAGGTTGTATCATTGAGTGCATGCTTCACTACCATGGCCTTACCATTCCTAATAACAGTCAGTACCTTTTTCCAAATGCCTACCCATTCATATCCTGTAATAAATCTTACAATCTGCTCTCCTGACATCTTTCCGCTGCTCATCCCAAATGAGTAGTGGAAGTAATAATTGGAGTAATAATTTTTCTGTTATTTTCACTGTCTTCACAGGAACTACATTCTCCTACATGGATGCCTGTGTGGACATCCATGTAGGATAAAGTATGCCAGGTTGACTGGCATACCATACTTTATCTCATCTTGCAAAATTTAATGCTGAAGCAGTCAGTCATTGATTGTATTGTCTATGTGGCAACAGCTGTAATTCCGAAAACATCATCTCGATTTTCATTCTACCCAAAGACTGTGGCGGAATCCAGAGTATCGAGCAACCAAAAAAGATGTAGACAGAGGATGCGGTATATTTCATAGGTACCTTACCACATCACATCTAATAGCCTTTAAATGTGCTTGGGCCGAAGCACGTTATGTTGAGACATTAGTCAATAACAGTCTTGGATCAGTTTATATCATTGATTTATCTAACAACCAGTGCAAAAATTATATGGGATAAAATATGGGAAATGAAAAGCAGATATACAATGCACTGTCTTATCTACCTTGGAAAGTAATAGATGTGCTGTTTGCTGATCTTAAAGCTGTGTTGCAGACACTTTGGGAGATAACTTTGCTAGAATCTCAGCAACAGCTTCTTATCCTCCTGAATTTTTTAATATTGAAAGATTAACAAGAGAAAAGAAATATCTGCTAAACTTTTCTACCAATGTGCCAGAGCTATACAGTCAGCCTTTCATTAAGGAGGAAATAACAAAGAGCATTTCTACTGTCATGATGTTGTAGGTCCTAATGACATCCACTATGAGATGATAAAACATCTTCCATTGATCTCCTTCTCTTACTGTGCTGCAAAAGACTCAAGAAGAGGACTTACCAGATTGTTTGCATAAGTCAGTTTTCAATAGACTGAAAACATTCCAAAACCTGGAAAGGAATCTAACACGAGCAAACAATTATCAACCTATTGCTCTGATCAGCTGTCTTTGTAAATTAGAAAAGTGGTAAATGCATGGCTACTCTGGGATTTTAGAAAGCAATAAGCCTCTTTTGAACACAGTGTGGCTTTTACAGTCGATGAACATTGGACCATTTAGTCTGTTTACAAGCATGCATAAGAGATGCTTTCCTCAAATGATGGTTTCAGTCTTCTTTGACTTGGGAAAAGCATATGACACAGCCTGGAGATATGGCATATTAAAAGACTTCTTTAATTTTGGTCTGAAGGAGACACCTTTTTTATACATTCTTTACACACATTCATCAAATTAAGGTCAAATGCAAAAACACATTGAATCTCCTTCACTCTTTTTGCTATCAGAGTTAATTCATTCACTGAACAGCTTCCTCCCAAAGTAAATAATGCTGTTTATGTTGATGACTTCACAATTTACTGTCACTCCTACACCATGAAGATAATAAAAAAAAGAGACACAGTTAATAAACAGTTAACTGTGTCTCTTCATAAGTTTCTTAGTAATGGTTTTTGGCAGATAAAACTGTCTGTGTACACTTCTGCTGAAAACATATCCTTTACTCAGATCCTGATTTAAGAATAGGACGAAGTTTTATTCAAGTAGCACCAGAGGCCAAGTTCTTAGGCCTCTGGGTGCTACTTATCAGACAGCCTACATTCTTTATACATTTTCATCAACTTAAAGACAAGTGCAGAAACACATTGAATCTCCTTCACATTCTATTCTCTGTTGAAATAGAATGCTGATCGATGTTCCTTGTCCATCATGCACTTGTATGGTCAGTTGATTATAGCTCATAGGTTTACAGTTCTGTAAGGGAGAGAATGCTCCAATGATTCAATTCCTTTCATCATCAGGGTGAATAGCTACTGGTGCTTTTTGCATATAACCCACTCAGTCTTTATGTTGAAGAAAATGAACCTGATCTAATGCTTAGACAAACACAGTTGTCTCTTATCTGTGTCCTAAAAATAAAGTTTCTTCCAGATCATCCTATGTAGACTAGTATATTTTCTGTGTTGGGCAGCTCATCAGACTATAATATGTCTCCTAGATATGTGTGTTAGGGATTATGGAAGCTACTGGCATGAATGTTGACAACATTACCTGCACCAAACATAATATTCCTCCATAGCAAGTTTTCATTTCATCCTGTAACCTCTCACTTTTTCTACAACAGAACTCTCCCACTCCATCTGTCTACCTTCAGTTGTTCAATGCACACAGAGTAGCCCACTCTGATTTCTTGCCAATCTATGCTGTCAGTTCAAGATCCGACACCTCTGTTGGTTGTGCTGCTGTGTTTTCTTACATTATTTTCTCCCTCCAGATCTCACTTAATTGCAGTAATTATACAGTAGAGATGTATGCCACTCAACTTGTGCATATACATATATAAAAAAGAACTAGAAGATGTGTCATTTATTCAGACTCATTGAATACTTTGCAGGCATCTCATCTGTTGTGCATAATCTACATCCAGTGCTTTATGAGGTTTTACAACTGATCTATAAAATGAAGATCCTTAATTTTGATGTTCTATTGGATCATTGGAATTAAAGAAAATGAGAATTGCAGATACAGCTACTAGATCAACTTATTCTTTTTCCATATACTGTTTGACAGTCCCATATATACACAGACTTCAGACAGCTTATAAGATTAAAGCTAATTACCCAATGGCAGTCTTCATAGCAGGAAGCACTGACAAATAAATTGCAAGAGAACCTGTCACAATTTTTTTGCACATTCTTATTTATTAAGGGCTGGGCTGATGACCTACTTTAGTGGTGAAAAATGCAGCATGTGTTTCACAATTTGACACAAGAGGAACAGAATTTTTACTAATCCAGCTGAGCCACTACTAATCCACTCAGGCAGATGTTATCAGACTTGGACAAATTGCATAACTTTTAAATTTTTTACAAAGAATTATTTATTTAAGCACATTTGAGTGTAAAATCTATGTTTGTGTAGATACTGAACTATTTAATTTACAATTTTTAAATTTGCTTTTAGTACAGTACATATTATTTACTAATTCATTACTTTATTACTATTTATTATTACTTTCTGTGCTGCTGTAACATTTTCTTTGGTGCAGTATGACCTTGGCTGTTCTTGCACCAATAAAACATTAATCAATCAAAAGCATTCCTCCTCATAGCATATTCTAGCAAATTATGTTTAAATGGAAAAAGAATTATCTGCTATCTAATCATGATCCCTGTTGCATTACCATTAGAGTCGGCTTTGTGTCTTATGTAACAGTTAGCTGGCCTATGAAACTGCCTTGTTGTGCTCCTCCAGTAGAGGTGGCTGCAATGAATGATAGCCAGGAACCCTTACTTATTGGCCAAACATGTCCATATTCATTTCAGGCCTCCAATAATCATGAGATATTTCCCCCTTATGAAGGTTATCACTAGTAAGTCTAGTTGGTATTTCTTTCAAGCTTTCTAATAAAAGCATATCTTTCTAATAAGAGATATGCTTTTATTAGAAATGCTTGCTGTTTTGCCAGAACTCTTTTAGTGGGAGCCTTTTCCTTGCTCATTTGATTTTGATGATGTCTTTTGGTTGGAATGACCTAAATTTGAATCCTATTTAGTTCTTGAAGAACTTTTTATAAGGTTCCCCCCACATTTAGTGGCGAGTCAGCTGGTCTCGTATGAAGTGGGATTTTCATCCATGAAACTTAGGTTTTTCATCCAAAAAAGCATGTAAACTTGCTAGAAGAGTGCACACAATTTACAGACATAATAGACTGTTCTCATTGCTTCATTTGCTTAGGCTTTAATTCAAAAAAAAAAAAAAAGCCAGTCAACACAAGCCATGCCACAGGAAGACTGTTGATTGGCAAAAGGCTGTATATTGCACTTTTCATCATCATGATGGTAAGGGACAGTTCCTGTCTCTATGGAGAGTTCCCTCTTCCGGTCATATTTCCAGCTTTCCTGTTTAGTAGCTTATAATCTCTTCCGATTGATCTACACACCTCCTCTAAGAATGTATATATTGGCAGTCTTCTCCTTCTTTTCCCAGGTATCTTACCTTGTTATAAGTTTATAACCCATTTGTTATGTCTCCAAAGAATTTCATCTTTTTTTTCAATGATTGCTTTCTTCAGTACTCAACTCTGTTTTATTTCATTCAAGACTTCTTCATTAGTTTTTCTTTCTCTCCATTTTATTCCTGGCAGTACTCTCCAATAGAACACTTCAAATTTTTCAATTCTTTTCCGGTCTTCTTCTTTTATAGTCTCCTAGTCTCATAACCACCTTTTGAAATTAAATGCTTTTATAAATCTTTTTCTGTATGTCTTTACTTATCTTGCCCGGTAATAAATGATCTCTTTTCTTTAATTCTTTTGTCATAGCACTTCTTTTTTGGATTTCCAACTCATATTTTCCATCTTCTTGAATAGTTCTTCCAAGATATATGAATGATTTTACTTATTCAATATTCTTACCTCTAATCACTATTTTATCGATCTTATTTTTGTCTTTTAACCTGCCACCATTATTTTAGTTATTGCTGTATTTAAGTCCATAATCAGATTAAAACATCATCCATCATAAATAATAGCTGTTTTAAATCCTGTTAATCCTCTAATACAGCTATATCATCAGCAAACTAAACAGAGGAAAACTCACGTAAAAAATTTATTATTACTTCAATGTCGTAGGCATCTCCAGTACAGGATTAGAGAATGGCAAATAAACAACAGACAATTCTAAAAAACTCCACCTTAGTAGCTAATGTAAGATAACTAAACATAGTCAATAATTTCTGACTCAAAAAAAAATGTATGTATGTGTATCATCATCAAATTCCTTATATATACCCTCACGGGATGTATAGGATAATTACGATAGTACTACATGAAAAAGTTACACCATTACTAACTCTGATCAACGATTTTCCTCCAAATTAATCTGTTATCTGCCAAGACTCCAACATTGTCAGATCTTATATTTCTGTCTTTTAAGGCACTTTTTTACTGTATCAATCCACTTACATCTTGTCCTTCCTCTGGGTCTTTTCACTCCACTAATCATTCTCAGAACTCTTATATCTGTGATCTCCAGTCTTTGATCAAGTATTTCTAACCCACCTTTCAGATCCATAAGTTAAAATTGGTTTGAACACTGTCGTGTATACAGCTAATTTAGTGTTTTGACTAATTTCTTTCTTATTCCATATAAATTTATTCAGCTCTCTCCCTACCATATCAGCTTTACTAATTCTGTTGTCTACTTCCATATTTAATTTGCCATCTTCACGAAAAATTGTGCCTAAATAGCTTAAATGTTTCACTTGTTCTATAGGTTTAGAACTTGGTTATTTAACTTGATTATTCACTTGTATTTTTAATTTATGATATAACCAAGTGAAAAACTTGCAACAGCTATCTATCTCTAATCCCGAGTATTTTTAATAATAAGGTATGACACCTTTTGGCAACTGGTATATGTAAATATGACTTCACCATTACTTCCATTTCAGTATCACCACTTCTGGGTCTGGCTCCCACTGATGAGACCTCAGTGAAGGTAGAAACCAGTCTGGATAGTGACCCTTCCCTTAATGCATAGCATTATACATTTCCCAAGATGTGCTTTGCATTATGGGATACTGAGGCAAGTGATGAGAACTTATACCACCTTTGCCAAGTTGTCCCAGTCCTGAAAGATACTTCAGGCGCAAACTTTGTTTTGCTTACACTTGGATAATGGATTAAACCAAGTATATATAATTTTTTGGTATCTTTAATTTATTTATATCTTACAGGATGATATGTCTCAGAATTGCATGCTTTTTGTATTCTACATGCAACTCTTAAAACATTTTAAAACATCTCTTTGATTCCCATGGAATGCTAACAACAGTTTCCACGGCCTTCTGACCAATGTACAGAGAGAGAGAGAGAGAGAGCATTAGAACAGATGGAGGATTATCTAATGCTAATCTGTTATTAAATCCAAATATAAAATAATCAGGCTTAGATACTAAATCTGTTATAAAAATTGCATAAACATTAATTGTAATAGCAACTGTCATTTTTACTGCATAGGTTTAAGGGAAAGTCAGTTCAAGAAAGTACTGAAAGAGGAAAAAGTGCAGAAATGGAAAGTTAGCATATGTAAATTTGACTACCAAAGCATAAAACAGCCTGCATTTCTTGTTTTACTGTATGGACATTCCTGTGCTAACCAGCACTCGGCAGATGGGTCATTCAGCCCTTATATGATTACTAGTATGTCTGTATGTATGAATAAATCAAGAAACTAAAATTCTTGATTTCTTCAACTAATTGCTTCTTTAAAAATTCAAAAATGCAGAATTGGACAATTCCATTTTAAAGTTGTGGTACAAACATAAACTAATCAAACTATTGATGAGCTCAGTAAACAGGCAATCAGCAGAAATTGGAAATAGTGAATTTTATTCAGGAACCACATGGAAATATGTTTGAGATAATTCAGATCTCACACAAAATTCATGTGGAATTCAATGATAAGGACATTGCGGTTGTGCACCAACTCCATTATTCACAAAATAACAAGCCAGAATATGTAATTGTTAAATTTGATCTAAGGCAACAACAGACAAATGACTGGAAGGTTACAAGAACATAAGATATAAAATAAGTGCTAGTGATGTGGTGATGTTAATCATCGTTTCAGAGATGGTAAAGACATATTTAAATGAACACTTGACTAAACGTGAAGGGCATGTTCATCTTTTGTGGAGGGTAACCAGAAGAAGATTATGTTACATAGAAGAATATAAAGACTAAACTGTATCTTTTCATGATATTTGCTGTTGCTTCAGAGATACTTGTGATATATGAAATTGGGATTCACCATACAGGTTCAGGGTTCCTAGGGAAAGGCTCGATGCATTTAATCTTTCTTGAAGTGAAGCCATTCTGTAGCAAGATGTTTTGGATGGTATCAAGTTCTAATTGGAGATCCTCAGGATTGGAGTAGACAACAATGGGCTCTATTAAATAAGAATTTGTTGACACTCATGTTTTGAGATGGATGATGGACTGAATCTTGTATGAATGGAAATTCATACAAGATACATACATTGGAAATACTCTAGATGGAGTAGCAAAGGAGGATGTCCAGGAAGGCTAATTTTTCATCCTTTTCTTTCTCCATCATGAAGTTTATGTTATGGGTGAAGGTTGTCACTCTTGGTTAGGAGGGTAGTGATTCTAAAGGTTTTCAAGCTAAATGGCAAAAGCATCATCTACATAGCATACCCAAAAAGAATGTTGAAATTGTATTCAGGAGGATGAGTCTTCAAGGTGTTCCTGAGAAATTATCTGATGCAGGACGAAGGAGATTTTCTATAGCAGTTCCTTTGATTATTGGCAAAGTTGGTTTCTGCAGACGAAGTAGCCTATGTGGAGGGAACTCCTGAGATAATAGCTGGAGAATAGGCTAGCAAGAGTTACACTGGTGAATAGGGACTGTATGTGAAAACTGATCACGATATCCATAGCTTGCAGGGATGTGCTTCATCTTGTGAATGTGAAGTACAGGCGCTAGTACATTGATGATGGCCTGCTCATTTTTGGCTAGAATATTTGCATTATTGTGAATATGTGTTTTTTTATAATCATTGTAAATTCTATCCTTTGTTCAATGATGTTCCTTAAGGTAAAAAATGTGATGTACAGTACTCTCTCCTGTTCTAAAACCAACTTGCTCATGTCTTAATATCTTTTCTATTTCATTTTTAATCGTATTTATCAAAATTTTACAGAAAAATTTTGGAAGTGCTACTACAGCGATTAATTCTCCTATTTTAGTTGTTTTAAGCATTGCTCTTCCTTTCCATTTTTCATCTTTTCTAATGCATTCATTATTTCATTTTTAGATATTGATTCAAATGTAATATTTAAATCTATGCATATAGGAAGTTCTTCCATTAGTGAACTTCTAATCATGTCAGTTATATTACTTTCTACATTTCACTCTATCTAGTAGACAAGCTTAGATGTTGAATATTATTCATAACTTATTTTAACAGTACAACACCAAATAAACTAAAGTATAATAAAAGATGTTAATTAACTGGCATATATTTTTCTGGATTTCAAACCAGCATCTTCAATGAGTAAGTGAAACAATTCAAATTGCAATGGATAAACGATCTAAAGTCCCATTTTGGCACCCTCTAATGTTGTAATGAAATAGTATTATGAAGGAACCATTAGTTTATATGGGAATAGTGATGAATGAAGTGGAGGTGACTAGTCTATTACAGAACCTTAATGTGAACACATCTGTGGGATTGGATGGTATACCGGCACGGGTCTTGCCTGAAGCGGCTAAAGAATTATCAGTGCCCTTGACCATGTTGTTTAATCTGAGTCTCAGGTCTGGTTTAGTCCCGAAGGTGTGGAAAGAGGGGAAAATAGTTTCACTGCATAAAGGCGGATCCAAGACTACTGTTGCAAATTACCGACCGATCAGCATATCAGGAGTCGTTGTCAAGGTCTTGGAGAAAGTAATCAAGGGAAAAATACAGGAATGGATTGATGAAAATGAGATACTGTACAGGGGACAGCATGGTTTTGTGAAGGGTAGATCATGCTTCAGTAACTTGCTCAAGTTTTATAACAAGGTGACATCTGAACTGGATAAGGGAAATGGGTTTACAGTGATACTGCTGGACCTGGCAAAGGCATTTGACAGGATACCACATGGAATACTAATCCGTAAACTACAACATATGGGAATGGATATAGGGTTGGTGAGATGGATAGGTGGTTGGTTGATGGAGAAATATCAAAGAGTAGTTTATTCAGGAGTAGAGTCCAAAAGACGGCCTGTGACTAGTGGTGTGCCGCAGGGTTCTGTTCTTGGATCACTGCTGTTTAATCTGTTCATTAACGATATAGGGAAGGATCTAAGTGGAACAATTCATTTGTTCGCTGATGATGCAAAGTTGGGTAGGGCAATAGTGAATGCAGAAGATGTCAAAGTCTTACAGGATGACTTAGATAGATTGGAGTTCTGGGCTAAGGAGAATGGATGTCAATTTAATGTGACAAAATGTAAGGTTATGCATTTTGGGGTGAAAAGATTAGCAGCAGTATACCACATTGGTGGAACTGTACTCCAAGAGATTGATGAGGCCAGGGACTTGGGAGTGTTGGTGGATAGAGAGATGAAGTTTAGGGGGCACATTGCAAAAGTAGCTAAATCAGCTCATCAACTCACTTGGTTGTTGAAAAATACCTTGACGAACAGAGACAAGCAAGTTATTGTACCTCTGTACTGAGCCTTGATAAGACCTTATCTCGACTACTGTGCCCAGATTTGGTTACCTCGGTTCCTTCTTGATGGGGAGGAGGTGGAGAGGATCCAGAGGCGAGTGACTAAGATGATAACAGGTCTATGGAATGAACCATATGAGAACAGGTTGAAGATTTGTGGGTTGCAGAAACTAGTTGATAGGCAGAAAAGGGGAGATATGATTGAGACATTCAAATTGCTAAAGGGATTCTATAGGATTAATTCAGAGGATATTTTTGAGATAAGGACTGGTGGTGGGAGAACTAGGGGACACCTATGGAAGCTGGGAAAGAGTGTGGTTAGCAGGGGTGTTAGAGCTGGGTTCTTTACTTTTAGAGTGGTAAATGAGTGGAACAAGCTGCCAGAGTCTGTTGTGGGTACTATGACGGTGAACGAGTTCAAGGCAAGGTATGATAGATACTGTGAGAATGTAATCGCATAGTTGTGTGGACATGATGTTTAGGGCCTCCCTCGATGAGTCTAAGGACTCCTGGAGTCGCCCGAAATAATAATAATAATAATTACAGCTGTGTAGGAGTTGATCTTAAGATAAGTCTCCAAATTTTTGGCAAATTAATGCATCCATACTTATTCACCTGTCTTTCAGATGGTTCCTTATCTTTTTCCATTTATAGAAAGCCAACACGCACGAGGAGGATATCTACATAAACAATCACATTATCATCCAGTCCAACAGCATGGTATTCTAAAAACACTTTCACACAGAGCTAGGGTTATTTGTTCTAATGATGTAGCTCTTTCCACCAAACTTAAAAATCTTCACCATACTTTCTTGGCCAATGGGCTATTGCTCCTACAAAATAGATAAAATACTACATGACCCTCTTATTTCCCTCCTGTTCAAACACACAAGAGCAAAACACCACTATTCGTATGTCCAAGGTACATCTAAAAAGATAGCGAAAACTAATAAAATATAACCTTTGTACCACATCAAATCACATGTTAAATTAGCAACTCCGATTCACTCTCCTAAGGATAAACTCCATCCCCTGGCATATCCCTGAGTATATGAAGTTGTGACTGTGACTTGGCCTACTATGGACAGACAGGAAGATCTGTTAACACTTGCCTTGGAGAACATAAAATACATTTGCTACCATTATTATAGCAAGTCTGGACCGGTAGACCACACTTTGGATACCCATCTTCACCCAGGATTAGATGAATGAAAACCAATACTCTTTATACAAGTCATTACAAATCAGAAAGATTATTTTTAGTCAGCTATGGCTATGAAGCATTCTCGTAACCTGAACAAGTATGGGTGCATTTTATTAACTGTTATCTTAAGATCAATCCCCCACATAGCTGTAATACTTCTTATTTTATTATATTTTTTATTTTTTTCATTAGAGGGCACCAAAATAGGACTTTAGCCCTATTACAATTTGAATTGTTTCACTGTAGCATGTAATGTGCTCTGAAGATAGGCTGGTTTGAAATCCAGCAAAATATAAGCCAGTTAATAAACATCTTTTTTTAAATTTAGTTGGTTTAGTGTTGTAATACCATTAAAAATAAGTTATGAATACATTTAAATCCCATCAGTCTTTCCATCTTCTGAACAGTCTTATTTTCTTCAGCCATATTTTCCTTGTCATTTCATATATTCCTGATTCATTCTAATGCAGCAGCTTTTTTTGTGCTTATTCTGACATGTTGTCCACATAATTTCTTTCATATGCTCTTTCAGATCTTTTAACTAATTTGTATTTTTCTCTGTGATTTAACATTCACAAACATTTTAATTTTATGCCTTTCTTCTAGGAGTGGCTATTTTAATTGATGATAAATGGAAAAATAGAATACAAAAATATATCTTTCCAAATGATCAAATTATAAAAGTTAAATTCGAAATAAATAGAAGCTACTTAAATATTATAGAAGTCTCTGACCCTGAAAGAAGGTAGAAAAGAGGATTTTGAACAGTTTTATGAGGAACTACAAAAACAGTTAAATATGATTTAATAAAAAAGACCATATATTAATAGCAGGAGACCTTAATGCTAGTGTTGGAAATCATCTAATCCCCAATGTGCATAAATAATAATGATCAAGAACTATTACTTTTGCATTTTGAATAATTTTAAAATAACTAATACTATTTTTTGAAATAAGAAAATAAATAAATATACTTGGAATGTTCAAGAGGTATACAAAATCTGTAATTGATTATATCATTACTAATCATAAACTATTACCATATATAAACATATACATGTAGTTAACTACATGCATAAATATTAACTACATGTGGTTAATATTTGTATTTGAGATCATAATTTACTAGTTTCCAAAATAAAAATATTAACAAAATGGAGGGGGAAAAAGTATATAAAATATTACTATTACAAGAAGAAAGCATTAAAATGTTATATTGATCAGATTACCTGATCAATATAACATTTTGTTTTATTGGTTTAATCCTTTATCCAAGTATAAGCAAACAGGTTTGCGTCTGAACTATTTTCAGAACTGGGGCAACTCGTATAAAGAAGCTGACTTTACATCACTTGCCTTAGTATCCCATAATGCAAAGCACATCTCCTTGTGACATGTAATACTATGCATAATGGGAAGGGTCACTCCCAGACCAGTTTCGACCTTTATTGAGTTCTCATCAGTGGGAGTCAGACCCAGAGGTGATACTATGGTTGAAGTAATGCAGATGTCATATTTTCATATACGAGTAGCCAAAAGGTGTCACACCTTATTATTAAAATACTATGGATTAGAGAAAGTTGTTGGAAGTTTTGCATAATGCATAGCATTATGTGTCTGAAAGGAGATGTGATTTGCATTGTGGAATACTAAGGCAAGTGATGTGAAGTCATTAGCTTCTTTATACGAGTTGTCCCCAGTCCTGAAAATAGTTCAGGTGCAAACTTGTTTGCTTACACTTGGATAAAGCATTAAACAAAATATGTAATTTCTTGGTATATTTGATTTATAGTATAACCAAGTGGAAAAACTTCCAAGAAGAAGACCTGATCAATATTTACCAGATTACTGAAAGAAGTCAAAGTTAATGAGGATATAGTACAATGGAAAACTTTAATAAAGACAATTCATAAGTCAACCTCTGAAGTACTTGGAGAGAAAAAAAAAATATTAAAAGATAAACATTAAAAATTTGGAATAAAGTTATAGAAAATCCAGTAAAAGAAAAACAATATGTGAATCAGCATACAGATCATTCCTTCAAAAACAAAGGAAACATGAAATATACAGAAACAAAAGAAATATAGTTACAAATAGTAAAGAAAGATAATCAAGATTCTTGGGATAGACTTATTAATAAAATGTAGGATGGTGTACATGGCATACATGGAATATCCTACCAAAGATTAAGGAGATGAAGTAATGAAGAAAGGGATATAGGACATTTGAATATAATACAAGAGAAACAATCGATGTAATGTAAGAATTTATGGCATGACCCAGATTTATTAATTGAAATCACTACATATAGAACTGCTTAATTGGAAGGACTAAAAGAAGCAATAAAGGTATCAAAAGATAGAAAGTCAGTTAGATTAGACGGTAAATATAGAACTTTCAAAGCATAGCAGAGAATATTTACTTCAGAGATAATTTAAGTTAATAAATAAATGTTAGAGGAAGTGTGAAGCTCCATCAGATTCATCAAAAGCTAAGGTTATATCTGTATTTAAGAACAAAGATAGATCATGTGATGGCTAAAGCCACCAATTTTGCACTTTTTATACACGTCCTACTCTCGATTTTCAGGAGTCCATGAAATGGCAGAGTGGCGCCCAGTATTGCTGTTGCTCATTTAGCATCACCCAGGGGGCATCTGCAGCTTAAGGATTGCTACAGATGCAAGCAGCTCTGTCATGTAAACAGAATGGGAGATGAAAGATATGTATTGTAAATGTTTCAGACAAAAATTGGCAGGAAAAATATAGAGAATGACCAGTATATAGGTGGTTGGTATGGGTTTGGAATGCTTCAGAAGATCAAAATGGAATTGGCTGATTATATTAGATACCTGACCAATAAAATAGACAATTTTGGAAGAAGTGTTGCCTTCATGTGTTAGACATAATATCTTGTTCACTCACAAAGATATATATATATATATATATATATATATACCAGAAAATAATGATGATTGAATCTACATAAGAGCAAAATAAATTATTATTATTATTATGCGACACCTCCAGGGAGTTCAAAGACTCATCGAGGGAGAGCATTTTTTCTCTCATAAATTTGTCTCTGCAACTCAATTCACTAACTACAACGAAACCGCCAACAGCAACCTCCCACCACCATCACCAACACTAGTATTTTCACACACAATCACAAACATCCATGTCCACGGCAGGATTCGAACCAGCAGCCTTTTGGCTGGAGAGCAGATTCGCTAACTACTTTGCCATCTAGACTGTCAAATTAATTATGCAATTAAATAATAATTAAATAAATTGTGCAGTTTATTAAGCTACTTCTCTTTTGTTGTATCCAAACCAACTAACCATCTTACAGCAAAAAATAAAAAAAGTAATCATTATGATAGAACACAAGCACTACAATCAAGGGACTAGTGGAAACAATTCAACATTGTAATTTTTTTAAAAAAAAAAAGGGGGGGGTGGATAGTATTCTTGCATAGCCTTTTGGGATTAATATATAGCTAAACTGGATGATTAGACTGAAGTTAGACTCAAAATAACTGTCTTCCAAATTATGGGTAACTTAATATAGTCATATTTGTTGCGATTAGAGATGTTTCATTGCTGGTGAAGACTAAAAAAAAAAAAATAGTCTCCCTATAGGTTTGTAACAGTTTCAAGATAGTGCAGCTGTGTTTTCTTCTTTCTTACAGACTAAGAATTGGACCTGTTTGAAAGCTTCAATTCTTAGCCTCTGAATTAGTGATAGTGATTTACCAACTGTTTAACATGTTTGTGTGAATTGCTATCCATGCTCTTAGTTACTGGATGAAAGGAAGATATAGATTTCTGAACTGAATGTGCAAAGAGAGAGAGAGAGAGAGATTGTCAACGAACAATCCTTCTCTGGGTTGTTAAAAAGAAATGTTATGTAAGAGGGAAAAAAAGTATGCCAGTAAGCAAATGCCATGCCATGAGAAACTTAAGTATTTTAAAAATTAAAGAGTGACAAGAAATTCTTGGTTTAATCCTTTATCCAAGTGTAAGCAAACAGTTTGCACATGAAGTAACTTCATGACTGGGCTACTGGTCTTCACTTCATTTGCCATAGTATCCTATAATGTAAAGCATATATCCTTATGGACATGTATAATGTTATGTATTATGGGAAGGGCCACTAAGTATTTTTTATCAAGTATTAAGTATTTTACAAATTAGTGAAAAAATATGGTTATATTACCTTGAGGTTTAATGCAATTTCATTTTTTCTTCCATTTTTTAAAATAAGGTTTATAAGTTTGAGGGTTTTTTTTATAAGTCCTAAATAAAGAGTTCAAATTTTATGTGATTCAGATGAATTCTCTTCTGTGATACATATAGAAAATTTTTGTTATATCAGTTTAAATGGGGGAAAAAAATTACTCTTTGACCTTCAGCTCACAATAAAAGAAGCAGTGTTAACAATTCTTGATGCCAAATAATGTTTTATTTCCTGTGGACAGTTTTATATCTCCCTTTCATTTGATGTTTTGCATCAACATCATAATAACAATGAATAATAATAATTTTGGATATAATAAAAAATTTTGAATTCATGCTTTTGTGGCAAAGTTCTTGTTATAACATTTCATTGTTGAATAAAGTTTATATATGTTTATTTGTTTTTATTTTCTAGTACAACTGTCAGCCGCTCAAAAGAAGTTTCCGTGTTTGGACCACTGATACCAGAAGGGGCCACTTTTCCAAAATCAAAAGGATTTGCAGATTTCCTTCTTGCCAAAGGTATTTAGAATAATCAGGTGTATTTTTTTTTTTTTTTTAATTTTACAGTATGTTGCTACACTTGACTCTCATTATGTCAAACACAGACCTCTGGAATTGTTTGATATAGTATAGTTTGCTAGAGTGAGTTTATTTTAGAATAATATTGTGACTTTAGAATAATTTTGAGACTTCAGTTGTGACCTCTTCTGTAATTTATTATAACAGGGTTTGGTATAGTGAGAAGCATCTGTACTGTTTAAATATAGATTTAAAAAGTACAGAAACATCTCTACTTTTTAAATAGACATTAAAAGTTGTAACCCTGAAAACTAAATTAACACAACTTTTATTTACATAGCAAGTTTTGATATATAAATTAGCTTAAATGGAGAAGCATAACTTTTTGATGCCAAGTTAGTTTTAGATCTCCCTTTTATTTGGTGTATTGCATCATAATAATGAAGTAATATAACTTGATTATCAGATAGTGTGGTATAATATTAGCCATTTCATTTTCCCCAAAAAATCGGTGTATCTTTTATTAATTTATGAACAAAATATATTAAAACATAATTAGAACAGAACATCTGAAATCAGCTGTGGCTGACATCAATAAAAGATGGACACACAATTAAAAAATAATAATCAGTAGACTAGGGGAATTCAAAAGAGAATATTCTTCCATGGCTGAAGAGGTTTGTGCTAGAACGTTATGTACACTCAACAGCATTGGTTTTCATGAAAAGGCTGTTGTGCACATGCCAGACATTACTTCAACCATTCTTCTGATTCAGCTTATATGGTATGGAGCTCATTGTAATTGGACAGATTTTTGGAAAGCTATGATATAGAATGACAGTGCATCTATACATGATATACTCTTCAAATCAGGCACATGTTTGGGTATGGCCATCAGGAAGATATTATGTTTGTCATTCTATTTGTGAAGTGTATAATGGAATGGGAATGCTTCTCTTGGTTTAGAATAGGATCCTTTGTCATGCTGCTCAGAAGAATGAGCACCAAATATTATATCGCCCTACACTAGACAATTTTGTGTTTCTTGAACTGTATCGCTTCTATAGAAATGCTGCAATTCAGCATGCACTGATAATGCATTATGTCCTGTTTCAAAGATAGCAACTTGGTTTGATGAAATGGAAGTGTTGAGGTCAGCACAGAGTTCAGTTATTAATCCTGAATGTTCTGTTTTATTTTAGAGTACATGTGGGAAGAGTTAGTCTTGGTTAATGATGAGCAACTCGACAATAGAAAATGACCTGCCATTTTCATGAAGGAAGGCCAAGTTACTCCATGTATGTTTTTAACATTTAGTGGAAAGTCTGTTTAGGAGAGAGGTAACCACTTAGCAAACCAGTTTGAAGAAATGAATGTTGCCCACTTTTTAACTTTAATTCAGATGTTCAATTTGTCCTTCCTACTGAAAACTGACACTGGATGATTTGTGAATGGTATGTAAGAAAAACAGTATATTATATATGCAGTGGAATTTTCTTGTGAATATATGCAAAATCACTACTCTTCTGATGGAATTTTATTAACGATGCTTATGGGTAGAAGTTTATCAAACAGTTGGTAATTATGTTGGAGTGCAAGTTTAAGTTCAAACAGACTAATAAAAAAAAAAAAAGCTATCACCCCTTCCCCCACCACCACCCAACCGAAACTTTTGTTACAGGTGTGTATGCAAGATAAAAGCTAGTGAAACTTTTTTTTTTTAAATAAGTCTTCAAAATTAGATATTTCTTTAATGTCTTCCAAACTCTTCAGAGGCTTCATTTAAGGAGTATTAATGGAAAGGAAATCAAACTTGCAGAAGAACTGGAAAAGTATTTTGTGGTTATAATTGGCATTACAGAGATAAAGAAGACAGAACAGATGAGATCTTGCTACACTATAATTCAGAGCATCTAGTCAGAAGGTCAAATTGCAGATTATTGGAGTAGAGCTCTTATAGTTCCTACCTATAAAAAAAGAGAATAAAGCTGAAGGTGAGAATTACAGAAGAATTTCTTTGCTAATGTTTCAGATAGGATTTATGAAAGCATACTTGAAAAGAGCTTGAGAAAGATTGTGGAAGAGACACTAGAGAAGAACAAGCTGGGTTCAGGCCAAAAAGAGGTTTTCAAGATCAGAATTTTTACTTTACGACAAATGCATCTCTATGGAGTCCAGAGACTCATCACGGGAGACTCAAATCAACCATCATACACACAAATCCTATCAATCCTCTCTTTGAATCCATTCATTCACTGTCAGGGAACTGACAACCAATTCTGGCAATCTATTCCATCACATGCCACTCTCCACACAAAAAAAATCGAGTCCACACATCCCTACTAGCCCCTAGTTCTCGTGCAAATTGATGCAAGCGAAAAATTTCACTTGCATCAATTTTTATAAAACCCCTTTAATATCTTAAAAGTTTCTATCATGTCCCCTCTTTTCTGCCTATCAACTAAATTTTGTAACCCACAAACCTTCAACCTATGCTCGTAGTTGAGAAATAATAGGAACACGACAAGAATCTGTACATCTAAAAAAAAAGTTTTTCAAAACACTAAGTTACATATGGTAAATGGAACATTTTACAGAGCAATACATAACCTATATTTTAGTTGTAAGTCAGCAGTTAGAAGGAAATTCAGGAAGAATTTGATGTAAGAAGTTTGATGTAAAATCAGGCATAAGATAATCAGGCACACTCTCTCCTCTTATTCATAATTTATATGTGCTGTATTATGAAAGAAATTGGCATTAAATCTGATATTAGAATCGGAGATATCAAATTTTGCTTTATGCAGATGATGTACTCCTAACCACTTCCACTGCAAGTCTCCACTCATGAAAACCAGTAACAAAAAGACCATAACTATGAAAATAGGCAGGAACAAAGAAAACTTCGGCTGTATTCTGAATGAAGATCCTAGAATAAGAGGAGAGAGTGTGCACCTGATTATCTTATGCCTGATTTTACATCAAACTTCTTACATCAATGTTGCTATAGAATAAGTAAAATATTTATGTTTAGTTTTTAGTGAAGATGATAACTTAAATTTGAAAGTAGATGAGAGAATAAGCAAAGCTAGTATAGTTGGGAGCTAATTAAATAAATTTATATGGAATAAGAGAGAAATTAGCAAAACCATCAACCTAGCAGTATACAAGACTGTTCAAATGAGTTTTAAGTTATGGATCTGAGAGTTAGGTTAGAAATAAAGCAGTAGATCAAAGGCCACAGATATGAGAGTCTGAGAAAAATTAGAGTAGTAAATAGATTGCATCAGTGGAAGAATCATATTAAAAATGAAGATATTAGAAAGGAACTTGACATTGTTAGCATTCAAGAATGTGTGAGCAGAGGTAATTTAAGGTGGTATGGCTACTTAATTAGAGTAGGTGAGGAAGGATTCACAAAACAGGTGTTTAATGCCAAGGTAGCATGAAAGAAACCCCTAACACCATCTAGGTGGATTTATTCAGTCAGAAGTGCCTCAGAAGCATGAAATGTTAAATACAACAGTATTGGAGTGCTGACAAGTAATAGACTAAGTTGGAGGAAATTTGTTGCTAGGAGATTAATAATAATGTATACTTAATTATACAGGTCTGTCATAATAGCTTGAACACTCCTTGAGGATACATATCAAGAAATTGATGATGATATAATTGAGTACAATATTATATGCTTCCTTCTTTCTAACTGAATATTTCTTGGTAACTGATTAGCAAACAATAGTTTGAGTAAAAAGAAACTAAAGTGTCAAATGTTATAATATGTGGCATCACCAATGTATTACCCTTATTACAGTTATATAATATACTCTTAATATTGCAGCATTTCACCTTTTAGATGGTTACATCACTATTTATCATACCTGATTAGTATGTCATTTTCGACAACAAAATTAATGTAAAACTAACACTGGATTTATTTGTCTAAGATTCGATATTACTAGTTACTGACTAGTTTCGCCATGTGAACTAGTGGCTTCGACTGGGTTTGGATGAACACACAAATATAAACAACAAGCTTTGAATATGAATCAATACGTCACTAAAAAAATACCGAATGTATAGGAACTGTTACAAAAATACAATAGAAACATGTGGAGCTGGCGCATACTCAGTCATTTCAGCAGGTGCTTCCGATAGCAAAGAAATTGAACTGTGATGGGTTTAGAGATCTAATGAGTGATTTCCAAATGCCATACACAATCATTCCTTGGCTTCTGTTTAGGGTACCTTGTGAGTGAATTACCACTAGCCTCTTTTATGCTGTGGGATTTGTAGTCGTCTTCTATGTATGGCATGGAGCTCTTATTTCTACTAAACTTCTTGAAGTTTGTCCTATAATTAAGGCCACAAGAACATGGGATGTAAACTCCAGGATGTTTGTTGAAAGAGCTATGGTCCTTGGGTGAGAGTAACAGATTTCATACTGTCATGATTGGTGTGAAGGCTATTCTGATGTCATGAGATTTCAGGAGATTAGCAATTTTTTGTGAAAATTCACCAACAAAAGGGATAGAAATTGATGTTTTGTAATGAATGTCATGGATTTGTTGTAGAGAGGGATTAGAGAGTAATATTCTTTTATTCTTTTTGCTATTTTTTTTTAGGATATCTGTTGTCAATCAATAGTTGGAGAATAGAATGTAATTCTTCTGTTAATGTTCTTTCATCTCTTATGATAGAGATCCTCTTTTTCAGCATATGTACACTGCCCAATTTTTTGTGAAATATTGTGTAATGAGGAGAAATATAAGCAACTCAAGTTCTAATGCAGGGGTCTTCAACACATGGCCCACGGGCCACAGGTGGCCTGCTGAGCTCTTTGCCGTGGCCCGCCGGCCATTTTGGAAAAAATACTACTTAACATTAAAAAGCGATTAAATAAAAAATAATTTCAATGAAGCCAGTGTGCCACTAAGCTATACTGCGGTATTTAGAATTGTAAGATGCTTTCTAGATTCACAAGGAACACTGTGCATTTAATACTTTACATAAAATCCTATAAAAATAAATATTAATAGACATGCTTCTTCAGCCATCTTCCAGCACCAAGCGGTACTAAGTACTGTACTAATGTCGCAGGTAGATGGCTGAAGCAGTAGTTCATTCGAGTGTGCTGTCTAGTGCCTTCCAGATACATCTTGAAGGTTCTTGATACTTCGTTATTTTCATATAAATACAAGAGGATCTCATTCACAGTCAGTCAGTCGTGAACAGTGTGATATTCTTGTATAAGCTCACACAGGTTCGTCATGTCATCCATAGCCTATTGTGGTTTTATATTGCCAGATTTTTTTCATTGGTGTGAGACATATTCCGTGGATAATAACCATTACACGGCCATTTTGGATCATTTTTTGGGTTCACCTACCACCACTATGGCATCTATGAGTAAAAAGCGTAAATCAAGCGATTCTTGTCAGGTTTTTAATGAAAAGTGGACCAATTCGTACTTTTTTGTGCCGATTGACAATAAGCAAGTGTTTAATTTGTCGTGAAGTGTCAGTATCAAAAGAATACAATATAAAACAACACTATGAGACAAAGCATGTGTCCAATTTTGATCACCTTCAAGGACAGCTTCGTGTGGACAAAGTGAACCATCTTGAAATTGATTTAAAATGCCAGCAGGTTATGTTTTAAAAGGCAGAGGGGAAGAGAGCGCAGCGTGTGTCAAAGTAAGTTATGTAATAGCTGAAAAAAAAATTGCTAAAAAATCAAAAGCCTTCTTGGATGGCAAGTTTGTGAAAGATTGTCTCATCACTGCTGGGAATATTCTGTGTCCAAATAATAAGGAAGTGTTTAAAAAAACCGGGTTTGTCTGGGGTAACTGTAGCACGAAGTGTCGAAGAACTTGCCAATGACATTGAAGGAACTTTAAAAAAAAACGGTCATCCGAATTTACATCATATTCATATTTCTTGCTTTAGAGGAGAGCACAGATGTGAAGGATACAGCACAACTGGCTATCTTTGTCTGTGGCATTGATCAACAATTCAATGTGACAGAAGAACTGCTAGTGCTCGTACCTATGAAGGGAATGACGAAAGGCACTGATATTGTTGAAGCCGCCAAGAAAACGTTCCAGCATTTCGACATAGCTTAACCAACCTCGAGGGTGTGGTAACTGATGGCGCCCCTGCTATGGTGGGAAAGAATGAAGGGTTTGTTGTGCTGCTACAGAAAGAACTGGAACTAGAAGGAAAAGATTTTGTCCATTACCTCTGTTTAATCCACCATTAGAATTTGTGTGTGAAAAGTATTGGATCTGAGAATGTCATGAAGGTTATTGTGACTATCGTCAACATTATTAGGGCAAGAGGATTGAATCGTCATCAATTCCAAGAGTTTTTGACCCAAGAATGCAAGGCAGATCATGGCAATGTGGTTTATTATAGTGATGTGCATTGGTTGAGCAGAGGAAAGGTTCTTAAAAGAGTCTTTGACTTATGGAGCGAAATACAGCAGTTCATGCAAACCAAGGGGAATCCGATTGCAGAATTTAACAATCCGAAGTGGATGACAGACTTTGCCTTTGTGACCGACATCTCGTTGCATATGAATGACCTAAATACGCGGATACAATCCAAAGATCAACTGGTGCACACTCTGTTTGATCACATCAAAGCTTTTGTGGCCAAGCTCAAACTTTGGGAGGCACAACTCGCAAAACAAGACTTAACTGATTTTCAGCTTTTCACTGAGTCCAACTGTTCGTCTCTTGATGAATAACGCTACAAAGTTAGCTGTGTTGCGAAGCGAGTTCGAAGAGAGATTTAGTGATTTTCTTAACCAAGTTTTCTTTAGATTTATTTTCAATGCCATTCAGTCAATGCTGCCGAAATGCCAGGCTCAGTACAAATGGAGCTGCTTGAACTCCAAAACAACTCTTCTTTGAGAGAAAAATTATTCAGTGTGCCCTTGCTTACATTTTACAAAGACTACATTTCTGAGAACGCATTCCTTATCTTCGCAAGCATACTTTGAAGATTTGCGCTTTGTAAGGAAGCACATACTTATGTGAGCAGTTCTTCTCCAGAATAAAGCATGTGAAGTTCAAGACAAGAACTGAGATTACGGACCAACATTCCGAGAATACTCTGTGCATAGCGACTTCCAACACTGACAAGCTGGTTAAGGAAAAGCATCGCCAAGTTGCCCATTGACATTGTAAAAAATGAATGTTTTCTTCATTAAATTATCTTTTTTCAAGTATTGATTGTATTTACTTATCATGAACCCAACTCCTACCTGTGCTCTTAAAGCTGAGTTTGTTTATTTTTATAGGATTTTATGTAAGGTATCAAATGCACAGCGTTCCTTGTGAATCTGGAAAACATCTTACAATTCTAAATACCACAGTGTGACTTGCAGGCTTCATTGAAATTTTTAATGCGCCCTGCACTGTCTGAAAGGTTGAAGACCCCTGTTCTAAGGTGAATTTGATTTTATGCTGGAAGGAGTTAATAGATGACAGAAAATCACATAGCTCGGCTACACTGTGTTTCCATATTATGAATATGCCATCTACATATCTCCACCAAATCAATGGTTTAGAATTTGTCGATAACTAGACGTCATTTTTGAACTTTTGCATGAATCAGCCCACACAAGGAGGAGATAGATTGCTTTCCATTGCAAAGCTCGAAAGTTGTTTGTAGATACTAACCCACTCGTACATTGCCATTACGTTGTCGTCGGTTATAAAATAGTTTCTAAAATTCTTCGTGAACATGTTAAATGATTTTCAATAGTCGCTAATAAAACTTTGATGTGTTGCTCTTTGGGCTTGTAGGTTTTGATAAATTCATCCACATTTGCAACATTTCTAATTTTTGTTGCTTTACCTTTTTGTTCCATAACTCTAGTTTTTACAAAAAGCATCAACTTTGTCACTCATCTCTAAGATAAGTGTGTTTTTTCCTTGGAATTGCAGGTTTAATATATTTAGTTTCTTTAATATGTCCACCGGGTAGCTCAATTTCATCACAAATAAGTAGGTTCTAAATTTCTGCTTCTTTGTGATTTTCCTTTTCCAAGAAGATTGCCAATTTTCTCTTAATTCGTAAAAATGTTGTAAACATTTTCCCTGTGATAACCATCTTGTCTCACTCTAAAATAGTAATGCTGAATATTCTGCTCCAGCCATGTCTTTGCAAAGTTCAGAAAACAGTCTTGATTTTAAGAGTCTCATTTTTATATAATTCACCATGGTTATAACTGTTCATCATCACGAATCATGGGCTCACTGCCCGTTGATGTCTGATGCCTGTTTCACTATCTTCTTCCACCTTTCTTTGTCCAGTGCACAGTGTCGCAGTTTTTGTACACCCATTCAACACCAGTCTTTTATATCGTCTATCCATTCTCTGTATGGTCTACCTCTTCTGTTTAAACCATCCAAAATACCAAACATAAATGTCTTTATCTTTCTGTCCTCACTCATTCTACAGATGTGCCCAAATAATTGCAGCTTCCGTTTTATAATCTTCTGCATTAGATTCTGTTTTGGTTGTATCTTCTGATAGAGCTCTTCATTGGTGATTTTCTGTACCCATCCTATTCTTAGAATCTTCCTGTAACAAGTTCTTTCAAATGCCAAAATTCTTTTTCTTGATTCCTTATTTATTACCCACGTTTCAGATCAGTACAGTACACCGCTGAAGATGCATGTTTCCAATACTCTTAGTTTTATTTGCAGACTGATCACTTTACTTTTCCAGATGTTATCCATGGCCCTTCAGATTTGTTCTTCCCTTTGTAATCCTGATCTTTATTTCTTTTTTACAGTCCAAGTCATATGTCAGTTTACTTCCCAAATATGTGAATTGTTCGACATTTTCTATATCAGTTCCATCCACTTGTATCTTTTGTTTGAAGATGGCCTGTAATATTCAGGCCATCTTCAGTGGAAACAACTAATTACAAATATATGGCTTTAAATAAATAGTATTACTTATCCCTTGTGTTTTTTCCATGTTAATTAACCTCTCTACTGGCCGTGGTGATGAAATAGTGAGACCAAATTGCACTTCTTATCCATGTTATTCAATAGGTGTTACAGAATCGTATCCAGATTTTGCTGGATATCTATAGACATCATGGCTGGATGGGGTGTTAAAGAAACCTCTCATGGCACAAGTATCTCTTAAACAACATAAAGATCTGCAGATTATACTCTTCATGAAATACACAAGGAGGAAGTTGTTCAAAAAAAGAACAGTAGTAGGATTGATCTGGAAGAAATGTTCTGTATCTTTAGAGTTATTATTGTACGAGCACCTCCATGGAGTCTTAGTCATTGTAGGATACCAATGTTGTACCGGTCTTTGAACTTATTAACAAACAAATCGCAGTTGACTCTGTCAACCCATTTCAATCATTCACTACTCTCCAAGTGAAACATGTAGCCCTCACACACTTGTTAACAGTCTTGCTCAATTTTCAGATGACTTCTTGTTCTTCCTCCTCTAGCCAACTGTTGAAATATAGGGTGGCCATAATTAAATTTCTCCTATTCAGAGCCTTATGTAGCTCGATCTAACAACCAGAACATCACCAAATTTTGTAGGGAGACTAATCAAAGCATGGGAAGAAAGATTCTCTGTGTGTGTGGGGGGGGGGGGGGGGGGGGGTCAAAACATCGCTCTGAAGCCGAAAATTTGCATAAAACGAAGTTGAACACCTGTTTTGCTGGCATCATAAGAGTTATAAAGTAAAGAGAAAACTTTACAAACACATTCCTATTGATAGTCTTGTTCAACATGCACCTCACTTAACCAAGTATCTCCTGTGGAGTAGCATGATAATTGGATATGCCTTATTCCATGGTATGGAAAGTCATGCGCAAAATTATTACATTTTATCCATACAAGATCAGCTACATATAGCAGTTGTTACATGATGATTATGATAAGTGACTGACATTTGCCCTGATGTTTCTGGTCAGATTGGAAGTCAATGATGCTTGATCTTTGAAAATTCTGCAGGGAGATGAGGTGCATTTTTATGTGAAAGGAAATGTAAACACCCAATATCGTCAAATTTGGACTTCCAAATCACCCCACATTCCAGGAACTCCTATTATATTCACTGAAAATTATCATTTGGTGTGGCTTCACAGCAGATTTTATAATAGGGACTTTTATTTTGAGGACATCACTCTGACAGAAGCTGTAACTTTTTTCCATTACCTCATGGAAGCATCTTGATATTATTATTATTACTTAACACTTCCAGGGTGTCCAAAAACTCATCGAGGGAGGGCATCTACTCTACAACTCTCTATCTCCACCACCCACAATCTACAATGAACCACAACTACACCAATGCCATCTACCACCCACCACTACCAACAGATCCGCCTACTACAATCACAAACATCCCCAAGCCCACAGCGGGATTCGAATCCACAGCCTTTTGGTTGGAGAGTGGATATGCTAACCACTCGGCCAACCAGGCTGGCAATGATATGCTGAATAGTTTTATCATTCCACATCTTCAGCTACAACAATGTCTGGATGAGACCATTTTTATGCAAGATGGAACACCTGCCCACATTGCATGATTGGTACAGCAGCTTCTACATCATTTCACAGAAGAAAGAATGATTAGTCACCTTGCTCCCATGATATTACTCCATGTGATTTTTGGTTGTGGGGGGTTACCTGAAGGTCAACATCTATCATAGTAGTGTCTTGAACTTGGTAGCCTTAAAGTACAATAATATCATGGACTGTGACGAACCTTCATTCAGGCGTGTTACAGTCTGCTATTGAGAATGCTGTTTATGCGATGCGATGCAATTTCTGGTCCACGAGTATGGTGGCCACAGTGAATCCAGTCTTCTTTTGCATGGATGAACTCAATGTGCTAGACATGCAACAGGTTTGTGACAACACTTACGCTCAGTAACTGTAATGCCATAATTACTGTGCTAAATCAAATTGATATTAAATGTTTTATTGTTGTGTTATAATAAGTGCAACACATAAACCCCTGGTGTTTTTTTAACAATAGAGGTCAGGCAAATATTCAATTTGTGCTCCTGCATTTTATCGTAACTGCAAGTGTTTTTTGTACAAAATAAGTAGCAAACGGAAAAGTAACAGAAGGTAATAAGCAGCTGACTATTACAGTACAACTCGTAAGTACCCATAGTCCATTAAATCTACTATATTTTACAACTAAAAAACAGCCACGTGAAAGCGCTGTGCCTACTATCTGAAATAAAGATGGCGGCAACAAAAGCCAACAACGGAAGACTACCTCGAGACCTGTCAGTGTAGCTTTGCCGATCAACAACAAACCTTGTTGTTTCACAGTTTGATAAACAACAAGCTGTGAAACAGAAGTCAAAGAAGGGAAAAAAGGTATATTGTGTGATTTCTGCTGCAACTTGATGCATATTTCTTGCGCGAAAATAAATGAATCAGTGCACAAACTTTTCACCGATCTAAACCAGCCCTACTTCTGTACGATGTGTTTCCCTTCCGTAAAACAGATACTAAACCTGGGCAAAAGAGTCGCATACCTCTAGCAGCAGCTTATATTATGATCGATACCTTCTCCTCCAAAATCGGAAAGTTGGAAACTAAGCTCGAGACTCTCAACAATCAGTGCCTGACCGCAAGTGCACCCGTGCCTGCTAACGAACTTCGTGAACTAATCACATCATCGGTACATGAGTCGCTTGAGGTCAAAAATAGGAAACTCAACGCTGTTATCCTGAACTTTCCAACAGAAAACGGTAAATCCCTAAAAGAAGACATTGCCAAACTTGCAGGAGAATGCAATTTCAATCCCCAAAACATCGTCAAATGGCATCGTATCGGACCCATAAACAAAAGAAAGGACGGAACAAACTATCCACGTCTCATGAAAGTGACCTGCAACTCACCAATAAACAGAACCAAACTTATAACAGTGATAAACAACAAGCTAAAGGTCACTTATCCCCAGTCGCTCATACGTGCTTGACCTGATTTAACCTTTGCCCAGAGAAAGAACAAAGACGCCAACTCCTAAAACAGCTAGAAGAAAAATGCCAAGATTGAGACAACAGTTGGGTAATAGACTACAAACAATCCAAACTAATACAAAAACTAAGTGATGCCAGTAGCCACCAAGAACACCAGCATGCAGGCACTGCATAGGAAACGTGCAGGACCCTTGAGGTCAAATCCATGCCTTACAGAACCTTGCATATCCACTTCACCAACATCCATGGCCTCAACTCTAAGCTCAACAACATCCACTACCACCTGCAGTCCACCAAACCCCACCTACTCTTTTTAACTGAAACTCAAATCTCACCTCCCCCCCCCCAGCACTTTTCATCTCAACCTTCCTGACTAGACACTATTTAACTCCTTTCGACCCAAGGATGGTGTCTGTGCATATATCCGCTCTGACATACCCTGCCAGAGAACAACTAGCTTGGAATCTCCTGACTTCGACCTTATTTGGCTGAAGATATCCCTCCCCCACTCAGTCAAATTCATCTGCTGTCTCTATCGCTCTCTTAACACCACCAATCACTCAGAGCTCTTTCATTTCCTCTCCTTAAAAATTGATTTTCTCCAGTTCCACTCCCCAAACAGGGAAATCATCCTCCTGGGTGATTTCAATGTCCATAACACCAATTGGCTTTCCTCTTCCAGTCATACAGATCCTGCAGGCAGAGATGCTGAAACATTTTCAGTCACTAATGACCTCACACAAATTGTTCAAAAACCGACCAGAATACCAGATAACCCAAACCACTCCCCAAATACCGTAGATCTCTTCCTTACTAATGACCACTCCAAATATGCAGTGAATGTAATAAGTCCCCTGGGTAATTCTGACCACAACTTAGTGCTTATCTCCTTCCCCATGCAACAACGCCTACACAGTTACTCCCACACTATAATAGTGCCAAGTGGGACAGTCTCCGAGACTACTGTGCTTCATTCCCATTGTTAGACTATTGTTTCCAGCCTTCCAGTCCAGACATATGCACCGAATGCATCACCAAAGTGATCCTCGCTGGCATGAAAGCATATATTCCCCACACTACTCAGACCTGCTGTCCCCTAACTGAATCCTGGTTCTCCAAAAAATGTGCCAAGGCAGTACAAATGAAAAATCAGGCATACCACAATTGGCTCAAATCAAGAACCTCATCCTCATTCAATGCCTACACTGAAGCCCAAAACAAATGCAAGAAAACTATCAATACTTCCAAAACAGATTTTGAATGGGCAAAAAGCAGGAAGCTTGCAGCCTGTCCAAACGGAAGCCATGCCTTTTGGTCCCTTGCCAAGGCAATTGACCGTAACTTTTGCCCTACACTATTCCCACCTCTGTCATACCCAGATGGCTCATTTGCAACATCACCCATAGAAAAATCTAACCTCCTGGCATCACACTTTGCCTCCAATGCACACATAACTGATGATGGCAAATGCCCTCCAGTCATTCCAACTGCCCAACATACAATGCACACATAACTGACGATGGCAAATGCCCTCCAGTCATTCCAACTGCCCAACATACAATGCCTCCTATATCCTTTTGCCAAAAAGACATCACAAACCTGCTGTCTAAATTAGACACAAAAAAGTCTCCTGGCCCAGATGGAATTCCTCCATTTATTCTGAATGTTTGTGCACCTGAACTAACTCCTATACTATGTCACCAGTACACACTCCTTACTCCACTGGTATATATATCCCAAAACCTGGAAACTGGCCTATATTCAACCCATTACTAAAAAGGGTAACAAATCACTACCATCTAACTACTACCCTATTTCACTCACCTTAGTCCTATCTAAAGTAATGGAGAAAATCATCAGCTCTCAAATTCTAATCTACCTTGAAGGTACCTGGCTATTAAGTGACCACCAGTACGGATTCCGCCAAAGCCGTTCAACAGGAGATCTACTCTCATACATCACCCATCACTGGACAAACGCTATGGAGAAATTCGTCAAATCCCAAGTAGTTGCACTTGATATCGCCAAAGCCTTTGACCGAGTCTGGCACAAAGGCTTACTAAGCAAACTCCCATCATTTGGACTGCCTCAGGACTTCTACAGATGGATTGCCAGCTTCCTGTCTGGACGCACACTATGTATGATGGTATACGGCTCCCTATCCTCTCACCATCCAACTGATGCCAGGGTCCCTCAAGGCTCAGTTCTCTCACCGACCATCTTCCTTCTATATATCAATGACCTACTTCAGTTGACCTCTAACCCAATACACAGTTTTGCAGATGACAGCACACTACATTCCTCCCTTTCATTTGACAAACCCTACCCTACACAACTCACTTCAACCCACAGAACATCAACCACCACTGCCCTTAATTCCGACCTCCACGCTATCCTCTGATGGGGCTCAGACAACCTTTTCAACTTCAATGCTAGTAAAATCCAGTTCTGTCTTATTTCTCCCAAAAAAGAACCATTTTCCCCCAGCATTGTTTTCGATAACACTCAAATTCACAGACAAGACGAAATTTCTCTTCTCAGAATTACCTTGACATCAAGCCTCTCCTGGCATAAACACATCACAACCATTGCATCCTCATCTTCCAAAAAACTAGGTTTTCTCTTTCACTCAAGACATTACTTCACCTCTAAACAACTGTTGACACTATACAAGTCTGCCCAGCTCTCGAATACTGCTCTCGCATCTGGAGTGGGACTCCAAAAAGCTCCCTCAAAATGCTTGACTCAATACAGAGGAGAGCAATTAGACTAATAAATGACCCATCCCTCACCAACTCCCCCCCCCCCCCCCACTTTCACATAGATGCTTGGTCTCTGCAATCTGTATATTCTTTAAATACTTTCACAGGAAACGTTCATCTGAAACAGCATCAATAATTCCCCCACCCTATACCAAGCCCATTGGAACACTTACAGCTGCCGCCCAACATCCTTTTACAGTACACCTCGAACCCCACAGAACAAGATTCTTCTCCTCATCATTCATCCCTCCTACTGCAGTACTGTGGAACAGTCTTCCCCCTGACGTATTTCCCAAGGAATACAATATACAGGCATTCAAATCAAATGTAAACAAGTTTCTCCTTTCAGAACCCATCACCCATATATGGTACTAATGTACTATAGGTTGACCAGCCAACCTCCTGTATATGGGCCCAACGTAAAAAAAAAAAGGTCATCTTTCATTTTGATTTGGTCTGTTATTCATTTGTCTGTCCATTTTAATACTTTTTTACATTGTATACAGTGCCATATTTCCCCTGTTGTCGATGTTTCAACCTTTTTTTTTTTTTTTTTTGCAGAATCTTTCTTCTCATGTCTTGGATAGTCTCCCTGCATAATTTAGTGACACTCTGGTTGTTAGATTGAGCTACATAAGGCTCTGAATAGGGCAAGTTTAATTATGGCCACCGTATATTTCCTCTGCATCAATCTAATAAAACCAATTTACTAGTAATTTAATGTTTCCATCCTGTTCTCTCTTTTTCTCTCGACATTAATAACATTTTCTATCTTACTCTTGGTATTTGATGTGTTCTCGTCACCTAACAGACACTCACTATTGAAACATTTAACACATACTCTCTCCCTCTCCAGTTTTATTTTTTTTTCACATATTCTTTTTCTCTACGAATGCATTTCACACACATTTCACATACTCTAAAAACACGAAAGTCTACTCTAATACACTATAATACACTAATTTTCTAATGAAAAAAAAAAAACACAATAAAACAGATAAAATAATCACCAATTTTACATTGAGTGCTAAACCACATGACCACTCGCAATAATTCACTGAGTTCAACTTGGTTGAATTTATGATTTGCTTTTAAAAATTTCTAATTGAATCTTGTGCAAAACATCCTAAGTGCAACTTAAATCTGGGTTTTAATGTGAAATTATTTAAATAATTAGTTGCAGTATTCATTTTTCACTAGTGTAAGTGAATATGTGTATAAGTTGGCATACTTCATTTAAAGAAGAAACTTGCCAATTTTAGTTTAAGTAAAAATAAGCAGTATATATAAGTATGTAAACACATGGAAAAGAGAAGAGATAAATAGCAATTTGTGATGTCATCTTACCTTCCAGTTTCAAAGTGTAATATCTGAATAAAACAAAATTTATATAGCTTCTTTAAATGCATTAAATAGAATATCTTCTTAATAGCTTTAAAATGTTCTGTACTGTGGTACACTATTAACGTGTTTGTTCTTCATATTTTCCCCTTTATATTTTTCCCCTCATATCCTGTCACTTTATTTTTCTTTCGATAATGTTTGCATATTTTAATTTGTGGTTTCAGTTGTTTCATCTTTAAAAGAACATACGCTGTTATCCCACATGTATTGGGATAACAGCGTATGATAACAGAGCATAAGACTGCATAGTCTGACAAGAGCAAAATTTAATGTGGTTTGGTTGTCCAGGCATTAATGATGACTTCTATAGGATATACTTTGTAAGATTTTTGTAAACACATCAGTAACCTTGCAGTAGGGAATGCATTTATATAACATGCCATTCCTGTTTGTCTTTGATTTGTGGTTCCAAAATGTTGCTAATGGGAACGAGAATAGGGATTTTATTAGATATTGACCGGCGGTTCATATTATTACCTAAGCCTACTCTGTTATGAGCAAGTCAACATTCCATTGTAAGGAGAGGCATTGTAATGCTGATAATTTAGCCTTTCTTCAAATCTTTCTGTTAATTCAAAAGCACTGATTAAAATGATAAGAAAAACCTGTGTTAAGAGTTGCATATACCATAGGCTTACACCGAACCATGCAAAAATAATGACAGTAAGCTTAGCTTGGGTATAGTGTATTTTTTCTAGGAATGTTCTATGGCTATACCTATATACCCATGTGTGCAGAGTTCATATGGATATGCACTATGACTGATTATTCCATGGTACTTGGTGCTGCTTATAAGATCTGCATCTACTACTTATTTCATTCACATGATGATTATTACACAGTAGGTGGCACCTATATTGCAGAGTTGCTATGTAGCCATGGAGTTTATGAGCACTCATAACTGAGAGGTTGTAACCTTCAGAAGAGGATAACTATATAATACGCCACAGTATGGCTCAATTAACTTCAGGTTCTAGGTTTGTCATTGATAATGGTTTTACTCTTGCTAAGTGCTTCAGTATTAATGGGAGTACCACCTGCATTGCAATCTGACAACATCTGCAGTTTGCATTGCTATTTGCTTGCTTTGTTTGGGATGAAGTGTCTCAATATTGGAGGATAGTGTATGAAACTGAACATATTTTGGTTTTACATCATAAAATGATTATAATGGTGCTGATCTCTTTCTAGTTATAAATGCTGAAAATGCTGCTCATCGATCAGAGAAATTTGCTACGATGGCACAGCGAACTAGGCAAGAATATTTAAAAGATCTGGCTTCTAATTACTGTACAAATACAACTGTTGATGCTGGTCCAAAATTTTGTGAGTATTGCAAAATTAATATTTTTATGTTGATTATATCAGTATAGTGTTACTGATTATAGTTCTTATTAGTATGATAATCTGAGTTATGACTTTTTACAGTATCTGCATCATCAGAAAAATGATGATGATGACACACAATAAGAAAAAAAAATCTGATCTTCAAGACTTATCTTGTTTTCAATCCAAACAATTGCAGACAAGATAGTTTTTAATTTTCCAACCATGTATAGATATTTACAATCAACTTACATTATAGGGAACACTGTTTTTGTGAATTTGTATATTATTATAAAGTGCTGAAAATGTTTATTAAAACTGCATGAAAACAATACTCTTACATTTACCATTGCTTATAATACAAAGTTTGTCACACTTAAACACATTAGAAACTTTAAAGGAATGTTGGAATGCATTTACATGAATTCCTGAAGTATCAGAAATAAAGGAAAGGAGTTTTTGTATTGGTCAACTCAAGTTGGCCCGAAGTTATTGTCATCAGTGAGACCTGGTTGTCAGAGAATGATAGTTACAGGAGAATGTAATGGATATTGTATTTTCAAAGAAGATAGAGGAAATAGGACAGGAGAAGGGGTTTTATTAATGATAGATGAAGAACTTCAACCAACAAAAATAGAAGTTTAGGAAGATTGTAGATCTGATGGAAATGGTTCATTTGAGGCGGTCTGGTGTGAGATAGAGGCCAATAGGACAAAATATATTGTTGGTTGCTACTATAGACCTGGGGGGGGGGGAATTGTGTGATCACAATGAGTGCAGGCCCAGTAATTATCGTGGCAGACCAACTATGGGATATAAATTGGAAAGAGGGAAGGGCACATGGCAAAATGGAATTTGCACAGTTTCTAAGGGATAATTACCTGAAACAGTACATGACAGAGAAGACCAGGGGTTTCATAGTGTTCAATCTGTTAATAGCATCAGGTGATCATGACAAACTTAGGAAGTAACTTGGGCAATGCCATGGCATAAGAAACTACATGGAATGAATGTCATTAGTGCTTGGGAAGCGATCAAGAATTGTTTGAGCAAGGCAGCATCAGAGTGCATACCCAGTGTCAGGAGGATAAACCAAGCAGGGATAAAGTGGATGACTAGCAATATAAATTACTACAACTAACAATATTAGAGCCTGCGTAGCTGAGTGGAAGTGGCATTTGCGCTCCATGCCTCTTAACTGCACGAAATAAGACTCGGATCCATGCCTAGAGGAACATTTTCTAAGCTTTTTTTGTCGGTCTGGTTGGCCGAGTGGTTAGTGTATCTGCTCTCCAGCCAAAAGGCTGCTGGTTTAAATCCTGCCGTGGGCATGGATGTTTGTCATTGTTTGTGAAAATGGTGATTGTCAGCGGTAGATGGCATTGGTATAGATGATGAAGGTAGTTGCGGTTGGTGGAGATTAGTAGAGTAGGTGCCCTCCCTCGATGAGTCTTTGAACTCCCTGGAGGTGTTATGTAATAATAATAATTACAGTAGTAACCCCACCTCCAATCGGGGGAAGTAATGTGAGCAATGCCATGGCATAAGAAACTATGTGGAATGAATGTCATTAGTGCATGGGAAGCAGTCAAGAAATGTTTGAGCGAGGCAGCATCAGTGCATACCCAATGTCAGGAGAATAAACTGAGCAGGGATTAAGTGGATGACTAGCAATATAAAGCAGGATCTGCATAAAAAGAAAGCATTGATGATGGAATATAAAGAACAAGGTGATCAGCATGTCCGTGAGCAATATAAAGCACAAGCGAGAAAGGTAACTACTATGATAAGGAAGGCTAAATCAGATTTTGAGAGAAAATTAGCTAAGTAGGCCAAAATAAATCTAAAAGAGTTTTTTCACTACATAGCAAGAGAAAGAATGATTATGGAAAGATAACTTTACTCAGTGCTGATGGTGGGAAAGTGACAGAAGCAGAAGAAATGGTTGCATACTTTGCAGTTACTGAGGTGACAGAAACTGATGTGATGAACTATTGTGAACACTATTGAAGTAAATGAACTGGAGGTACTCAGTATATTGAAAAATATCGATGTGAATACAGCAGTGGGCCTGGACTGTATGTTTGCTCGTGTGCTACGAGAGTGTGGAAGTGAACTGGCAGCACCTCTGATGTTGTTAAATCTAAGTCTCAGCTATGGCATGGTTCCAAGGGAGTGTAAAGAGAGTAAGTTAGTTCCATTACATAAAAGTGGCTCCAAGACAGAAGTAGCAAATTATAGACCAATTAGTATTTTTGGAGTAGTGGTAAAGTATTGGAAAGTTGGTTAAAAGTAAAATTCAGTGGTTGGATAGGAATAAGATACTCTATGGGGGAGGGAACAGCATGGCTTTGTAAAAGGTAGTCCTGTCTCAGTAATTTATTTGCATTTTATAATAAGGTGACAGCAGAATTGAATAAAGGAAATGGCTCTACCATGATACTGCTGGACTTTGCAAAGGATTTTGACAGAATACTGCATGGGAAAACTATTACATAGGTTGGAGCAAATGGGAATGGATATGTGGTTGGTGACATGGTAGGGGGTGGGGGGGGGTGTGGCTGATAAACAGACATCAGACTATGGTGGAGTGGAATCAAGGCAAATGGGTTAGTGGAGTATCACAGGATTCTGTACTAGGACCAATACTCTTTAATTTTTACATTAATGATATAGCAGAAGATTTGAAGGGGGAATATTCATTTCTTTGCCAATAATGCAAAACTAGGAAGAGCAATAGTTTATAAAGGTACTGTAGATATCTTACAGTATGATTTAAATAAATTCATAGTGTGGGTGTGGGTATAGGACAGTGGTTGTCAATTCAATGATGTAATGATATAATCACGTAATCACAAGAAAGATATTTATTTAACCAAATATTTCGGTCTGGAAATAGCAGACCATCGTCAGTGGTATTACAAGAGCAGTTTAAAAAATACAAGCTAGAATACTAACAATAGATCGTTAAAATTAGAAAAATTTTAACGATCTTGAAAAAAGAATCCAAGAACATCAATCATCCATTCTTCACAACAAACCTGAAAAGTCTGGGTTGGCTCAACACGGGATTGAAACTGACCACAGCATCCTTTGGTCCAGGACTCGCCTCTTACATAGATCCCATTATAGGTTCGAACGTTTGTTCAAGAAAAGCGTGGAGGCCTTGCTCCATCGCCCCAACCTGAATCGTAATGACTGTATATCTATATCAAAAATCTGGCAAAGTCTAATCAAGAAGATTACTCATTAATTAATTATTTATTTATTTATTTATTTATTTTTATTTATTTATATTTTTTAATAGCAAATTCAATCGTGTTTCTACTTCAAAATATTCTGTTTCATACTTAGTGATATAACATCACGCGGCGTGTTCTAATTTTAACGATCTATTGTTAGTATTCTAGCTTGTATTTTTTAAACTGTTCTTGTAATACCATTGACGATGGTCTGCTATTTCCAGACAGAAATATTTGGTTAAATAAATATCTTTCTTGTGATTACGTGATTATATCATTCAGTCTTATGTCGCAAGTATCCTTGAAACAACAAATTCAGTGATGTAAAATGTAAGTTAATGCACTTCAGGATGAAAAGATTACACATTTTGTATCATAAAAATGGTACTAGATTACAGGAAAGTGATGAGGCTAGGGATCTGTGGATAATGGTGGATAGAATTTTGAAATTCAGATAACATATTGCATGAGTTGGCAAAATAGCTGAGAGGATTGCTTGGATGCTGAAGAGAAAATTGACAAGTAAAGATAGGGAAGTTATTATCCCTCTTTATAAGGCTATGATTTGGCACATGTTGACTACTGTGCACAGATTTGATTATTTCCGTTCTTAGGGATGAGGTGGTGGAGAGGATTCAGAGATGAGTGACTATGCTGGTGACAGGTCTGGAATTTTCTCTATGAGGATAGATTGAGGGTATGGGTTTTAGTGTAGCTGGCAGACAGACAGACAGGCGAGAGGGGGGGATGGGCTCTCCCCAACATTGAATAGGTTTAAGGAGATGTATGATAGGTATTGTGCTAATGGATAAGGTGGGTCTCCTGTGATAACTTTTTAGACTCCATGGAGTACCCATGTAAATAATATTAATTAAGACTGAATAAACTACAGATATTTCAATTCATGTATCGTGAACCATCATCAGTGTATTACAGCTGGAAATTAAAAATTAAACAACATTGAAGGTTAGTTATTTATGTAAGGCCATATGTTTCAGCCTGAATATTACAGACCATCATCAGTGGCAACAATAGTTAATTATAAAGTAGAATGCAAACAGTGGATTGATTTGAAAAAGTATGAGCTGCATGATGGTATACATAAAACAATACAATGGTATAACTGATAAAATATTACAACATTGATAATTCATTTACTATTAAAAAAATTATTGATGTGTGATTAAAATAAAACTTTCCCAATTTCACATATGTTAGAGAGAGAGAGAGAGAGGCAGTCTTTCTGATTTAATTTCTGACAGTGAAGTAATACCTCAGCACTTTCTTTAAAGAAGCTTCAAATTTATACTGACATCGATGAAGTAAGCATGTTTCAGACTACAGGATGTTGTGGTGCCAGATTTACTGTTGCAAATGTAAGATTTGTGTTTCTTATATTCTCTTTTTTACAGTGTCCAGTTTGTCCAAAGTAAGAACAATGACAGCCATAATAAACTTGGTAGACACCAGGGAGAACTAGAGGAGACCATCTATTTTTTGAAGATGGGAACCATGATGATAATTTGTTGATATGAAAAAAAGAAGCTACTAAATTGTATTTCTTAAGAATTCTAAAAATGGGTTCTGAGATGTCAGAAATGTAAGGGACTGGAACTCAATGTACTGTTTCCTTGTTATTTAAGTTAGGATTATAGAAATTAAAAAGCTACCGTGTGGTCCTGTCTGAGAATCCATTCATATAGTGTTTGATGTTTAAGAGTTTCTGCTGTAATAGTTTTGGTGTAGAACAAATAGTATTAGCATGTCACAGTAAAGTTTTTATAATTCCAGTCTTCTGTGATGGATGGTGAGCTGATTGCTGTTGAATGTAGCATCCAGCAAAAGTTGGCTTTTGATAAATGGAAATAACCATATAGTTCTTAATAACAATTAAGAACTAAATCATTTAGTTCTTAATAACAATTAAGAACTAAATGATTTGGGTGACATAGGACTTCAGAACTTGCTTTAAGGAGAGATGCTGATATGTATGGGAATATCAGTAGTAATTTGGTATCATTCCAAAGGATCCCCAAGGATGGGAGGGGAAAACCCTGCCACCTCTATATGACACTGACCACCTCATCTTCAGTTGAAAAATGTTGATAAAGGAATCCCATCAGATTCAAACTCAGGTCTTTCCAACCATGGCACTTTTGCATACGGTTAGTTCACATTAATTGACTTAGTATGGGATACTAATGCAATTATTGTGAAGTCATTAGCATCTAAGATAGAAGAAGCCTAGTTAATAAGAAACTTTTAAGCTTTGTTTGCTTACACTTAGATAAAGGATTAAACAAGAATATAATTTCTTGGCATTTTAAATTTAATTTATAACCAAGTGAAAAAAAAAACTTTCTATGACTTGCTTTGATTGAGAGTATTTTAATAAGGTGTCAAAACGCCTTTCACTACACAGAAATCACATATATGTGATATACTGGGTGATTATAAAATAACGTCAAGTGTTCAGAGCCCTCTAGCGAGTAATGTATTGGACGAAACACACCAATATTTGGTAGACATACACAGTGGGAAATTGGAATTCGATTTAATGGAAAAAAGGTACCAAAAGTCGTCAACAGGGGAAATTTTGGCGCTGTTTACTGAGTAAGATGCATTAATTTGCATTATCACGTTTCTTGTGAGTGATCATGCAATAAAAGGAAAGTCTGTGAGATTTCTTATCATTCATAGACAAACTGCTTTTCTATGCCTTTTACCTTACGTGAGCATGCTTTGTTAGTCAAACTCTATTATCAGCAGAACAATAATGCCAGTGCTTGTCTTCGTGATTTTCGGCGTATGAAAAATTTATGAAAAGGACCAATTAGCGTAACAAACTTATGAAAAACTGATTCGGCGATTTGAAACTACTGGAACTTTAGCAGTGCAGGTAGGCAGGGGACGCAAACAAATAAATACCCAACAAGTTGAACAAGTTGCAACTGCTATTGTGGAATAGGAGATGACAAATGTGCAGGGTACCAGCAGTGCACGAGCAATATCCCGGCAAATGGATATCGCATACACAGCAGTGTGGAAAATCCTACATCAGATGTTGAAGTTTTACCCCTATAAAATCAGTCATGTTCAAGAATTGCGCCCTGGTGATGCGACCACATGAATCAACTTATCTTTGAGATTCTTTGAGCACGTATGGAAGTGGATGATGCATGGCCGTGGCAGATTTTATGGAGTGAAGAAGCACACTTTTATTTGAACGGCGATATTAACACATGCAACTGTTACATTTGGGCTGCAACTAATCTGCACGTGTGTCTGCAGATATCTATCCACTTGCCCAAAGTCCCAGTGTGGTGTGGATTTATGGCATCTTTTATCATCGGTCCATACTTTTACGAGGAAAATCGCCAAAATGGACCAGTGACCTGTTCCGTCAATGCTAACAGGCATGCCAATATGCTACAGAACCTTGTGGTTCCACAACTACAGCAAAGAGGATGTTTCGATTCGACCATCTTCATGTAGGATGGTGCACCACTCCACATCAGACTTCAGGTGCAGTGTGTTTTGCGACAACATTTCTCTGACAGAAGAATCATTAGAAGAAACATTTCCCCATGCCATGGCCACCGAGATCGCCTGATCTCAATCCTTTGACTTTTGGCTGTGGGGATTTCTTAAAAGCATTGTGTATCAAGGACATGTACCCGATATTCCAACTTTGAAAGATCGAATAACGTTACATGTGAGACAAACAATTCCGATATGTTGTGAGCCACTGTGGAAAATGTCGTGCACCGTATGCAGTTTCTGGAACATCAGAATGGTGGTCATATTGAACCTCATTTGTAATTAACAATAAACGTCATGAAATTGATGTGTGCGGTCTCTCATTTGCCATTTAGTCATTCATTAGTCACACCTACTAAAATTAATTTGGCAGCGCCAAAATTTCCCCTGTTGGCAACTTTTGGTACTTTTTTTTTTTTTTTTTTCGTTAAATCGAATCCTCATGTTTTACTATGTACGTCTACCGAATATTGGTGTGTTTCGTCCAATACATTACTCGCTAGAGGGCTCTGAACACTTGATGTTATTTTATAATCACCCGGTATATGATTTCTGTATTACTTCAACCTTGGTATCTCTTTTGGGCTTGCACTGATGAGACCTCGATAAAGGTCGAAACTTGTCTGGGTATGGTCCTTCCAATAATGCATAGCATTATATACACCTGAAAGGATGTGTGATTTGTATTATGGGATAATAAGGCAATTAATGTGAAGTTATTAGCTTCTAGATACAAATAGCCTACTTGGGAAGAAACATCAAGTGCAGACTGTTTGCTTACATTGGATAAAGGATTAAACAAGAATATAATTTCTTGGCATTTTTAATTTTTGATTTATTTTATTTCATCATTTTTTACATCAATTCTGATAAATCTTAACCTGTAGGAAACTACTTAAATATTTTACTACAAAAACAGAAAAGGGAAGCAATTCCATAGATTTATAATCAAATCACTTTCGTTAATAATATTTTTAACCCTTTCTTAATTTAAAAAGTTGTAGCCATTAGCACATGGGACATTTCATAGAACGAAACTTTGCTTATTACTTTATACTAGCTATAAAAAAAAAAAAACTTGTTTTGCTAACCTTTCCTCTCTATTCTGTTTAAGGTGACAATACTATCTCAGACTAGCTCTGTTCAGATTCCTGAATGCTAAGAATGCCAACTTCTTTCTTAATATCCTTATTTTTAATATGGTTCTGCCATTGATGCTATTTATTCTTCTAATTTTCCCTAGAACACTCATATCTGTGGTCTCCAGTCTTTGATCAAGTGCTTTATTTCTAACCCAGACATCAGATCCATAAGTTAACTTGGTTTACATACACACACACACTGTCTTATATATACCTGGCTCGATGTTTTGACTAATTTCTCTGTTGTTCTGCATAAATTTATTCATTTGACTCATACCATACCACCTTTGCTCATTCTATTGTCTGTTTCCTTATTTCGTTTCACTAATAATTGTGCTTAAATCGCCAAAAATTTTTTTTCTTCTTCCATAAATTTTTCATTCTGAATGAAGTTGATGTTTTCAGTGTTGTTTTCATAATCTTTTTTATTGTTGATTTTTTTTATGCTGAATATACTACAGCTGTTGTTCAATTTAGTTTTGGAATCCTACACATTTTTAAAATATTTGCTTCATAGTACATCATCTACATAAAGTAAAGAGCTGAGTTCAGTTGAATATCTCCAGTTTTTATCTCAGGTTTAATTACACTTTCTTTCCTAATGTGACTCGTATAGATCATGGGTAACGTGGAGATAATGCAACCTTGTCTCACACCTGATTTAACATCAAACTATCTTCTTGTATACCTCTTTCAGTTGCAACTGCGGACTTACAACTCAAATATAGACTGCTTATTGCTGAGTACAGTGTCCCATTCAATTGTAGTGTTTTGAACATCTTTTCTCTTGGCACCTTGTCAATATGACTTTTACAGATCTATAAAGCTTAAATACAGATCCTAGTTATATCAGTGGCGTAGCTGGGGGGTGCGGAGGGGGCGGTCCGTCCTGGGTAGCACTTTGAACCTTTTCTAACTTTTGCAGTTAATTCTAAAATACAGTCTCGAGAACTCAGTTCCAAATATTGTAATAATACTGCAAATTTTCCTCACAATGGCTGTAAGTGTTGCTAGTTGTGAGAGGAGTTTTTCTAAATAAAATTTGATAAAGAATTACCTACAGACTTCGCAAATGTCATCGATGATTTTGCTAACAGAAAAGCAAGAAAAATAACATTTTAGAATGTTGAAATTAAAGTTTTACTTCAAAAATAAACATAGTGTTTTAATTTATTTCCCTATATGTCGTTTTGACTTTTTGTAGTATTTTTGATGTGTATTGAGAGGGACGGCAAACTCGGGGACCGCCCGGGGTGACAACAGCTCTAGCTACGCCACTGAGTTATATTCCCACGTTTTCTCATCTGTTTGTCTTGACAATCCTTGTTTGGGTTGAAACCAGCTTGTTCTTTTCCAAGTTTATCTTCAGCAATTATTCTCAGCCTCTTCTCAATTATGCTTACATAAATTTTATCTGGAACATTTGGAAGGGAAATTCATCTGTAATTCTCACATTTGCTTTTATTTCCCTTTTAAAAGATGGGTACTGTGCAAGCTCTACTTTAATCATCTGGAATTTGACCTTCTGACCATGCCTTCTGATTTAATTATGCAGTTCAGCCACTGTAAAACTTTTATACCTCCATAATTGAGATCTGATTGAATGTCATCTACTCCAGCTGCCCTTCCACATTTCAGTTTTTTGATGGTTTTTCTTACCTCAAGTATTAATATGCAATTCTGATTGCATCCATTGTTCTGTCACTTCTTGTTTCATTCAGTTATCGTTTAAAGTAATTACAATCCAAACACATTTTTACATTTTTTTTCTCTATTTTCTTGGGGCACACTAATTCACTTGCTAGGTGCTTTCGATATGCTGCCTTCTTTTCCACCGATACCTCTTTAACTTCCTTGGTCTGCCATGGAGTTCTGACTTTTCTACTCCTGCAGACAATTTCGCCATGTGCTTCCCTGGCTGAATCAGTTGATGTTTTCTTCTGAGTTTGCGAGTTCATCTCCCAGGTGTGTAAATTCTATTTTCTTCCTTCCAGTCTGTATCTCCATAGTTGAAGCTCCCCATAATAATCACTTTCCTATACTCATTGTACTAATTTGCCGATGCATGTCTTCCAGATCATCTGTGGAACTCTGGCCTATAGCAACAACCAACTACTGTATATATTTTGTCTTTCTGGCCTTAATCTCACTCTGGATTGCTTCAAATGAACAGCCACCCTCCTGCATATCATATAGAAATGAGTTGTACTGTAAATGGTATATGCAAATGAGCCGTGACATAAAAGCAGTTGTTACCATTTTATGTATAGAGTAAGAATGACACGTTTTGTGATAGCGACATTCTTGGATATGGGCGAAAGACATTTAATGAATGAATTCAACTGGCTAGCCATCATAAGAATAAAGGCCAGCCAAAGTTAGGTGAAGTTAGCCAGACAGTTGAGTAGTTCTGTGGTTCACAGATTGTGGAACCAATTCTGACAGTCATAAACTGCATCTCAGAGATCCATTGAAGGAAGGCCATGGGCTACAACTGCAGTTGGTGACTGATGTCTCTGATTATCTGCTTGTTGTAACAATAGTGATACCCTGAATCAGCTGTGATCTGACCTTGAGTCAGTTACAGGAACATTGGAATCTGTTCCTATATAGAAGGCTTCATGAAGGATGATTTGTATGATAGTCAAGGTAATGAGTAGTCTCTGTCCCTATCCCAGTGCCAAAGGAGAGAGAGCTTTTGAAGTGGGCAAGGCTCCACATCAACTGAACCCAAGACAAATGGTGGTTGGTATTGTTTAGACAAATTCAAATTTGCTTTGCAAAGCAGTACCAGGCATGCTCTGATCTGGAGATTACCAAGGATATGTTATCATTCTTTTAATATCTGTGAAAGGGGCACTTAATGTGGAGGTAGTGTGATGGTTTGGGAAGGCATCTGGTAGGTGGAATGCACTACTTTGTATGTGCTTCCTAGAAGAACTATGTATGTATGCACAACTTAGAGATAAGGTTCTGGACTGCCATGTTTGTTCATATGTGGTTGTGATAGGGTGATTATCTTAAAGAAGAGAGCATCATATGTATGGGCTGGCTAGTCAGGTCTCGGTTGGCCAGTTCATACTACAGACTGGCTGATTTCAATCCAGTTGGCATGTCTGGGATACTCTAGGCAGACATGTTGCTGCTTTCAGTAACAAAAGGGTATATGAAGACAATGGTTAAAAAAAGTCAAATTGACTCGATAAGGAAAGTGATCAGGTTACCCATCACAGCAATACAGCTAGGGTTTATACAAAAACTGACTTTCGAAAAAACTAGTTTTCGAAATCCAGTATTTACAAAAAACCGGGTAAAACGTTTTTTTATAAATTTGCAAAAAAAAAAAAAATTGAGGCACTTAAGAGTTTTGCAGGAACAGTGGTTGTTATTACCACTTTTCCTGCACAGAGTGCTGTATTTTAGGTTTGTTGGTTTTTAAAAACCTTTTTTTTTTTGGATAAATCTGTAAAATTCAAAAACCGGTTTTTAAATAAAAAAAAAAAAACAGTTTTAGATACTAGAATTAATATGTAAAAATTATTTAATTAAAAACGTTAACATTTTGACTTGAAATCGATGTATATGTTACAAGTGAGGAATCGGAAGATGACTATGACGAGAATTTTTAAAATTCTCTTGATCTAGATAACAACTGTGGATTCCCTATGTTGTTTGACAATTACAAACAATCAATTTACCAAATTAGAGAAATTTGCAAATTTTTAGAAAATCTTCCATAAGAGATAGCATCCTTCAGAATTATGTAAAACAAGAAAAAAAGGAAAGGAATTAAGTCTGATTCATGACTGCCAAACAAGATGGAATAGTTTAGAGGCCATGATTGAAAGATTTATAACATGAAAAGAATGTGTTGTTTTAGCTTTGAATGATATTGGTGCTTCTCATAGGTGAAATGAAGCTCAACATCCTAAAATCATGGAGCTTCTTAAAATGTTGGGACCAGTATGTCTAGCAGCTGAGGCCTTAGGGCAGTGAGATGCCAGTTTATTAACAAGTGAAGGCATATTTGAATTTCTGTTAAATGAACTAAAAAATTTAAAGACTGAAATTAGTTCAGAATTATTAAATGCTTTAGAAATAAGATTTAAAGAAAGAAGACAAGTTGGATTGACCCTTTTGCTATATTTGCAAAATCCACAAAACATTTCAACAAAAAAATCTAGTGTATTATTACCACTAGCTTCAAAACTCGATATTATTAAGTTATCTGGAAAAATATTGTCTAGAATATATCCAAATTCTTGTATGGAAACAAATTCTGATGATGAATATATTGGAGATGGAGAAACTATTAATCAGGGCGATGCTCTAAAAGAAGCCATGGAAAAATCAGTTCATAGGTTTCTTGAGGAACCCAAAGAAATAATATCAAATCCGAAGACACTGAAGGCCAAATTTTCAGTATTTGAGGCTACCAATAAAAGAACAAAGAATTTAGATTTATTATTTGATGCCCTGAAAATGATAAAACCGAGTTCAATAGCCTGTGAGAGAGTTAAAATGTCGGATTTTAGTTATTTTATTTTATTTTTATTTAGTTTTGTATGGAGTATATTTTGTTTTGTTATATTTTTTTAGTTCCTTAAATATTAAATAAACTGAAAAATTTTAAAATAAGTAAATATTATTTTACTTTTTTAATCACATATATATGTATGAAGATTGATTTACCCGGTTGTTATACGTTTTTATAAAAAGATTGAATGACTAGAACCAAGAGAAATGAAAAACAAAGTTTATTAGTACTACACAACTAGTCAGGTGCACATTAAAAATTAATGTGCACCTGACGAAGGCTGATACAAGCTGAAACTAGTTGTGTAGTACTAATAAACTTTGTTTTCATTTCTCTCGGTTCTAGTCATTCAATCTTTATATATATATTTATATATATATTTTTTTTTTCTCGTGGAAAGGCTTAGATGTTGGTTATGCATTTTTTACTAAGTAATTTTAGGAAATTACAACATCAACTAGGATATACATTAAAATAAATTTTAATATACTTCAATATTTCGGCACCATCACGTTGCCATTTTCAAGAAACTTAAGAACAAGACACGTGCATGCAGGCACAACCAACAGTAAATGAGGAAGAAGCAGGAAGCTATTATTTCTCCTAAAGTTCTGATGGTGCCCCCTAGTGGGCAATGTTGGTATTCTTGGACGATTGGGCTGGAGTTCTTCTGATGTAGGTTTCCCAAATTTGAGGTAGTCTCATGCAGCCAAATTTGTTGAGGTTTGGATTGTTTCTTAGGGCTGAAGCTGATTCCATGAAAAGCCTTTCATATTTGTATTTACTACGGTGTACTATCGTGGCTTTCTTCCACCGTATTCTATGGCAGGTATCCAACGCATGGTCAGCAAGACCAGAGTGGCTGTATTGGTGAAACCGGATGTACTCCTTGTGTTCTGAAATTCTGATATTGGCTGTCCTGCCTGTTTGGCCAAAGTAGGACAGCTTACTAGGACCTGGTGTATACCAGGTCCCTTACAGCTGCAAGGGACCTGGTATACACCAGGTAGGTCTAGGAGGGGAGGTTGGTCTTTAGTAGAGCGGATAAGGGATGCCAATTTTTTATATTGTCTGTAACAAGAAGTTAAGTCATGTTTTTTTAGGATTTTTGTAATTTTTTTCCGAGGTGCCTTGGATATAGGGTATGGTGATGGATTTAGAGTAATCCTTGTGGGTTACTGGTTTCAATATTTTTTCGATTTTTTTGGGGGGGGGGGAGAGTAGCCATTGGCTGAGAAAGTGTTGAGAATGTGGTTTAGTTCTGTGGTTAGGGCATTGTCATTTGAACAGATAAGTTTAGCCCTGTTGTGTAGTGTCTTAATGACTCCATATTGTTGCGAGGAGGGGTGGTGGAATTGTTGGTGAATGTATCTGCCTGTATGGGTGGGTTTTCTATACATTGAGAAAACCAAGGTTCCATCAGGCTGGTGGGTGACTAGTGTGTCTAAGAAAGGAAGGCAGTTATTTTTTTTCTTTTCCAGGGCGAATTCGATTCTGGGGTGTTGGTTGTTTCACCAATACAGCCACTCTGGTCTTGCTGACCATGTGTTGGATACCTGCCATAGAATACGGTGGAAGAAAGCCACGATAGTACACCATAATAAATACAAATATGAAAGGCTTTTCATGGAATCAGCTTCAGCCCTAAGAAACAATCCAAACCTCAACAAATTTGGCTGCATGAGACTGCCTCAAATTTGGGAAACCTCCATCAGAAGACCTTCAGCCCAATTGCCCAAGAATACCAACATTGCCCGCTAGGGGGCACCATCAGGACTTTAGGAGAAATAATAGCTTCCTGCTTCTTCCTCATTTACTGTTTGTTGTGCCTGCGTGCACGTGTCTTGATCTTAAGTTTCTTGAAAATGGCAACGTGACGTTTCCGAAATATTGAAGTATATTAAAATTTATTTTAATGTATATCCTAGTTGATGTTGTAATTTCCTTAAATTACTTAGTAAAAAAAAAAAAATATATATATATATATATATATATATATATATATATATACACACACATTTTTTTTTAATAAAAATTCGAAAACTAGTTTTTTCAAAAGTCGGTTTTTGTATAAAGCCTAGCTGTATTGCTGTGAAGGATAACCTGACCACCTTCCCTATTGAGTCAATTTGACTTTTTTAAACCATTGTTTTCATATACCCTTTTGTTACTGAAATAAATAATTTATTTATAATTTTTGTAGGTGTTTCTTTCACATCTCGTATCATACTGCTTTTCATTGAATTGCGTAAAAATTCATCATACAGTTTTAAGTTATCACAATTTTTTTTCCTTTCTTCCTTAATTTATGGAAACTAGTGTAGTGTCAAGCCAGCAGTGTGAATGATAATTTGCTGACCATTTCAGTAAATTTGTCATAAAATTATGAAAGGTGAAACTATTTTGAGGCTTCCCTCATGGCTCATTTAGGAGAAGTATTTCATCTTATTTAATTGCCAGGTGGACAAGATTAGATAAGGTCTTTGTGTGTTTATTTATCACACATGTATTGGGATTTTATAGACAAGTTCTGAGCAACATAATTTGCTTTCGTCTGCATAATCTTGATATTTCAGTATGGTGAATCCTATCAATATTATTGCTAGAGTTCTTTTGTTTATATATCTTTTTTTATTTAGTCGTAAATAGTCAAAGCATTGGAATGTTGCATTCACATCATCATCAAATTCCTGCCATGTACCCTCAATGGGTGTACAGGATATGATAGTATTCATGAAAAAAATTACATCATTACTAACTTCCTATCTACAATTTTCCTCCAAATCAGTCTGTTAGTTGTCAAGACTCCAACATTATCAGATCTTATATTTCTATCGTCTAAGGCACTTTGTACTGTATCAATCCACCTATATCTTGGTCTTCCTCTGGGTCGTTTTGCTGCCAACCTGGCAGAGAACACTTGTTTCGCTAATCTCTCTTTGCCCATTCTGTTGAAGTGACCATACCACCTGAGATTAGCTCTGCTGACGCATTCCTGGATATTGACAATGTCAAGTTCTTTCCTAATATCCTCGTTTTTAATATGATATTGCCATTGTGCCATCTGTTCACGCCTCTAATCTTTCTCAGGACTCTCATATCTGCATTCTCTAGTCTTTGGTCAAGTGTTTTACTTCTGATCCAGCTCTCAGATCCATAAGTTAAAACTGTTTTGAACACTGTCTTGTATACAGCTAATTTAGTGTTCCAACTAATTTCTCTCTTATTCCATATGAATTTATTCAATTAACTTCCAACCATACCAATTTGCTGATTCTGTTGTCTATTTCTATATTTAATTTACCATCTTGACTAAAAATCGTGCCTAAGTAGCTGGAATGTTTTACTTGTTCCACAGGTTCTCCATTCACAACACAGTTGACATTTTCAATGATTCTGCCTATTTTCATTGTCTTTGTCTTTTTATTGCTGACCTTCATACGATATCTATTACAACAGCTATTCAATTTAGTCAGAGAATCTTGCAGACTTGTAGCGGATTTATTTAGAAGTATAACATCATCCGCATAAAGCAAAGAGCTGACATTAACATCTCCAATTTTGATATCATGTTTAATACCACTTTCTTTCATAATGTGATCTATATAGATAATGAATAACAGAGAGGATAATGCACATCTTTGTCTCACACCAGATTTAACATTAAACCATCTTCCTGTACTTCCTTCAATTCTAACTGCTGATTTACAACTCAAATAAAGACCAAGTATTGCTTGATATAATGCCCCATTGACATATAACTGTTGCGTATTGAATAGCTTCTCTCTTGGCACCTTGTCATATGCCTTTTCCAAATCGACAAAACTTAAATACAGATCTTTGCTGTATTCCCATGATTTTTCCACTATTTGTCGTAAAGTGAAAATCTGATCCTGACAGCCTCTATTTGGCCTGAATCCAGCTCGTTCTTCGCCAAGCTTTTCTTCCACAAGTATATTTCTATAGATCTTGCCAGAAACACTTAGCAGAGAAATACCTCTGTAATTCTCACATTCAGTTTTATTTCCCTTTTTATATATGGGTACTATGAGAGCTCTACTTCAATCATCGGGAATTCGTCCCTCTTTCCAAGCTTTCTGAACTATGCAGTGCAGTCACTGTAAGACTCTTATACCACCATACTTTTTCGGTATGGTGGTATAAGATATTCGACGGGTAGATGATATTCGACCACATTTCTGGTCGAATATCATCTACTCCTGCTGCCTTTCCACATTTCAGGCCTTTGATGGCTTTTTCTACTTCAAGTATGGATATGTATTCCTGACTGCATGCCTGGTCAGTGTTTTTTACCACTGTGCTGTCATCATTGCTTGTTTCATTTATCAGTTTTTCAAAGTAATTACTCCATACTTCAAGAATATCTTTTTCTCCCATTTTCATGCCATCTTTATCATCTCCAACTCCTTTTACAGTACTCTTTCCTCCATTCCTAAGCTTCTTCAACAACCTCCAGAATACTTTGCCACCTTCTTGATATTTATTTTCTATATTCTTGCCAAAGTCCTCCCATGACTTTTGTTTAACTAGTTTTACATACTGTTTAGCTTTCTTACATTTGTCTCTGTATTCTCTAAGAGGACAAGCCGACTTATTTGAGAGGAACTTTTGATATGCTTTCTTCTTTTCCTTCACTGCCTCTTTAACTTCTTGTGTTCACCAGGGAGTTCTGATTTTTTTATCCTTGCAGACAACCTCACCACATGCATCTCTGGCAGAATCAATCAATGTTTTCTTCAGAGTTTGCCACTGAATCTCCAAGGTTTGATTCCTGTTCTCAAATTCTTTCAATTTTTCTTCAATAATCTTTGTGTATTTTAGTCTACAGTTCACATCTGAGAGCTGCTCAACTTTTATTCGTTTTAAAACTTTCTTAAATGTTATTCTTTTCAATATGAAATTAAATTTTATCCTGCTCAAGACTAAATAGTGATCACTTCCAATTTCAAATCCTCTGTACACTCTGGTGTCCTGCACCAGTGAGAAAATATCACTATCAACAATAACATAGTCAATGAGACTTTTCTTATTCCTTGCCTCTTCTCTCCATGTGAATTTGTGCACATTTTTGTTGCATTCACAGTAATGTTTAATTAAATGTAATTTTAAAGAATGAATAGTGAATCCAATGTAGTAGGTATTGCATCTGGATTCACAGTTAAATTACTAAACCATTGTGACATAAGTTGGGTTGCATTTTTGTGGTTTTATGTTTTAATAAGTTTTGTGGTACAGTTTTGGTGGTATTATTACACTATTTGATTATAGAATTAACAATAAAAGAACTCTTTACCTCCCTGATGATTAAACAATATTTTTCTTCATTTTAGTGATTTGGATGGTAAATTTTATGAGGATAAATTCAGATACAAATTCTTGCAAAGAAACTCACTTCTATTGTAAAAATGAACAAAATCTGATTTACAGACTGGCAGAATCAATTCCAGTAATTCTCTTTAACTAGATACATTCTAGAAGAATGAATGGCATAGTTTTTTTTTTTTTTTTTAAGTTGTCATGGATATTGCAGATGACAGTGAAAAAACGAATTTATAATTTCAATATTTTTGTTTTTCAGCATGATCTCCCTTAGGACTAATACATTTATTTCAGTGATTCTCCAGTGCCATTATCCCGTCTCTGTAGTGATTCTCGGTAAGATCTGCAAAATACCCCTTTACAGCTGCAATCACCTCTTGATTCGAAGAAAAATGCTGACCAGCAAGGAAGAGTTTGTTTTGGGAAGAGATAGAAAATCAGACAGAGCCAAATCTGAGGAATAGTGTGGATGTTCAACAATTCATAGTGCAGATCCCTTAATTTTCCCATTGCTAAAACACCTTTGTGGGAAGATGCATTGTCCTGATGAAAGATGATTTTTTTCTTCTGTAAACAGGGTCTTTTCTCACGAATTTTTTCATCTAGTCTGGTTAAAAGATCGGAATAATATTCCTTGGTTATTGTTTTACCCTTTTCAAGATGATTAATAACCAGAATGCCTTTAGCATCCTAAAACACCGATGCCATGACCTTCCCTGCTGATGGAACCTACTTTGTCTTTTTTGGCACAGAACAACCAGCTTTTGTCCACTGTTTTGACTGCTGTTTTGATTCTGGTGTGTAATGGTGAATCCAAGTCTCATCCATAGTAATAAATCGACCCACAAAATCAGTTTTATTCTTGTTAAAACGCTCCGAGCACTGTTCAGAGATTTTCATGCGAGTGTGTTTTTGATCTGCTGTGAGCAAGCGTCGTATTGTATTGTATGATATTGGATGACCTTTGACTGGCTGATCATCCAATACCATACTGTGCACTTGATCAATGATTTCTAGTGGTGTTACACTTTTTGGATGTTCTTCACTTGGATCATCTTCAAGGCTGGTGTGGCCACGTTTAAACTCGGCAGCCCATTTCTTAATTGTTGAAAACGAAGGAGAAGAGTGCCCATAAACTTTTATGAACTTCAAATGAATTTCTTTTGGCATTAAACCTTCTTTTACAAAGAATTTTATAACTGTACGATACTCAATTTTATCCATTTCAAGGGATACAGACAACACCTTTGCTTCATACAGCTGTATAAAACAAACTACTTGATAGAATGACTTGCAAATTCACATGAATGCTTATGCCAAACGTACCAATTTAGAAAAAGAAAAGTCTTGCTGATAGTGTTGCCATCTATGGTCGAGGCTGCGAACTTTTCAGACCACCCTCATATTTCTTAGTTTTAAACTTTTTTTTTTTCGTGTGCAAGGTATGTTCAAAACTTTTTCATTTCTTATTTCATAAAGTATAATCAGGGATCAAGATATATGTGAGGACAAGTTATATTTAAGTAAATATGGTACCAATAAGACATCATCAACTTGACACATCTACCATAGTCAGAAATTCTTGGGGGGGGGGGGGGGGATGAAGTCGAGATTCCGTGTGGGCAAGGAACTGTTTTGCAAGTTGTTCGCTAATGTGTTGGTTCATAGAAAAACAGAAAACCTATGTTTGTAGATATTTTCAGAAAACTTAACTGTGATTATTATATTAATTAGTGAAAGGATATCTAAAGGAGAAAAGAAATAGAAATAGGGGATATTATAAATCCATCCGTATTTCATAGCTGAATGTATTGAAATGTAAAATGTTTTAAAAAAATATATAGACCAGAGAATATGAGAATGCAAACTGGAAGAGAGATCCACTGTAATTAATTTAGAAATATCGGGGTCATTATTTTTTGTGACACCTCCAAGGAGTCCGTAGGCTCATCGCGTGAGGACACTTACAACTCTCTGTCTTCATCGTTACACTGAACCTCTAGTACCCATCATCTACTTCAACGGCATGTACTGCCCACCACTACAACTAGTATTTTTTGTCTCTAAATTCCATGTGTTCTGAAGGGGCCAGTTTGTATGTGAGATGAGAAACCCAAGTTTCCAGGAGGGAAAAATCCCTGCTACCTCCATATGAGATCATCTAACTCACATTCTATTGAAAAATTCCATATAAAGATACCTCCCTTAATGACGAGAATCAAACTTAGGCCTTTTCTAAGTTCGATTGATTACATCATCGATGACATCTCTCTGAGATTTTGTTGTGGTAATGAGTTTTGTTAATGATAACAATGTCAGGCTTATCAGCTTTACTGATGTTTTTTTTTTAATTAAATTTTTGAGGTGGGAGAAAGGACCTGATTTGGAAATTATTTTGCTATTAACAATATTGTTTATTTTTTTGAAAAATATCTTTGTTGGGTTCATTTTATAATTTAGTTTTGCTCTTGATAATATATTTTTCTCTAGAGAAATTTTTCAAGGGAATAGTAAAATTTTAGCTTTGCTTGTGACTTTTATTTCAGTAGGAGAAAGTATATAATTGAATCGGTTTATAACCAAACTAATTCACTGTTTGTTTACATGGGGAATGGAGGAAGTGAAGGTGGGAGAGGAAAGTTGAATGTTAATAAATTTGTAAGTTTTTTTTTTTTTTTTTTTTTTAAGTAGGGAGCTCTTCTATTTTAATTAGTAAATAAATATTTAATTTCTAGCCCTTATGGGTTAGCTATGCAAGGGAAACACTACCTTCACAAATACATATGTCTATCATTATAATTGGATAAATTGTTTGCTTATAAGAGAGAATGATAAAACACTTTCAATAATGCTGTTCTCACATTCGGAGTGGGGCTCCTAAAAGCTCCCTCAAAATGCTTGACTCAATACAGAGGAGATTAAACTGATAAATGATCCATCTCTTACCAACTCACTCCCCCCCCCCCACTTTCACATAGACGTTTAGTCTCTGCAATTTGTATATTCTACAAATATTTTCATGGAACATGCTCATCTGAAACAGCATCAATAATTCCCACACTCTGCACTAAACCCACTGGAACACGTACAGCCAACATCCATTCACAGTACACCTTGAAACCCACAGAACAAGTTTCTTTTCCTCCTCCTCCATCCCTGCTACTGCTGTACTGTGGAACAGTCTTCCCCCTGATGTATTTCCCAAGGAATACAATTATACAGGCTTTTAAATCGAATGTCAACAAGTTTCTCCTTTCCCATCCCACTACCCATATATGGTACTAAAGTACTGTAGGTTGACCAACCAACCTCGTATATGGGCCCAACATAAAAAAAAAAAAAAAAGCATTTGTAACTCAGTATTTGTCATGCATTACTTTGTAAACGCTTACTTTATAGCACACAAATTAAAATGAATTTCTTCTCATTTTTAATACTTTAAGTAGTTTGTAACTGAATTTTTCAGTGCCTTATTTTATGCAAAACAATATGGAAATATTGAATACATAAATTATTCGACTTGGCCTGTTAGCCGACTAGTAAGCGTATCTTCTCTCCAGCCAAACGGCTGCGGGTTTGAATCCTGTCTTGGGCACGGATGTTTGTGATTGTCTGTGAAAAATACTAGTGGTGGTGGTGGTGGACAGTAGATGGCATTGGTCTAGATCATAGGTTCCCAAAGTGGGTGGTACCCCCCCCCCCCCCCCAGTGGGCTTTGAAGCCTTATAGGGGGGGCTATAGTGGGATCAGAACCATTTGGGGGCGGTCTAGGGGTCGGTGGCTCTTTATAGAAGAAATTAATAATATATATTTAAAAATTAATTATTTTCGTAATTTTGCGATTAGATAATTATTTAAAATTTAAATATTGTATTTTAATTCATCTTACGCGATCAATTTTTTTAATCAGTTTTCTATTTGAATTATTTAGTCATTTGAAAATTGACCATGTCAGATAGAAATAGATGTCAATTTTCTATGTCAATGAGAAAATAGAGCATGTATATATGTGTGTATAATAGGGGAGGGACGTTACAAAATTTATGTCTTGCAAAGTGGGCGGTGGCCCAAAAAAGTTTGGGAACCTATGGTCTAGATCATAGGTTCCCAGAGTGGGCAGTACTGCCCTCCAGTGGGTGCTGAAGCCTTCTAGAGGGGGGGGGGGGGGCTAGGGGTCGGCGGCTCTTTATAGAAGAAATTAATAACATATATTTAAAAATTAATTATTATTTTTGTGATTTTGCGATTAGATAATCATTTAAAATTTAAATATTGCATTTTAATTCATCTTATGCCCGTCTTACACGATCATTTTTATCAATTTTCTATTTCAATTATTTAATCATTTGAAAATTTACCATGTCAGGTAGAAATAGATGTCAATTTTCTATATCAATGAAATAGAGCATGTATATATGTGTGTATAATAGGTTATGTTTACAGTAGCAAATATATTCATTATATTTCATTTCAAAATATATAAAACCACTTTTCCAATTGATTTGTACAAAACTAAACCCAATTTTATATAATGGGGGGGTGTTACAAAATTTATGTCTTGCAAAGTGGGCGGTGGCCCGAAAAAGTTTGTGAACCTATGGTCTAGATGATGAGGTTGAGTGGTGGAGACGGAGAGTTGTAGAGTAGAGTGTCCTCCGTCAATGAGTCTTGGACTCCCTGGAGATGTCTAATAATAATAATAATAATAAAATTTTTGGTTACGTTGCATTAGCCACATCCTATCATCTGGATATTTGGTAAATTACCATGTATGACAGATTTTGTTGTATTGTGTAAAGCCTTTTGCATAATAATTTATGATACAGAAATGCCTTATTATAATTGAATGAGAATTATGACAATAATTCTCATTCTCGATAATTTAACTATCTACAGATCAAATCATATAAACAATCATATAAACATTTTATCTACAGATTTACTCTAAAATAGAAAAGAGAAGAGAATTTCAAAAAGAAACACATGTAGCCTTTATTGATTATGAAAAAGCCTTTGACAAAATTAATAGACAAAAATTGTTTAAAATATTACCCAATTTAAATATACCAAACCAACTTTTACAATCCATTCAAGAAATATATACAGGAAATAAAAAAAGATTAATAGTTAAATTAGAACACATCTTAGAATGGAAAGATATATTGAGGAGTACAACAAGGATGTATCCTCTCACCTCTGCTTTTCAGTGTACACACACACACACACACACACACACAGAGTAAAATCCCATTTTTATGTTCCCGCAATTTACGTTTTTTTGCCATTTACGTCATTTTCCGTTGGTCCCGTCTTAAGGCCTGTTCTTACGATATGTTGTTTTCCTGCCATTAACAACTTGATGTGGACATTTTTTTCTCGGGTAGCAACACTGATTTTCGAATCGATTTCCATGGAAATCTGCGCATTTCTGTTCCCAGATGGTTGCTTTTGGTTGTAGTTTTGTTTCCGCCATCACAGTGACTTGCACGCTTGCAGTAGTGATGAGTGATACCATGATTTTTCAATCACAGTAAGAATTGATATTGCAGAATTTCTGCTATGTAATTTAGTGTGTGAAAGCTGCTTTTAAGTTGCAGTGATGGAGTATCCATGTTAGTAACATGGAGAAAAAAAGACAGAAAATGTATTTCGGTAGAAGAAAAGATGGCAATTCTGCGATGTGTAGATTGGCATGCCGGAACACATGTGCATTTAGCAAAAGATCTTGGACTCTCCATGTCCATTTTGAACACGATAGTAAAAAACAGGTCAAACATTGAACTCAATGCAAAGCAATCTGGCACTATGTCAAAAAAAAAAAAAAAAAAAAAAAAATCAACAGTTAAAAATTTTTTTAAATAGATAGTTGTAAATAATTGTAAATTCAGTTATTAAATTTTGTAATCTAGTATGTAGACTCACATACTAGCAGTAAGTCATCTTTTATCCTTTTTTTAATGTTTTTTTTTTTTCACATTTCCTGCTATTTACACTTTTTTCCATCAGTCCCCTGAAAAGTTTAAAAAAGGGGTTTTACTACACGCACGCGCACACACACACACTTTCAAATACTTGGGATGTGATTTATCATATGAAGAAGAAAAAGACATAGACACTAAAATATCAAACTTTGTCAAAGTAAGTGGCATAATAAATAATATATTTAAGCCAATCCTAGTACAAGAACACACTAGAATCAAACTAATAATGTCTTGTCAAAACCAACTGTACTATATGGAAGTGAAACATGGACTATAAAAAGGAAAGATGAAAAACAAAATCAAACAGCAGAAATGAAATTTCTCAGAAAAACAGCTGGATATGGTTATACCAAGTGGACAATAAAACAAATGAAGAAATTTTTGGAGTGGGGCTCCTAAATATAGAACTTAATTACTACATAAGACAGTATAAACAAAAATGGATGGGACATTTAAATTGAATGGACAACAGCAGACTATCAAAAATATTATACAGATATAAAATAAGTGGAAAAAGAAGAATTGGAAGACCAAGAAAGAGATAGCATCAAACTGGAACAGGCCACTTGTCCCACTGTTCATGTTAGGAAGAAGAAGAAGAAGAAGAAAGAACTATCTACAGATATATAGAGGCATTAGGCACATCCTAAAATTTAACACTGACCAACCCAGTTTTAGTCAATGTTACATAGATAGTTATGATTTTAGGAATACCTCAACATCTTTAACTGAGTTTGTATTATCTTGCAGTGGAGTCACTGCTATACTTAAGTAATTTCAGGATAGTAATTAGGGTTAGGTAGTATTTTTATACTGAACACATTAGACAAATATTAAGATCATCTGAAACAACAAATTAACATTTAACATGAAGTAGTAAATAAAGATTCTTATTTTTGTAGCAACTGAAAACATTCGCATCAGTTTTTATTTATATTCTATTCATTAAGAATTTTTTTTAAATATTTAACTTTTTTTAAAAATTTTCTTTATAGCAATATTATCGTTTGGTGGTAAAAAGAAAGAACGTAGTCGTCCTAGGTTCATTCCAGATAACATTATTCAAGGTGCTCTTGCATGGCAGGTTCAAGTAAGCTACTTCCGTGTGTTAGTTTTTTATTTGGAAGATGTTTTGGAAGAGTTTTTCATTGTTCATATTCCTAATGTAATAGTCAAATTTTATAAAGTAATTGCTGTTAAAATAGCAGATTTCCATTTTGGTACATTATATATACAATTCATACTATAATTGGTTCCCAGAAATTGTTGCATAAAGCTGTTAGGTCATATGAGTAATTCTACATAATAATCAAAATAAGGTGTGTTCATGGGCGAGAAATTGTCATAATGACAAACCATGATGTATTTTATTTTCTCATTTTTAAGACTACCTTAAGTTAACAATATATCTACAATTATATCACTAAATATAATAAGCTCACTAAAACTAATAATATACTAAAATACACCAATTAATCTCCTCTCCTTAAAAATTGATTTTCTCCAGTCACACTCTCTTAACAGCAAAATCATCCTCCTAAGAGATTTTAATGTCCATAACACCAACTGGATTTCCTCTTCCAGTTGTACAGATCTTGCAGGCAGAGATGCTGAAATATTTACCATCACTAACGACCTTACATAAATTGTTCACATGCCAACCAGAATACTAGATAACCCGAACCACTCACCACATACTCTAGATCTCTTCCTTACCAATGACCCTTCCAAATATGTAGTGAATCCCCTGGATAATTCTGACCACAATCTAGTGCTCATCTCCTTCCCCTTACAACAACACCTACACAGTCACTTCCACACAAGAGTAGTTTGGCATTATAACATTGTCAAGTGGGACAGCCTCCAAGACTACTATGCTTCATTCTCACGGTTAGACTATTGTTTTGTTTCCAGTCTTCCAATCCAAACCAAACATATCACCAAAGTAATCCTCACTGGCATGGGAACACACATTCCCCATACTTCTCTGAATTGCCATCCCCTGTTTAAATCCTGGTTCTCCAAACGATGTGCCAAGGCTGTACAAATTAAAAAATCAAGCATACCACAACTGGCTCAAAATCAAGAACTCCCACCTTCAATGCTTATACTGAAGCCCAAAACATATGCAAGAAAGCTATCAATGCTTCCAAAACAGAATTTGAATGGGCAAAAAAGCAGGAAACCTGCAGCCTGGCCAAATGGCAGCCGTGCCTTTTGGTCTCTTGCCAAAGCAATTGGTCGTAACTTTTGCCCTACACTATTCCCAATTCTTCATACCCAGATGGCTCTATTGCATCATTATCACTCGCAGAAAAAGCTAATATCCTGGCTTCACACTTTGCCTCCAATGCACATATAACTGACAATGGCAAATGCCTCCACCCCCCCCTCCTCCAATCATTTCAGATGCCCAACATACAATGCCCCCCTATATTCTTATGCCAGAAAGAGATCAGAAAAATACTATCCAAATTAGATACAAAAAGAAAGTCTCCTGGCCCTGATGGCACTCCTCTAATTGTCCTGAAGGTTTGTGCATCAGAACTGACTCCTGTCCTATGCCAGCTGTACATACTCTCTTACTCCACTGGTATATATCCCAAAGCCTGGAAATTAGCTTATATTCAACCCATTCCTAAGAAGGGTAACAAATCACTGCCATCTAACTACCTCCCTATCTCACTCACCTCAGTCCTATCTAAAGTGATGGAGAAAACCATCGTCTCAACTCCTACACTACCTCGAAGTCACCCAGCTATTAAGTGACCACCAGTACGGATTTCTTTGCTGCCAATCAACAGGAGATCTACTCTCATATATTGCCCATCTCTGGACAAATGCGATGGAGAAATTTAGCGAATGTCAAGTGGTTGCACTTGATATCTCCAAAGCTTTTGACCTGGTCTGGCACAAAGGCTTACTAAGCAAACTCCTATCATTTGGATTGTCTCAGGACTTCAGCAATTGGATTGCCAGCTTTCTGTCTGGATGCACACTATATGTGTGATGGTAGACTCTTCCCTGGCCTCTCACCATCCAACTAATGGTGGGGTTCCACAAGGTTCTGTTCTCTCACCAAACCCCCTCTTCTGTATATCAATGACCTACTTCAATTGATCTCCAACTTAATATACAGTTTTGCAGATGACTGCAAATTGTAATCCTCCTTTTATTTGTGTTATTTCTCACAAAGAAGAGAATAATTCCCCCCCAGTATTATTTTTTGATAACACTCAAATTACCGGACAAGATGAGATTTTTCTTGTTGGAATTACCCTGACATCAGGCTTCTTCTGGCATAAACACATCACAACCATTGCATCCTCAGCTTCCAAAAAACTAGGATTTCTCTTTCACTCAGGATATCAGTTCACCTCTAAACAGCTGTTAACCTTATGCAAATCTGCCCAGCTATCGAATACTGCTCTCACATTTGGAGTCAAGCATTTTGAGGGAACCTAAAAGTTCCCTCAAAATGCTTGACTCAATACAGAGGAGAACAATTAGGTTGATAAATGACATGTCTCTTAGCAACTCGCTCTCCTCACTTTCACATAGTTTGGTTTCTGTAATTTGTCTATTGGCAAATATTCATCTGAAATAGCATCAATAATTTTCCCCACTCAGTACTGAGCCCATTGGAACATGTACATCTGCCACCCAACATCCTTTCACAATACACTTCGAAACCCACAGAACAAATTTCTTTTTCTCTTCCTTCATCCCTCTACTGCTTTACTGTGGAACAGTCTTTCACCTGTTATATTTTTCAAGGAATACAATATACAGATATTTTAAATCAAATGTAAATACATTTCTCTTTTCCCAACCCAATACTCATATACGGTAAAAATGTACTATAGGTCGATCAGCCAGCCTCTCATCTGTGGGCCCAACATAAAAAAAATAATAATTTAAGAAAACTGAATAAATTAAAAAAAGCCAGTCTTTCAGTAGCTTTGTAATGACGAATGTAATAATATATTACAAAGTTGGTCTTAAATTCAGATTCCATTATAAAGAAAATGAAATATTTATTTTTTTATTTTAATTTTTTTTCTTTTTTACCATGAAGTGAATTTGTCAGGAATTCACTCAATCATGAAATAGTTCATATTCTGTTCATAATGTCAACTTTGCTCATAATTTCTTTAAAAGGTAATACCCCTTGTTCAACATACCAGATAGTTCCACCAGATTTAATGATTTGGGGAATTCAGCTGAAATTTATCTGAATATGATATATTTGAACATGAGATGCTATCTGATCTGGTGTTCTAAAACATTCCTGTCTAAATAAAACAGAAGAAAGACAGATGTTATCTGGCATGCCCATTATTATTATCTGAGATCTCCAGGGAGTCATGGACTCATCGAGCAAGGCTATACACCAAAACTGACTGTTATATCTTTTCTTAAACTTGTTCACACTAGATCTACTCACCACTTTAATAGGAAAGCTGTGGCTCTCACTCACTGCTCTGTGAGAGAAAAATCTATCTCTGGAATGTGTTCTCTCCTCACTTTCCATATAACAAAAAATATAACAAAGCAAAAACTGGGCAAAGAAGGAGCAGGAAGGTAGGAATCTTGAATACCTGCATATATTAACTGTTAGGCTCAAAATAGACAGCAGCTTAGAACCAGGCAGATTAAAGCCTGGTTCTAAGCTTCATCTTCTGTCTGTAGGAATGACTTGCAGTTTGTGAAGAACATTTATCTGTATAAGGAATAAATAAAGTATTTGCAAATGTTGCACTTCAAAAATTCATAGAGCACTTATGGTACCTTTCAGAGGAATTGATTGCATTTGCTGTTTTCAATGACAAAGTTTCTATTGAGGAGAAGCAAAAAATTGACAGAGCTTTGAAGAAGTCTAGAGAAATCTGTCCAATGAAATGGACTTCACTTGTTACAGTGGATCCAGCAGTAATCATTTCTATGCAACTGGAAGACTTGGTGACTTCTCCATTGCTGGACTTCTCACTATTTCCTCAACCTTGTTCAGGATACAGCTGGCTGGAATGAAGGGAAGTGATTCTTGTCAGTAAAGCAGACCATTCAGTGCATGAGAGTTGTCAAAGACATTGATGAAAGAGGCTTAGCTCTGATGGACAAATACAAGTACAACAAACTACACACCAACGATGAAGACCAGAACAGTTTTTTTTTTGTCTTAACATCACTAAAATGACAGCAGCAAAACCAGTAAAGTTAAGAATTTGTAAATTTTGTGTTAATTCTGTTTGAATAATAGTTTCATTTTGTTATTTCCTTTATTACTGAAGTGTTGACGTTCGTTTGAAAAAAATAAATGTTAAAAAATTACTAATTAAATTGAAAAATTTTAAATATCCACTTTGGGTACTAAAGTAGTTTTTTTTTTTTTTTTTTTTAAAAAAAAGAAGCAAATTATGTAATTTTATTGGGAGTAATGTTAAAAACTAACCATCATGACCCTTAAATATACTTTAAAATCATTTCAAATTTTCAGATTCTTTTTTTCTTACTATTGTGAAAACAATGAGCAGGTGCCTCATACAAAATTCAAATTGTTAAAAATTGTTATTTTTAAAAAGAAATCTTATACCAAGCAGTAATCATTCCATTTTCCTCTGGGTATTAACTTATTGCTTAATTTTTTTAGCCAAGACCACATTTCACTTTCTCTGTTAATTGAGCATACAACTGTCAACAATGTTCCTTTTAAAATTGGAATGTGTACTTTGAGGGGTTCATAGTTTTTTTCAAAAACCATCCAGTCAAGCTGAATTTGTAATTTCTTCCTTACAACCTTCATCTACTGTGATCTTTTGTCCTAGATCAACATAAGCAGTTCCTGTACCACTTTCCCAGTGTTCTATATGTATTGGCTTTTTGGTTATGTATTTATTATACATTATTTTGTTTTTTATATTTGTTTATGTTTAATCCTTTCTTTTTCACTTTATGCATTCAGTTCATTGATCATTTATTGAATTTCTTCTGTAGTTTCCTAAAATAACAATATCATCAGCAAATCAGGTGATTTAGTTCTCTCCCATTTACTCTAATTCCTCTACTTTTCCATTCCAGATTTTTCAAAATTTCTTTCAGGACTTCTGTAAATAATTTTGTTGAAATTTGTTTCGAATTTTATAGAAGTGGTTGAATTTTTTTTTATCCATGACTAAATATATCAGTATAAGTTTTTTTTTCAGTAACTTGGATTTTTAAGGGATTCTAAAATAACTAATGTAGAGATTGAAAGTTTATTTTTCACTTGGTCAGACTATAATAAATTTAGTTTAATCCTTTATCCAAGTGTGTGCAAACAAAGTTTGCGCCTGAAAGTATCTTCAGGACTGGGGTAAAGTGGTACAACACTGGGCAACTCCTTGCAAAGGTGGAGCAAGCTACCAACACTCCTATCTCAGTATCTCCCATAATGCAAAACATATTTCCTTGTGGGTATGTATAATGTTATGCATTAAGGGAAGGGCCACAACCCAGACTAGTTTCAACCTTTATTGAGCTTGCTCCACCTTTGCAAGGAGTCACCTTGCAAAGACTGGGGTAAAGTGGTACAAGGAAATGTGTTTTGCATTATGGGAGATACTGAAATACTGAGATCCTTGTACCACTTTACCCCAGTCCTGAAGATACTTTCAGGCGCAAACTTTGTTTGCACACACTTGGATAAAGGATTAAACTAAATTTATTATAGTCTGACCAAGTGAAAAATAAACTTTCATCATCTTTCTCTAAATCCAGAGTAATTTAATAAAAAGGTGGCACACCGTTTGGCAGCTCCTATAGGAGGAGATGACTTTGCTAATGCTTCTGCCTTGGTATCTCCACTTGGGCCTGGCTCCCACTGAAGAGACCTCAATAAAGGTCGAAACTAGTCTGGGTAGTGGCCCTTCCCTTAATGCATGACATTATACATATCCACAAGGAAATGTGTTTTGCATTATGGGAGATACTGAGATAGGAGTGTTGGTAGCTTGCTCCACCTTTGCAAGGAGTCGCCCGGTGTTGTGCCACTTTACCCCAGTCCTGAAGATACACTTTCAGGCGCAAACTTTGTTTGCACACACTCGGATAAAGGATTAAACTAAATTTATTATAATGTAGAGATTGAATGAAATGCCTTTTCAAAATCAATAAATGTCAGACCTAAGAGTTTTTGGTGTTCGTTTATCTTTTCAATGATTAGTTTTATTACAATGCAGGTGTACCCTAGTCATGTGCACATTAGATTTCAAACCACTGTGGTATTGCAAATTTTGTTGTATAGCAAATTACCTTTTATTTTTTCTTGTAGATGAGTGTGATGGTTTAATGACATTTTTAAGCACTCATATACAGTATTGTGTGACGTAAATAAAATATTTGTCAATTATGCAAATAAAAAATTCAGAATACTTTTCTCAAATGAAAAATTTTGGCACAAATGTTTGTAAGGTAATTTTTTCTTAACTGTCTGTTTATCTCAGTGCTTAATATACCCTCATCACTAAATTTAATAATTTTATGTAATAGGTTTATGAGTCCTCTTCTTTATATCTGAAGCAGCAATACTTACTTTTGATTTTTATTTGCCATTATTAACAATAATAAAATAATAGTTATAAAACAGTTCATAATTCACAGTGATGAAATACCAAGACACAGAGATGCAGCAAGTAGTGACATCACAAACAAACTGAGTTCATGAATTCTGCATGTCAGTTGATTTAGAGCAGCATCATGTCACTAAAATTGTCACACGAGCAAATGCATTATCGTATAAACAAGCATTAGTTCTAACTGAAAACTGTCACATGAGTGGATTGTTATAAAGCAAAGCACCTTAAGGTGGGCCTTATTATGTATAATCAATAGTGCTACAATTTTTTTCTGCTTGTTCTGGAGGTTGGCAAAAATCTAGTTTATTTTGTATACTGTTAATAATGATTTTTTATAAATTTTTGTATTGTTCAAAGGAGGCTGATTGGGTGGTAATTTTTAATATATTTTCTGTCTCCTTTTTTAAAAACTGTAATAAATATAGCATTATTTCAACTTTCTGATATTCTCTTCTGTCTTGGGTAGAATGTATAAATTTTACTTAGCACAGTGATTACTGGTTTTCCATCTGATTTCAAACTTCTATCAGTAAATCATCTTCACCTGATGCCTTTCTCCTATTCATTGCGTTCCATTTCATATGGAACTTCTTTGTTCCATATGCAATGGAATCTCAGATGACATTTGAAAGCAGTACACAGATTAAATATATAAAATATGTATGTATGTTCTTAGAGTTCTGGCTGTTTTTTCTAAGGTGCCCTGGATATAGGAAATAGTAATAGCGTTACTGTAGTCTGTTTCTTGAGAAGAAGATAGGAAAAAACAAATTGTTAATCTTCTTAGCATTGTAACCATTGGCTAGAAAGGTCTGGTGAATAAAGGAGAGTTCAGCTGAAAGGGAACTGTGTGGAAAGCTGCATGGAACAGAGTTATCAACTCTGTTCCATGCAGAACATGCAGGGAACTCTGTTCCCTGCATGTTATCAACCATTGTCAAAAGACAATGGTTGATAACACCAAACTGTTGAAGAGGGGGGGGGGGGGATTTATGTATCTATCTGTGTGGATGGGTTTTCTGTAAACTGAGAAAGTCATGGTCACTCTTTATCAGAATGGGTGTCAGAAATTCTCTCACTTTTCTTTAAATCTGTTAAATATTTACATTGATTAATCAACATTCCTTCCAAGTTCAATGTCCAATTTGTAGAAAAAATTTTCTTTCTCTTTGTTCATGCCTTCTGTTTTGGAATAATCTCCCTGCTTATGTACATCCGTGGTACTAATCGTACCATTTTTTATTTATTTTTTAATTTTTTTTACCAAATTATTTAATTTACTAAATTTTTGTATGTCCGTGGTACTAATATACTTCTTGTTGAACCAACTCTTAATCACCATTTAAAAAAATAATTTAAAAACATCAAAGAATAAAGTTTGCTAGACGTTTTGCTTTAAAGTTATCAAGATATACTTTCTTAAAATTTCCTAAAATATCACTGAAGCCTTATAGTTTAAGTACAAATATACATGCATTACCCTTCCTATAGTCACATTGGTTTAAATCTCAGATGGGTTTATTCATCATGGAATCTTGTGTTTCTTCTTTAGCACTAATTTTCTTCTTGGGATGTTAAATAGATATTGATCAATTCAAAATATAAATTCTCTTACAATGTGCAGTAATGTGTTCTAGTTCCTTGCTGAGTAAACCAAACATTGTCTCCCATCCATGTTATGAAGCATTTTTTTTTTTTTTTTTTTTAACCTAAGTATAAGCACTGGAAATGTGCAGAATATTCAGTTTTGTTTCAGTATTTGGCTGATTTGTAGAAATCAACTGAAATTAGAAAGTTTCGGCATTTGACTAGCCATAGTAGAAATATATCTGTTACTTGCATTATAACAGATGCAACCCATTGGGAAAAGTCTTCCCCTATCTTGTGTGACAGTTCAAATAGAAGGGTTTCCAAGGCTAATAAGTACACTTATTCTGCAGTGCAGTTTCTCAGAAAATTTCTTTCAGCACTAGCTACCAGTGTATTCCTTGAAAGAGTTTTTTTTTTTTCTAGAAGTCAGAAATTTTTATGAAGAAAGTCATCAACATGCAACTTATCCACTGCCTAGAGATCTGCTAGTGAATCAGCAACCACTTGTATGGATTCTGCAATTAAAGGTCAATCGCTGACCTTTTAACCTACTATCATCCCCCATTGAGCATGGGCCATGGATAGTTATATGCTTTCACTTTTGACATTTCCAGAGCTTTTGATTGCATCTGGCATTGAGGCCTGCTGTACAAATTGCCATCCTTTGGTCTGTCTTCGATAATTGGATTGCTCACTTTCTCTGTGGTCATTTACTGCATGTGAATGACCATATTAGATAGCTCTCTCACTCTCTCTCTTCGAGCTTTTGCTCACAATGGAGTATGCCTGAGGGATCTCTTCTATCATCTACTCTCTTTCTCCTATACCTACATGATCTACTCTTGATCATGACTAATCGTGTTTATAACTTTGCTAATCGCATCTTACTCTTATGGATGATGTTTTCCTGGAGATGGTTGTGAAAACAGATTAGTAACATAGATTCAAAGTAGTGGTCTAATGTTTCTCTTGCTATTTCTGTCCTTCTCTCAATGAAGCATCAGCTATTTTTTGACAAAAGTTCTGTTTTTTTTCTATGTGCATTGCCACCAGGAGAGATATATTACTAATGTTTGGCTACATTAGTAATATATTAGAAGTTTTTTCCCATTTGGTTAGACTATAATAAATTTAGTTTAATCCTTTATCCAAGTGTATGCAAACAAAGTTTGCGCCTGAAGTATCTTCAGGACTGAGGCAACTCATAGTAAAGGCGGACGAAGCTATCATCACTCCTTGTCTCAGTGCTTTGCATTATGGGAGATACTGAGACAAGGAGTGATGATAGCTTGGTTCACCTTTACTACGAGTTGCCTCAGTCCTGAAGATACTTCAGGCGCAAAATTTGTTTTCATACACTTGGATAAAGGATTAAACTAAATTTATTATTAGTAATATATATAAATCTCTGGCATCTACAATGGGTCTCAAAGGTACATCTACCTCCAGTTCATGAATCTTTTAGGCTCCATAAATTCTTGTTTTGAATTAAGGCACTTTTTTTCTTTTTTTTAATTTCTCTTGCCAGTTATATTTCCATATTAAAATTTTCATAGCTGTTACAATGATTCAAGCTGAGATTTCTGATGAAAAATTATGTGGAACTGGAATGAATAGATAAAGTTTGTCAGCCCAAACTAACATTATTTAAAGGCAACTTTAAAGACATGCACTCAGTAAAGACTAAGAATGACATCAAGAACATACATAGAGAGTGACAGTGGTGCTCTTCATGATCTTCTCTAATTAATTCTGATTGGGGGAGAGCATCAAAATTTGTGTAGGATTACACCATCAATTCTATCGCAGTTAACCAGGTTCTGTAGAATTTGAGCAGCTTCCAGGAATATGCTGTGATTTAAATTGGAATTTGTGTGGTAGCTTAGCTTTCTTCCATCTGATGATGTCGTGCTGTCCTCTTTTAGGTTGTTCCTGCTGACTATACATTTTTATGCCCCCCCCCCCCCCCCTTTAACAAGTGGTCTTCCCTGTTTAACTGTCACAGATCAGTGATTTGATTAAAAAAAAAGGGCATTACATCACAGCATCCACTAAATCCAAGAATTCATTTAGACTAAAGATTCATAAACTGGAGGTACCTTTAAGATACGTTGTAGATGCCAGCAATTCACCTACCTCCATTTCTGGCCAAACATCTATTGTTCCTAGTAGCACTTCATGTATAAAGTCATTCATCAAAAACAGTTATACATCATTGAGAGAATGAAAGAAATGCCTATAGTACTATCAGACCTTTCGACAAAAGTTGAGGTTCAAGAAAATGATGAAGCATATCAAGGTAAATGATTCTTGCCACTGTTGCATCTGCAAAAAATAAGGCCCATAAATTTTTGATATCATAATTTCAAGCTGCACATTTACTTTTAGTTGAGCCTGTTTCCTATTCAATGAAATCAGTGTTTTTTTTTTAATCAGCTGATATGTTACAGTTATGGCAACTGATTTTGCCATGGGTGTGAAAAGTTGCCTCATGATTGAGCCAAATGTTGTCCATTAAATCGGCATTTTGGATTTGCCACTTTTGTACAAATTGATGCTCATTTTGGATAATTTTCTTCATGCAAGTAGTGCAGCATCTGACTGTAGCATAACATCTTCAGTAATGCATATTCTGTAAATTATTTTGGATATGTTTAACCTGTGGGAATGCATTCCCACAGGTTAAACCATACCCATTTCACCAAAATGTGCAATGACTTTTGGGACTTGTATAATTCTTAAACTGAAAATGGTAGTTACAAACAGTAATATCACTTATTATGTTAGACCTCTTAAGATTGCATGTTTCAGATTCTGGAAGCACTGCTGTATTTATTTTTTTTTTAAATAAAAAAATTTAAAAAAAAGTGTGTATTATTATTATATGACACCTCCAGGGAGTCCAAAGACTCGATGAGTCTTTGGACTCCCTGGAGGTGTCACATTAGTAGTTGGAAGGGGAGAATCGTCTCCTTCCAACTACTAACCACGCTCAAGCTTGCTTAACTTTTTGCGAGCCATTAGTAGCAGAGGCTCTACCAATCAACCAACATACACTTTCTCTCTCTCTCTCTGATTGCTGCTTAAACATTGAAACCTTTAGAAATAAAAATTTACTAAGGAATTCAAAGATGTTTTATTATAATTTTGTTTTATTAAAACAATAGCTATTCATTGTTTAAACAGGTTGAAGACTTTGGTCAGTCAATAGTTGTAGATTGTCTCCTGGGCATTTCAGTTGACACCATAGTTTTAATTGACGAAAATAATCGAGATGTTATATTTGTATGCCCTTGTACATCTGTTATCGGTTGGTCATCTCATACGAGCAGGTAGATATATCTGTATATTTTTCTAAATTTTATTCTAATTATAGAATTTTCTTAACATGAAATTGCTTTAGTTCTTATTATTATACATCTTATGATTGTAATACTTATAGTTGCTTGGCTACAAACATCTCTGTAATACAGTCGATTCTGACTATTGTAAATTCATAGATACTTTAGATAGTTGGCTATAGTGAATTTTCTTTAGATTAACATTGTGTTTAAAGATGTGAGTTAGGACAACTTTTCATTAGTTTGTTGCAGTGAGAGTGTACTGTATGTCGATTTGTGTATATGTCCAGTTTATGCAAAAGAGGTTAAACAGTTCCAAGTCCTAAACATCAGTTAGAAGCATTAGTAAAATTCCCCATTGTGAAATGAACATGTGGTTCATTAAAAACCTTATCACATGATTGTTTTTATTGTTGCGAAACTTATTCTGAAAATATGTTTGTTCTTAGGTATCCCATAACAACAGGATTATATTGAAAAATATTGCTAAAGCAAACTTCATCATATTAAACTATGCCTTTGGTCCCATATGAGTTTGCTACAGTAAGCATTGTCTCCGATCACTGTATACCAGCTTTTACCTTAGTAAACCTGTAGAGACCAAAGGAATAACTATAGCACAACTTCTGTTTGTTATAATGGAAGTTTTGCTATAGTGAATTTTCTTTAGCATGGTCCTAACTACTGAACTTAACCATATTCTTAACACTTTCTTAGCAAATGGCTGAATCCCCCCCAATAACAAAGATTACTCTAAAGCAGGTCTCAAACTCATTGGACCATGGGCCATTTGCTATAAAAGTGTATCTCAAGTGGGCTGCAAAAAATTTTCAACTAAAAAAACCTGTACTAATTAGAATCGAAGCGAAGTGAAAAAATGAGTATAAATAAATTGGAAAATTAATAACAAAAATTTTATTTCTTCTAAGTCATTACAAGACATACAATAATAGTATAATGATTATCACAACTCACAAAAAAAATAATAATATAAAGAATATTTTTATTATATTAATATTTACAATAGATAGCATTTAATCCAAATTAAACCGAAATTAAATTTTATTTGAATAAATCAAATACATTTATACATTCTAAAAAAAGTATAAACTCTCATTAATAACCGTCACAAAAATTTACAGAGCCTCCTGTCAGTTTGAATTTTTTTGTGTTTGTGTTGAAATAAAGTACTTCCATATTTTTTGGGAGGGATGAGTCTATATTTTGGTGAATTTTTTAAATGTTACTGAAAATATTTTGAGGAAAAATATTATTTTCGGATTAATATATATATATATATATCATCATCATCAAATTCCTGCCATGTACAGGATATGATAGTACTACATGAAAAATTTACATCATTACTAACTCACTATCTACAATTTTCCTCCAAATCAGTCTTTTTCAAGATTCCAACATTATCAGATCTTATATTTCTATCATCTAAGGCACTTTGTACAGTATCAATCCACCTATATCTTCATCTTCCTCTGGGTCGTTTTCCTTCCACCCTGGCAGAGAACACTTGTTTTGCTAATCTTTCCATGCCCATTCTATTTAAGGGACCATACCACCTGAAATTAGCTCTCTAATGCTTTCCTAAATGCTGACAATGTCAAGTTCTTTCCTAATGTTCATGCCTGTAATCTTTCTTAGGATTCTCATATCTGCATTCTCTAGTCTTTGGTCAAGTGTTTTACTTCTGATCCAGCTCTCAGATCCATAAGTTAAAACTGTTTTGAACACTGTCTTGTATACAGCTAATTTAGTGTTCCAACTAATTTCTCTCTTATTACATATGAATTTATTCAATTAACTTCCTACCATACCAGCAGGAAATAGACAACAGAATCACATTGATTCTGTTGTCTATTTCCATATTTAATTTACCATCTTCACTTAAAATCGTGCCTAAGTAGCTGAAATGTTTTACTTGTTCCACAGGTTCTCCATTCACAACGCAGTTGACATTTTCAGTGATTCTGCCTATTTTCATTGTCTTTGTCTTTTTATTGCTGACCGTCATACGATATCTATTACAACAGTTATTCAATTTAGTCAGGGAATCTTGCAGACTTGTAGTGGATTTATTTAGAAGTATAACATCGTCTGCATAAAGCAAACAGCTGACGTTAACATCTCCAATTTTGATATCATGTTTAATACCACCTTCTTTCATAATGTGATCCATACAGCCAATGAATAACAGAGGGGATAATGTACATCTTTGTCTCACACCAGATTTAACATGAAACCATCTTCCTGTACTTCCTTCAATTCAAACTGCTGACTTGCAACTGAAATCAAGACTAAGTATTGCTTGATATAATGCCCCAATTGACACCATAACCATAGCATATTGAATAGCTTCTCTCTTGGCACCTTGTCATATGCCTTTTCCAGATCGACAAAACTTAAATATAGATCTTTGTTATATTCACATGCTTTTACAACTATTTATCATAAAGTGAAGATTTGATTCTGACTGCCTCTATTTGGCCTGAATCCAGCTCGTTCTTCGCCAAGCTTTTCTTCTACAATTCTTCTCAACCGTTTCTCAAGTATACTTGCATAAATCTTACCAGGAACACTTAGTAGGAAAATACCTCTGTAATTCTCACATGCAATTTTATTTCCCTTTTTATATATGGGTACTATGAGAGCCCTACTCCAATCATCGGGAATTCGTCCCTCTGTCTAGGCTTTCTGAACTATGCGGTGCAGTCATTGTAAGACTTTTATACCACCATACTTCAGCATTTCTGGTCAAATATCATCTACTCCTGCTACCTTTCCACATTTCAAGTCTTTGATGGCTTTTTTCTACTTCAAGTATGGATATGTATTCCTGACTGTGTGTGCCTATTGAGTGTTTTTTACTACTGTGCTATCACTGCTTGTTCCATTTAACAATTTTTTGAAGTAATTACTCCATACTTCAATGATATCTTTTTCTCCCGTTTTCATGTCACCTTTATCATCTCTAACTTCTTTTACAGCACTCTTTCCTCCATTCCTAAGTTTCTTCAACAACCTCCAGAATATTTTGCCACCTTCTTGATATTTATTTTCTATGTTCTTGTCAAAGTCCTCCCATGACTTTTGTTTAGCTAGTTTTACAGTGTTTCGCTTTCTTACATTTGTCTCTGTATTCTCTAAGAGCACAAGCTGGCTTATTTGCCAGGAACTTTTGATATGCTTTCTTCTTTTCCCTTCACTGCCTCTTTAACTTCCTGTGTCCACCATGGAGTTCTGATTTTCCTATCCTTGCAGACAACTTCACCACATGCCTTTCTATCAATGAGAGCTTTCTACAAGGCTTGCCACTGAATCTCCAAGGTTTGATTCCTGTTCTCAAACTCTTTCATTTTTTCTTCAATAATGTTTGTGTATTTTAGTCTACAGTTCACATCTGAGAGCTGCTCAACTTTTATTCACTTTAAAACTTTCTTACATGTTATTCTTTTCAATATGAAATTCAATTTTATCCTGCTCAAGACTAACTAGTGATCACTTCCAATTTCAAATCCTCTGTACCCTCTGGTGTTCTGCACCAGGGAGAAAACATCACTATCAACAATAACATAGTCAATGAGACTTTTCTTATTCCTTGCCTCTTCTCTCCATGTGAATTTGTGCACATTTTTATGTTGGAACATGGTGTTAGTAATAACCAGTCCATGTCCTGAGCAGAAATCCAACAGATATTTGCCATTATTATTAGCTTTGCTCTTTTCTCCAAATTTTCTCAAAATATTTTTGTATGTCTCGCAATCATTTCCTACTCTGCTATTTAGATCCCCAACAAGGACCAACTTTTCCTTTTTCATTGTGTCAGTTGCTTTTTCTAGAGCGTCAAAAAATTCCTCCACTTCTTCCTTAGTAGAACCTTCTGTGGGACCATAGGCACAAATAAGTCTCATTGTCCAGTTCCCCATTCTCATATTTGCCCACATTACTCTACTTGAGACTGGCTGCCATTCAAGAAGATTAGCCTCGTATTTTGTGTTGAATACTATGGCTACTCCTTCTTTTCCTTGATTGTCATTGCCTGAATATAACATTTTGTATTTATTGCTTAGAAAGATCTCACCAGTTTTGGTCTTTTTTGTTTCAGTCACCCCTATTATGTCGATCTGCTACTTATCTAATTCCTCAACTAGCTTTATTTCTTTGACTACTGGTCAGTTCTCCGCATTCCTTTAAAGGCTATGTGGAGGTCTCCCCTCTGTTATATAGCTTTGACCCTTTAGAACCCCCCCCCCCATACATACATATATATATATATACACACACACACACACACACACTTGCATAATATAATTATAGTAATTTAATTGCAGTATTTTTTTTCCCGCACTTCACAACATTTATTATTAACAATCCTGCCAAAATTTGGACTCAAAGATTGTGAGCATACGACCTTCATTATGCCAGAAAGGTTGACGTCAGTTAATCTTGATCTATGTTGTGTTTTGTTACCTTTCATAAATGAGAATAATTGTTCACATAAATAGGTGCTTCGAAAAATAACAAAGAATATTTGCTGCAAACTTTTTTATTTCCAGATATTTTTGACCCAAATAACTGTATATTTTTGGTGCACCAACTTCTTGGTATTTTGCTTTTAGAATGGAATCATTTTGGAAATCAGTAAGTTCCATTTGAATACAAATAGGAGCTTTTTCGAAATTAAAGGAAAAAGGATCTGTTAAAAGCGAAAAAACTTCTTCTTGCTCCTTAAAATCTTTAAATCGCCTATCAAATTCTTCTTTCATCTTTTCTAGTTTCGGACAATATCGAGAAAAGATAAGTTTTATCTTTTCTCGATATTGATATTAATCGATATTTATCTTATAAACTTAAGAAAAAATAATTTATAATATTCTCTTTTAAATGATTTTGAAACAAAACTAACTTACATCTAAAACTTGCCAGTGCATCATACATGTGTGTTATTAACTGATCTTTCTCCTGAAGTTTGACATTTAAATCATTCAAATGTTGTGTAATATCAACTAAGAATGCTAGATCTTGTACCCATGTCTGATCATTAAGAAATGCAACATCATGATTTTTCATTTCCAGGAACAATTTGATCTCCTCTAAAAGTAAAAAAAGCTTTTTAGAACCTTATGACAAGATAACCAACGAATCTCTGTGTAATAAGGCAGCCCTACAAATTCACTCTCCAAGTTGAGGCCTCTGGATTTGATGAAGTTCACAGTATTCGTCACAGGCTTGAGTATGCTGCTCATTTCCAACACTTTGGCGCATAGGACCTGCTGATGAATGATGCAGTGGAAAGATTGCAGTTTCGGAATGTCTGGATACATTTCTTTTAACTTTGCTTCAAGTCTTGACACAAAACCTTTATTTTTGCTTGTCATTGCTGGAGCACCATCAGTTGTCATTGATACAAGCCTGTTCAGAGGAAGTTGATATTTTTTAAAATGCTCCACATGGCATCAAAAATGTCTTCCCCTGTAGTGGTTCCCATGAATGGGAATCATTTCCAAGAACTCTTCAGTAATATTCATATTGTCTTCGCAAGTCCTGAGAAACAAAGCAACTTGAGCCACATTGTAAATATCGAAACTTTTGTCAAGTGCAATTGAAAAGCACTGTACGTTTGCAGATATTTCTTGCAACTGGTCATGCAGATTATCTGCCATTTCTGTTATTCTTTCCATCACAGTATTTCTGGACAAAGAAATATTGCAAAATACTTGCACAATTTTGGGACATACATTTTCGGCTGCTTTTATCATACACTCCTTAACCAAGGAACCGTCACTAAAAGGTTTGGAATGTTTCACCAATAAATAGCTGATTTCATAACTGGTTCTCACTTCTGATTCATTATCTTTCATAATTTTTGAAAATTACTTGTTGTTAACTTTGAAGTGAATTCTTCATACTTCTTAATTTTTCTTCTCTCAGTTTACCCTCAAAGCATGAATATTGTTCTTTGTGAATTTTATCGTAGTGCCTTTTTATATTATATTCTTTGGTGACACTAATTGTTTCGTTACAAATAATTCACACAATTTTGTCCTTTGTTTCGGTGCAGAAGTAATTTAATTCCTATTTTCTTGAAATTTTCTCCTCTCATCAGCAATTTTCTTTTTCTTGTTAGCTTGGAAAGTGACATTGCCTCTGTGAATAAATATATTATTAACAATTTTTATAAAAATGTTTGAATAAAAGTGCACAAAACTGTAGACCAGTGCACAATACTATTGCAAATAAAAATAAAAAATAATAATAAAAGGGATTTTCTCACTGCTAGATTGTCTTTGAATCGTGCGCACTGAACTTCAAATATCACTGATTGACTGTAGCAGGCAATTATAAACTCATAGCTGGATTCCCATGAGTGCATATGCTGTGCATCACGTGAACAGCTTGTAGCCAATAGAATTCAACTTTTTCAGTACGCTACCAGTAGCATGCTATAAATTAACAAAGAAAGCATAAATATGGTTAACTATTGATTAGGATGGATCTAACATTGAAATTGTGATATAAATTTTTATTACTGCAATTACGTTATAGCAGGTCATTGCATCCATATTGTAACTATAAATGTCGTATGAAAACGAATAAATCGATACCATATTTACTCTAATATAACTCACAGTTTTTTCCCCTAAAATTAAAGCTAAAAATCATGGTGCCAGATATATGTGGGGATTTTTAGAAACTAAAGTTTTTAGAAAAAAAATGAAAATGTGGATGACTTACCAAGAAACTCCTTTGTTATAGCTACTTGTGGCTTCATGCGGTTTCCTTGTTGCATTGTCATCTTCTTTCCCATTATTCCAAGTAAAAATTACAAGTAATTTACAAGGTTTCAGATACGTAATGAACATCCTTCACGAATGTCTGAGAAATGAAAGCAGAATGTAAAATAGACAGAATGGTAGGCCAATAGAGATAGAACAGCTATGAAGATGTGGATATAATTGGTGCGGTATTAACAAAAGATCGCATTATCAGAACACAAAGTTCAAGCCCACATTTTTGAGCTGAAACATTAATTTTCTTCAACCAAATTCCATATTATCTGAAACTGTCATAACAACATTCACTCTGTATGTCTTAGTTTTAACACATTTGTGAATTTTATTGCAGCTTTGTGTTTGAGTTAGTGAGGCACTCACACACATCTAACTAAAAACAATAGATTTTAGTTAGATACTGTGTTTGCTGGTGAAACATATGGTTTTGCTCAAGTCTAAACAGCATGGTTAATGTGGGGGGTGAGGGGTGGACGTGACTCATTAGTTAGTGCTGTTTTTATACCAGTTGTCTCTTCTCTAATCACACTAAAGAAATATATTACAAAGACAGCATATGTCTCTGTACTTTATTCAATGGTACAATAAAACTACTTGTTTTTCTTGCATCTGCCGCGGGGAGCGAGTTATCATCCCGAAGTGAAAGTGGTTCATTTTCGTGTGTGATGTACAGTACGTGCAAAACTTTTTAATTTCTTTTTACATAAAGTAAAATCAGGATACAGGGGTGTGAATCATATGTGAGGGCGAGTTATATTCGAGTAAATACGGTATTTCTGTTTTATTATAAAAAGCAACCATTCTTTTTTTAAAATCTTTCCTTGAGGCATCGGGGGTCGCACAAAATTGCTTTGGGGGCTGCATGCAGCCTGCGGGCCACCAGTTTGACACCCCCTGCTCTAAATCCATCACCATTCCATATATCCAGGGGTACATCTAAAAAACAATAAAACGTCAAATTTAGTATGACTTCTATTTAGATAAATAAAACCGGCAGGCAGGACACTGACAGTGTTTTCTCTTGTCAGGTGGGGCTCAAAAATTCTAAGAAAATATGACCTCACAATTAGTTATAAGCCACATTAAGAAATTGGCATCTCTTGTCTGCTCCCGCAAAGACCAGCCAATTCCCCTAGACCAGTGGTTCTCAAATTTTTTACCTCTGAGCCCCACTTGACAAGAAAAAACACTGTCAACACTCCCCCTGCCGGTTTTATTTATCTAAATAGAAGTCATACTAAATTTGACATTTTATTGTTTATTTTGTGTTTTCTACATACTATTTAACAGTTTTTGACACAAAATAATTAAAGTATCACAATATTAGGCCTACAATAAAAATTAGTTTTAACACTTGCAATTAACCAAAATATGTACTGAAATAAAACAATATTTAACTAACAAGTATTGAAATGAAACAATATTTAACTAACAATTATTTAATTTTTCTCTGTAAAAACAATCAAACATTTAAATGGCAAAGTCTAATGTGATGGATGGGCCTGCTTTTGAGAACAAAGTTTATCAAAATGTGGTGTAATATCAGAAATGGCCACTCTAAGTTCTTGAGCAATATTAAGTCTTGAACGATACTTTGACTTCATAGCTACCAAAGCAGAAAAGCCTTTCTCATATAAATAAGGTGTTGCGAAAGGAATAATGATCTTCAATGCTTTTTGGCTCAAAGTTGGGAATTCCTTGCCATTAAAACCTGTATCATCAAAAGTTTTTCTTTCTGTATTTTTATTCGTTATTTTTAAAACTGATTTATGGCAGTTTTAATTTTTATCTGTAGGAAAGTATGCTGCACCCCCCCTCCCTTTCAAGCTATTTGTGCCCCTCCTTGGGGGTTGCACCCCACAGTTTGAGAACCACTGCCTTAGACCTACCTACACTACACCAGGTCCCTTGCAGTTGCAAACTGGCCTACTGTGGCTAAACAGGCAGGACAGTCAATATCAGGATATCCAAACACAAGGACCACATCCTGTTCCACCAATACAGCCACTCAGGACTTGCTGAACATGCATTGGACACCCACCACAGAATATGCTGGAAGAAGGCCACTCTATTACACCATGGCACGAAAATATCTAAATTAAGTGGATATTAAATCCAATATCATTTCAAAGCCGAATACAGAAACTATAAAAGTTTCATGTGAAAATTGACCAGAGAGCTAGTGGGAATACACAGCCACCATGACTTGCCCTAGCCGAACAGTGTAGGTGACCACGAACGCTGTGAGCGTTTTTATATTTGCCTCCTATTGGTTTCATTATAAGGTTTCACTAGCCTGACAGCTGTTTCATACTCATTGATTTTTGTCAGAGACTAGGCAGAAACCTAGAGAGCAAAAGCTCTCAGTACTAAGTAACTCGAAGTGTTGGAGAGGTGTATTTTCCGTAAGTGAACTCTCGGTCGGTGTGTAAAGTATTTACTAAAATAAAGAGCCAAAAGGCTTCACTTCAGCAATGCAAAAATCCTCATGAAACTTTTATAGTTTCTGCATGAAACTTTTATAGTTTCTGTATTCGGCTTTGAAATGATGTTGGATTTAATATCCACTTAATTTAGATATTTTTGCATCGCCGAAGTGAAGCCTTTTGGCTCTTTATTTTAGTACAAGTACAAAAGATTATTCCATAAATTAGCCTTAGCTCTGAAAAACTTTCCAAACCTCAACAAATTTGGGTGCATGAGACTACCCCAAATTTGGGACACTTACATTCTAAGATTATTAGTCCAGTAGGCAAGACGACCCAATTTAGCCTGCTATGGGGACACCTTTTTGGACTCTAGGAGTGACTTCAGTTGCCTTTCTTCAGCCTTATACCAAAGTTTTAGGAGTTGTTCATGACTTATTATTGAGGAGAAGAAATTAGATAGCCAGGATTTTGCTCTTAGGCCAAGATGAGTAAGAAAGTCTGGAAGGATGCCATCAATGCTTGGAGCTTTACCTGTTTTGAGTAGTGTGAGGGCTGCATCAATTTCATCTAGAGCCACTGGATTGGAGTTTGCTGTAGATGTAGGATATGATAATAATAATAATAATAATAATAATAATTATTGTAAAGATGATGGATCTCTTGTTTGGCATTTGTGGGAATTTTGGGTTTAGCTTTTTTGTAGTAAGACTGTTGTGGTACTGTTAAGGATTACGTTTCCTTTAGTTCTGTGTTTGGAGTGCTGGTACCTCCTAGTCGACAGAGCAGTGACCAAGTCTTGCAAAATAATCTGGTAAAGTTGAAGTTGTTCATTTCTTCATGCTGACTAGCTCATCTACTGTCAGAAGCAGTGTCTGAATGGTTCCATTGTTCATACTCTTCTAGACGAATACAACCTTCAGTTAACTAGCATGATGTGTAGATTTTTCTGAATCCTGTCCGTATGTGTTTCTTGCCAGATGCTGTGAGAAGTTTAGTGAATCTTTCATAGTTATCAATTGTAGATGGAATTATGTTAATGTTGTTTTCAACAAATTCAGTTAATTTTTGGCCATTTTGCTTTCCTGAGACTCCATTGGGATATTGGAAAGTTGTTTATTCTGGGGATTATAAGTCCTAAAGTAATTAGGTATGATTTCTGCTGGCTGTGGGCAAAAGGAGTCATTACGTGAGAGGTTGAGGTGAGAAGAGTTCCTTCCATATCAGTGATGGTAAAGCAGGAGTCAAGGATTGTTTCTGATACCCATCTCCCAGATTTGAAGGTTATGGGTTGTTTGCTGTCATAGAGGAAGTGGAGGCACCACTTTGTCCAGTCTGTTATTTGCATGCCTGGATTGTCATTGTTATTGTATTGTTGTGACCGTATATCTCTGACATTGATATATCGAGGCAATTTATTTAACTTTATCCTTTCTTATTTTAGTCGCTGTATCAAGTTCTATTGCATGTACCTCTTTGTTAAGTAGGTTGCACCATTGTTATGTGATCTTCATTAATATTAATCTTAACCTTATGTCTCGCCTCTCTTATGCCTTTTCTTACGTAACTTTTAAGGGCCACCAGAAATTTCCCGTTCCCTGAATTCTATGAGTTATCCTGGTCACTCAGGCAAATTTATTTTTTATCTGCACCAGCCTGGGCCTTAAGGTTAGAGATAAACTCAGCCTTTAGGGTAATCATAGAATATCAAGTGCCACTAACAATGTAATTTAAATTCTTAGAAACTTGGGTTCTCTGGCTTATTTTTATTTTATTTGCAGTCATGCCCTACTACTTTCAATTGGGGTATTCCCGCACACACACACACGTTCTCAGGTTCGATGTTTTATGAAGGGTCAGTCATCATGATCAGAAACACATGTAAGTAAGAAATCAGTACATTTATTAAACTCAATAAACAATGCCATACAAGTTAAAATGAATATCAAATCTAATTAAACTTCTACCATTCATTCACTCTCTCACTCTTAAAAACAATTATGCATTGACTTCAAAATATTAGCAAATTCATTAACTCAACAGATAATACATTCATAATTACAGCTCATTTGGACATTAAGGCATTTTAGCACATTTTATAATCTCTCTCGGATTAATAATGACAGAATCTCTAACTAACTAAAAGTCCTTAAAGTTCACTTCAAAAACATAGTCATTTACATAGATCTTAATTCTTCACTCTTTCTTTCATTACAAATTTTAGGTTGCATTCTCTTAACACTGTTAGTCAATTCTCAAAAGGGGCTAGAACAAGTGAGAGTACTTAACTATTCTTTATCGGTTTTCTTCCGTCCTTCCTTCTTTGTTTCGATTCTGGTTGTCCCGATCTTATCGGCACGTGGGTTACATGTGCTCACCTGGGCTGGGCGCTATCTTGCTGCTAAGGTTCTACGTCGATGATCTTCTCATCGCGGCCTGCGATTAATCTTGACGAAAATCTACTGCGGTGTCATGCCGGATCCTATCATAAGTCAGCCCTCAAAAATGAGAGCTGAACTGCGAAGAACTCTTGGAGTGCACGGAGAGAAATCCAGGAACAAGGAAAAACGGGGGTTATTTATTATCACCCAGCTGGAGACCCATTGGTCTCCGGCTGGGTGACTTCACTGATCAACATACGGGACTTCTTGTTTCCGGGAACGTATGCATCATGATGCCTTCTTAGATGTGATGCCCGTGGGTGCTTACGCTGCTTTTACAGTATTAGGGCAATCTTTGCCCTATGTTGCTGAATAATACGCATTCTTTCATTTACAATATTTCACTAATTCTCTCTTATATGCCCCTTTTGCTGATTTACATTCATGCTAGACATTTAGATACATTAATTTAAAATTCACAAAATTCACAGTTTATCATACAAGATGTTGTTACAAAAAAAAAACATAGTTACACTAAAAGATAAGTATGCCTATATTTTTTTTGTTAATTGTTAGATTCTGGAATGGTGACATCATGTAAAATTTGAAGTCTCCTATTTCAGATCTAACAGTATCCTCATAAGCACCTCCGTAGTGCAATTGGAAGAACGACGGTACGTTGCACCCTTCGATTGGAAATGGCCTGAGTTTGATTCCCGTTGTGACGGGACGAATCTTTATGTGGACTTCTTCAATTGAAGGTGAGTTAGCCGATCTCATACGGAGGTAGCAGGGTTTTTTCTCCCGGAAACTCGTGTATTTTTCATCCCACATACAGACAAATTGGCCCTTCAGAACACATGCAATTTACAGACAAAAGATATTTGTTGTGGTGGTGGGCGGTAGATGGCGCTGATATAGTTGATTGGTAGTAGAGGTTCGGTAGTGGTGGAGACGGAGAGTTGTACACTAGGTGTCCTCCCGCGATGAGTCTTCGGACTCCTTGGAGGTGTCATGAATAATAATAATAATAATAATAATGTACAATTGTGAGTTGAAATCCCCCAAGGATGATGCCAAGATGGGCTGACTGAGTAAGTATGGGGCTTGGGCAGTTGAGTATAGAGGAGGCTTATGTACATTGTAGATAGAGAAGTTAGGCAAATAATTTATTGTAAATGAACATATTCTTCACAGTTGAAACTATAATAAACAGTTTTATTTGTGTTAATTTTAAGCTACAAAGTTGAAATCACACCATGATTATCATTGTTTCTTATCATGTTTCTTAATAGTCTCAAGATATTTTACCATCAGGGAGAATGTCTGGTCATTCGAACTAAAGATCCTGATGTGGATGAAATTCAAGAGATTGTAAGCAGGATGGCTTGTGTTACTCAAGGTTGTGAGGTAATGAACATGTCATATTATTGGTTTTGTTATAGTTAATTGTAAAAGCTAATTTTTTTTTCTACATCAGTTTATTATCATTTTTTTCTGTCTGTTATGATAGACTCAAGAGCTTATTTTGAGAAGGAACAGTTTGGGGCAACTTGGCTTCCATGTACAATATGAAGGTATTATTACTGAAGTAGAAAACTATGGTTTTGCTTGGCAAGCAGGATTGAGACAGGGAAGCCGTTTGGTGGAGGTATGGTTACCATTTAACTTTTTTTCATTATTTCTAAGTTTTTCTTATTTGTTTAACCATTCTGAAGAACTGTTCTCCAGTGTCTATAAAGAGCGGTTGTTCCTGTGTGTGTGTGTGTGTGTGTGTGTGTGTGTGTGTGTGTGTGTGTGTGTGTGTGTGTGTGTGTGTGTGTATACACTGCTTGGAAAGAAGTCCATGCTACGATGACTGCAGCAGCTATATGGGGCATACTTTCCACAAGTGTACGATAGCAATCAATGGGAATTTTGGACTATTCTTCCTGTAGGCATATAATGAGGTTCTTGGACTGTTGTGGGATGGATGGATGTCCCTTGACCTCCCACAGATGTTCAGTAGGGTTGAGATCAGAACTCTGTGGAAGACGGTCAACTGTGGTGATGTTTATATCCACAATCCACATAGTTACAGCAGCAACTTCATAATGTGCATTATCTTGCTGAAAGAGACAGTGGTCATTTCCATAGAAACACCACAAAGTAGGAAGCATTGCATTGTCGAGAATGTTGAGATACCTCTTAGAGGTCAGTGTTCGTGGCATCACAAACAGTGGTCCGAGGCCAAATCAGGAAAAAAAGGACCATACCATCACACTGCCACCAAATTTCACAGTTGAGGTTATGCACTTTGGAGAGAGACATTCACTGGGGGGGGGTCCACCACACCCATCCATCTGCTAAGTAGAGGGTGCAGTGTGATTTGTCGCTATATAACACAGCTTTCCAAACTTTCACATCCCACTGTACACACTTTTTGCACCACTGAAGATGATGATGCTGCATGTTGGTTCGGGTAATGTGAGGTTTGCACGTGATCCCACCATGGAAACCCATGTTGTTGAGCCTGAGTTGTGAATGTTTTCGTGCAAATTCATTTTCCAGTCAGTGCTTTGAACTCCTTATTCAACATGTTGGCCAACGTGTGGTGGTTGTCTGGTGGGTCGTCTGCTGTGGGTAGCACTAGCAGTTGACTCCCTGCGCTTCCATCTCAGTATGGTGTACTGATTGTTGACACCTAGTCTGTCAACAGTTTGCTGAACAAATAGGCCTGCAACATGGCATTTTATCACAATGCCTCTTTCCGAGATATGACAGTGAGATGGCAGTGAGATGGAACTCCATCAGGTTCCATCTTACAGTCATTTCATTTGGACACAGTTGCAGTGACTTTGGGAGCATTGTATTCCTCCAATTTATACTGGTTACAAACATGTGACTTATTACGTGACATGTAACAAGTAAGATGTCAATGGACACACCTCGCCCATGGGGGGGGGGTGTCCATTGACATCTTTTCAAGCAGTGTAATATATATATATATATATATATATATATATATATATATATATAATTTATGAACTGCCATCAGCAGGCATACTAATGGCAGTCATAAACAATTACATATAGAATTATTTCCATACAGATAACTGCAGGTTAGAAGGGTTTAGGTTTAGATATTATTATAAAATTGTAACTGAATAAACAAAATTAACTGCCCTTTGGAAGATAGAGGTATTATGATTTTTTTATACTGTTGGACAAAAGGTCTCTTAATTATAGTCTTCCAATTTTTGAGCAGCTTAATTGAGATTATGGGAGACCTTTACAGTTGCTTCTGAATCAAAAAATAGCCTGTCCTGAGAGGAGAGGTAGAGGTTTATTTGAATGGTGTTATGAAAAGTGTTTTTTTTTTTTTTTCTTGATTATATTGTGTATATTTTTATATTATTGCATCTATATGATAGTTGGGCTGTATATAATCATTGTACTGTGATTCTAAAAGTGTTTGTTTCGGTTGTTGTTTTGAAATCAATGTGGAAGTGCTAATTAATGTTACAAAAATGGCATCAGTAAAGAAGCATATGCCAGCAACGTGGAGGGTTGCAACTCGAAGATAGTTTTTCCATGACTTTTCAAAATGGATACAATGTGACTATTATATGCCAGCCTTGTTGGCCACGTGATTAGCATACCTGCTCTCTAACCAACAGGTTTTGGGTTTGAATCCTGCTATGGGGGAATGGATGTTTGTGATTGTCTTTAGGTGGAAGATAAATTTCATTGCCCAGTGTGAGACTGCCCTCCCACTTATTTGGAGGCCTGAAATGGCTGAAAAAGTTCCATGTGTTTGGGGATTTCTGGACCATGTAAAAAAAAAAAAAATTAAAAAATAAATAAATAAAATTATTATCGTGTGTGTGTAATTGACAAGAATGGAAAAAAAAAAAAAAATTCCCTAGCCCAACCACGGTACAACTGTAATATAGGTTTAGTAATAAACCTATAGTTTTGGTTAGGTTATGCTGCATGCATAACCTAACCATTTATGGATTGTTATGGATTTATGGAGTGTTAAATTAAATGATAAGAAGGGAATGTATTATAATGTGTGAGATGTGCAATGAAAGATTAGATAGTTATAATAATGAGAACAGTGTTACCAGGAATAATTAGAAAATGGATCAAAGTGCTTGCAAAGATAATAAAAGTGACATGGAAGAGTCAACGTTTAAAGAAGAGATAAACTGATGTAAATGAGGAAGAGGTTAATAGGATGAAGCAAGTATCTAAAGGATAGTGGATTTATATGGTAATTCAGTCCACACGGTTAGCCTAGTGGCTATGCACTTCACAACCATATGCCTGGGGAAGGAGTGTCCTAGGTTCGATTCCCATCGACGACGCAAGGAGCTTAAGGATCTTCCTCAGCCATAGCCAAGTTAGCTGGTCTTGGGCGTGGACAGCAGGGTTTTTTCCACCAGTTTATCTGGGGTTTTTCATCCTGCATGCAGGCAAACCGGTCCAGTGAACACACATGGATTACAGTCAGGAATACTGACCCAGTCATAGGTCTGATTCGTCAGCTATGCCGGTTCTGGAACCCGGATAAATTTTTTTTTTGGGGGGGGGGGGGGAGGGGGGACTGAGATGGTGTCGTATCTCCCCTTAAAGGGGACTCACGGCCATGTATCATCATATGATTATTATTATTATTATGGTAATTCAAACCATGAAAGGTGTGGTAAATACTTAGTATTTAACACACCTTTAATGTTTGATGTAACATAAATGTAAATACTTAGTATTTACACACCTTTTAATGTTTGAGTTACCATATAAATCCACTACCACCTTTGGATACTTTCTTCATCCTCTTAACCTCTTCTTCATTTACATCACTATAGAAAGTACAGTACATAAAGTACAGAAGACATGCTTTTCAGCTGGTATAATGAAACGAATATCAGATGCTTTTGCATAAAAGGAAGGAATGGGCATCAGAATTAGTGGTGGACGCAAATAACTTGGATAGTGAGACAAACCGCAATGAAAGGGATTTGAAGAAATTGTTGCAGGTGATGAAGGATAATAATGTCATTTGGAAAATCATTAGTTTGTTGCCCAGATATCATAGTAGTGACCAGGGGAGAGCAATTATATTGAATCACAAGATAGATGAATTGTATCAGGCAAAGAATGTTCACTTCGTGAATGAATTTGAAGGAAATTTAGAATGATTCAAAGCTAATAGAATTCATTTGAATGGGTTTGGTGTTGGACATCAAAGTGATTTTTTTGAAGAGTACACAGGGTTCATACAAAATTAGTATCACTAAGGTCAGAGAGGTTGAGAAGCAGTGTAGAAGGACAGGAAGAAGATGGATACAAAGGTGAGGAAGTGATTATATCAGGGCAAAGTGATGCACTGCAAAAAAAGGTGGGAATGATAAGAATATGAATGAAAATCAGAGTATCAGTCAGGATCATGGAAACAGGGATAGTCAGAATGAAGAGAGAGTATGGAGTGAATGGTGGGATGGCCTCAAAAGTGGGAAATTATTGTTTGTATACTAATGTATGGAGTATGAGAAATAAAAGGGCACTGATCAAGTCATTATGCCCAAAGATAATTGGTATAAGTGAAATTTGGTTGACTGAGGATGATATAATGTGAGGACTAGAAATGGTAGGATATAGAATTTTCCTAAAGGATAGGAAGGTAAAGAGAAGGGGGGAGGGAGAGCACTGTTAATGATATCAGAGGAATTGTCCTTCATAAGTGGAAGTGGAAAATAGTATGCGTGAAGATTTTGAAGCTATTTGGTATGAACTCGAGATCACTAAAATAGTATATCTAATAGGATGTTATTATAGGCCAGGGAATGTGGAAAGCACATTCATGTGCTTTCCACATTCCCTGGAAGAAGAATCTGTTTCTTATGTCCACATTGAATGTGAACATAAGAAACAGATGGAAAATATACCTTGAGGGACTTTTGAAACAGCCAAAAAAACAGCCAGAACAACAACAAACCAGTTTCACATAGGATGATGCCACTTGCCAGACTGGCACAGAAAACTTCACACTCATAATGCCTAGTGCTATCATCCATAACTAGAAAATGCTTGTGCACCAAGTTCAGATTCTGGTTATTTTTGGGTACCTCCTTGTATATTAATTATTTTTTCTGTAAATATAAATAGTTTAGAGCTGCTTTATTTGCTAAATGTGTGCCTTCTGCAGTGAGTCTTGATGCTTAGAGATCTGATATTAATAATTATATGATGATGTTAACAGGACTAGTAGACTTTGTTTTCATGCATGTGTGATCTTATTATTTCATCCATGCAGGCACTTGCTGATACTTCTCAGTAATGATGCTAGCTATTTTTATTGTTCCTGTTATTACCCATATTTTATTCCCTGATTTTCTCTCCCCCCCCCCCTAATATCCTGTTTTCTATCATTTCAAACTGCTATCATTAGAATCTAGTGGCATCGTGCGATATTTTTCTGTGTAGCATGACTACAGCAAAATATGGCTTGTGCAGTCATGCTAGATGATTGTTAAAATGTGGATGATGATTGTCATGAGAATCTTTTGTGAAATAGTACATATTTGTTTTTCTTAAATAATAAATGCACATGATTAATATCACTATGGATCACAATTTAGACATCAGTTTTTATTTTTAGATATGTAAAGTGGCTGTTGCTACACTCTCCTATGATCAGATGGTGGATTTACTGAAAACATCTATGACTGTTACAGTTACTGTGATACCTCCCTTTGCTGATGGCTCTCCACGAAAGTATGTTCTAATTGTGTATGGGCTATTTATTTTATGGTTTCTGGCATTTATCAGATAGTTTCAGTTCTGTCTCTTTTTTTGTTCATGATAGTGTTTTTGCTTTTGCATTATATTATGATCGTCTATAACTTAAATCTTAGAGAAAGAAAACAAACTTCTTTCTTCTATCTGTCTATCTATCTATCTATCTATATATATATATATATATATATATATATATATAAAATTTGATATTTATATAAAATGAGAACAACCATGAATTTTTAGTTTTTGGTAAATGTATTAAAATATATAAACAAATTAAAATCAAAGTCAAATTAATATGGCATTTATTTTTTCAAGCAAAGTATTTGAAAGTAGTGTTTGTAGTATATGCACTGATATCTCTCTCTCTCTCTCTTACTCATTGTTGAAGATAATTGGAAATCTTTAATATCTTGGTGTGAGCTGGATGAAAAAAAAAAACTATTCAGATTAGTATTTTATGTACTGACTTCAAAATAAGTTGAATATTTTTGTTAACTTTTCTCTGTTTAAGAAAGGCCATCCTTGTATTGAGGGGTGGGCGGAGGCATAGTAGTAAATATAGCATTACAGTAATGGTGGTGAAATAAATGAAAATTTCAAAATGAATTTCATTTATTATAATTAAGACTTTTGTATCCAATGCTATACATTATAGCTCAGTAAATTCTCACTGTAACAGACTTCATAGAAGTGAACTCTCTACTATAACAAGCTACTATAAAGTTCTGACCATAGACTCAAGCATCAAGGCTTTCTGATTCTCCAACACTCCACTATTCCTATAGTGGAGTGTTGGAGGACATACCTGAAGTATCATATAAGAAGACTGGTGTCTTTTACAGGCAATGTTTTGAGTCATTCAGTTGCCTCCTTTCTCATCTTGTTAGGATTATAAATCCTAACTATAAATGTAAATTTAAAAAATATATATATTCTCTAAAGTTAAGAACACACATTTGTCATGTATTCACACACAAATAATGAGACATACGCATGTTAGCATATAAACATTTAGAATATTGTTGTCTTTTTTTTTTTTTTTTAATCCATTATCATTGATATTTACACATTTCAGTATGTCCATTAACAAACATATATTACTACTACTATGAGCTAAAGCTTTACTGGTTGTATTTTATTCAGTATGAAAACCATCCATCACTTTTCCTTAACTGTTAAATCACTGTGTAGTTGTTGCATACATAGCTATTCTTCAACACATACTTCAGTCTTAAATCAGAATGGGCATATCCAGCTTTGAGGGTGAAAGTAGCAGACAAGGATTTTGAAATATTTATGTGATGACCTGTTCATAATTCCTACAGGAGGTCACTGAACTGTTCACCTTTTGAATGATGTAAATAACTTTATAAACCAAATGGATGTTAATCTACTATATATGCTAATCTTAATGAAATGGACTGCCAAGTGTACAAAACTTTTTGATTGCAATAAAATTAAGTTTACTCCAAATATAATGGTCATTTATAGTATATGGAGACAAACCACAAACTATTGCAGATAAACTAATATAAATAAATAAATAAAATAATATAGCAATAGTTGTATTCAGTGTAAATTGGTTCATTGCAAATTAATCCAATAAGAGAGAATATGAAGTAAATAACATCAAAATTTGCTTGAAAGATTATAATTCCATAGGTAAAATTCTAAAGAAAATCTATGAACTTTTAAGATTGGTAATGTTTTTGGCTCCCTGCATTATGAATTACCTCCCTTCCCCATAATATAACCTCCCTGAAATGCATAACTTGTCCATTGTCTCTCATCATTGATTACCAAAGTTTATAATTAAAATAAAAAGCCAAAAGGCTAGTTTTCTGGCAATTGAATAGATATTAAATGGATAAGAATCCTATATTGTTATATAGCCAGTAAGTGAAACTCAAGATCGATAACTACGATCTATGAGTTTCAATTCCGAAAAACTATTGGTGAAGGCAATTCGAAGCAAAGGTGGAGCAAGCTCCCTCACTATTCTTGATATTCTCTCATAATGTAAAACACAGCTCCTAGGAGATGTAATACTGTCATTACATTATGAGGGGAGGTCACTACCCAGACCAGTTTCAACCTTTTTTGAGGTCTCATCAGTGAGTAGGTAGACCTGGAAAATATCAAAGCTTAGTGAAAAGAACTTACATAACTTCACTATACGAATGCCATAAAGGTGTGCTTGTATTTTGTAATTAAAATAAAAAGCCAAAAAGCTAGTTTTCTGGCAATTGAATCAATATTAAATGGATAAGAATCCTATATTGTTATATAGCCAGTAAGTGAATAGTGAGGGAGCTTGCTCCACCTTTGCTTCGAATTGCCTTCACCAATAGTTTTTCGGAATTGAAACTCATAGATCTTAGTTATCGATCTTGAGTTTCACTTACTGGCTATATAACAATATAGGATTCTTATCCATTTAATATCTATTCAATTGCCAGAAAACTAGTCTTTTGGCTTTTTATTTTAATTACAAAATACAAGCACACCTTTATAGCATTTGTATAGTGAAGGTATGTAAGTTCTTTTCACTAAGCTTTGATATTTTCCAGGTCTACCTACTCACTGATGAGACCTCAAAAAAGGTTGAAACCGGTCTGGGTAGTGACCTCCCCTCATAATGTAATGACAGTATTACATCTCCTAGGAGCTGTGTTTTACATTATAAGAGAATACCAAGAATAGTGAGGGAGCTTGCTCCACCTTTACTTCGAATTGCCTTTGCCAATAGTTTTTCGGAATTGAAACTCATAGATCGTAGTTATCAATCTTGAGTTTCACTTACTGGCTATATAACAATATAGGATTCTTATCCATTTAATACCAAAGTTTATATCACAGTTAACAGCTGCAGCATTTGTGAGCAGAAGACTGTAGTGTCCACTGTGAATCAATCAAGTTCAAATAATAGTTATAACAAATTTAAATTAATAGTACTGGCAGCAGTTGTTTCCTGTATCTGGGAAATAAGCATATAGCCATAACAATTTAAGATTGGTGTGTTGCACAATGTTTCACAGGTTTCCATAAAAAGTATCAGATGTTCAAATGACTCCTGTGTATGGCTTACCTTGTTCCATCAGACCCTTTCTAGCAGATATCGTGTTGAAGAAAGAATTGTCTTTAAAGATAGCTGATGAGATCTTTGTGTTCTGTGGTTCTCACCTTTGCATCGCATTCCAAATAGTCATAGTAAGAATAAGAATGATTATATGAATAAAGATTGTATGAAGGTAATTTTAGATATATAATTGTATAATTTTCCTGGCTTTTATGGGCAGACTGTATAAAAGATGATATGAATCTACAGATGACCCTAGAGATTTCAGAAACAGTTTGTTGTAATGGATAGTTTTCTGTGGTAAATTTTCTTTAGAATATTATGCCTCAAGGAATTAGGCAAGCAGTTTTTGGTAGTTTGCTGTAATGGTGCTTGCTATTAAGGGAGTTTGACATACAGTGAAACTAAATTTCACTGTATATCAGATATGTTAAGTCATTAGTTTCTGTTATATTGTTTTGTGAAATTTAGTTCCTTAGTTCTGCAAACTGGTCAGTTAAACAAATTGTGAATACTTACTTAAAGATCTTAATGGAAGATTGCTTTGCAAAGTTTTATGTGGTAAGTACTTTCTCCTTCTACATTTTGAAAGTTGGGCATACTGTTCTTCTTATACAATGATACTTGGAATTTAACTTTCAAAAAATTGCATTAAATATTCTTTAGTATATTGATCCATTTGCAAACTTGTTGTCTGAAGTTGAAGCCATGCTCAACATTGTAGAATGGAGAGAGAGAGAGAGAGAAAGAATAGCTAATATTCAAAAAGTTCCATGAAACATGTACATGCCACAGTACAGAGAAGTTGTGGTTGCTTTGACTGACATGCACATATTTCTCCATGGAATGACTAGAAAGATGAACAGAAAGAGATCAGCTATATCTCAAAGGAAGTCCTATTGAAATCATCATCAAATTCCTGACATCTACCCTCAAGGGGTGTACAGGATATGATAGTACTACATGAAAAATTTATATCATTACTAACTTCCTATCTACAATTTTCCTCCAAATCAGGAAAATTGTAGATACTTGTCAAGACTCCAACATTATCAGATTTTATATTTCTATCGTCTAAGGCACTTTGTACCGTATCAATAAACCTATAATTTGGTCTTCCTCTGGGTCGTTTTCCTGCCAACCTAGCAGAGAACATTTGTTTTGCTAATCTTTCCTCACCCATTCTGTTTAAGTGACCATAACACCCAAGATTAGCTCTGCTAATGCATTCCTGAATGCTGACAATGTCAAGTTCTTTCCTAATATCCTCGTTTTTAATATGAGATTGTCATTGATGTCATCTGTTCACGCCTATAATCTTTCTCAGGACTCTCATATCTGTGGTCTCTAGTCTTTGGTCAAGTGTTTTACTTCTGACCATCTCTCAGATCCATAAGTTAAAACTGGTTTGAACACTGTCTTGTATACAGCTAATTTAGTGTTTTGACTAATTTCTCTCTTATTCCATATGAATTTATTTAGTTGACTTCCTACCATACCAGCTTTGTTGATTCTGTTTTCTATTTCCATATTTAATTTACCATCCTCAGTAAAAATCGTGCCTAAGTAGCTGAAATGTTTTACTTGTTCCACAGGTTCCCCGTTCACAACACAGTTGGCGTTTTCAACAATTCTACCTATTTTCATTGTCTTTGTCTTTTTAATGCTGACCATCATACCATATCTATTATAAGTTATTCAATTTAGTCAGGGCAATTCAATTTATGCAAACTTGTAGCGGATTTATTAGAAGTATAAAATCATTTGCATAAAGCAAAGAGCTGACATTAACACCTCCAATTCTGATATCATGTTTAATACCACTTTCCTTCATAATGTGATCCATATAAATAATGAATAACAGAAGGGATAATGTACATCCTTGTCTCACACCAGATTTAACATTAAACCATCTTCCTTCAATTCTAACTGCTGACTTACAACTCAAATAAAAACTAAGTATTACTTGATATAATGCCCCATTGACATCATATAACTGTAGCGTATTGAATAGCTTCTCTCTTGGCACCTTGTCATATGCCTTTTCCAGATCGACAAAACTTAATTATAGATCTTTGTTATATTCCCATGCTTTCTCAACTATTTGTCATAAAGTGAAGATCTGATCATGACAGCCTCTACTTGGCCTGAATCCATCTTGTTCTTCACCAAGCTTTTCTTCCACAATTCTTCTCAACCGTTTCTCAAGTATACTTGTATAAATCTTGCCAGGAACACTCAGTAGGGAAATACCTCTGTAATTCTCACATTCAATTTTATTTCCCTTTTTATATATGGGTACTATGAGAGCTCTACTCCAATCATCGGGAATTCGTCCCTCTGTCCAGGCTTTCTGAACTATGCAGTGCAGTCATTGTTAGACATTTATACCACCATACTTCAGCATTTCTGGTCGAATATCATGTACTCCTGCTGCCTTTCCACATTTCAAGCCTTTGATGGCTTTTTCTTCTTCAAGCATTGATATGTATATCTGACTGTATGCCTATTGAGTGTTTTTTACCACTGTGCTATCACTGCTTGTTTCATTTAACAATTTTTCGAAGTAATTACTCCATACTTCAACGCTATCTTTTTCTCCCGTTTTCATGTCACCTTTATCATCTCTAACTTCTTTTACAGCACTCTTTCCTCCATTCCTAAGTTTCTTCAACAACCTCCAGAATATTTTGCCACCTTCTTGATATTTATTTTCTATGTTCTTGTCAAAGTCCTCCCATGACTTTTATTTAGCTAGTTTTACACAGTGTTTTGCTTTCTTACATTTGTCTCCATATTCTCTAAGAGCAAAAGCTGACTTATTTGCCAGGAACTTTTGATATGCTTTCTTCTTTTCCTTCACTGCCTCTTTAACTTCCTTTGTCCACCATGGAGTTCTGATTTTTCTATCCTTGCAGACAACCTCACACATGCCTCTCTGGCTGAATCAATCAGGGTTTCTTCAAGGTTTGGTTCCTGTTCTCACACTCTTTCATTTTTTCTTCAATAATCTTTGTGTATTTTAGTCTACAGTTCACATCTGCATGCTGCTCAAATTCGCTTTTATTCACTTTAAAACTTTCTTACATGTTATTCTTTTCAATATGAAATTCAATTTTATCTTGCTCAAGAATAAATAGTGATCGCTTCCAATTTCAAATCCTCTACACTCTAGTGTCCTGCACCAGGGAGTGCAGTAAACATCACTATCAACAATAACACAATCAGTGAGACTTTTCTTATCCCTTGCTTCTTCTCTCCATGTGAATTTGTGCACATTTTTATGTTAGAACATGGTGTTAGTAATAACCAGTCCATGTCCTGAACAGAAATCCATTAGGTATTTGCCATTATTATTAGCTTTGATCTTTTCTCCAAATTTTCCTGAAATGTTTTTGTATGTCTGACAATCATGTCCTAATCCGCTATTTAGATCCCCAACAAGGACCAACTTTTCCTTTTTCATTGTGTCAGTTGCTTTCTCTAAAGCATTAAAAAATTCCTCCACTTCTATCTTAGTAGGACCTTCTGTGGGACCATAGGCACAAATAAGTCTCATTGTCCAGTTCCCCATTCTGATATTAGCCCACATCACTCTACTTGAGACTGCCTGCCATTCAAGAAGATTAGCCTCGTATTTTGTGTTGAATACTATGGCTACTCCTTCTTTTCTTTGATTGTCATTTCCTGAATATAACATTTTTTATTTAGTGCTCAGAAAGATCTCACCAGTTTTTGTATTTTTTGTTTCAGTCACCCCTATTATGTCAATCTGGTACTTATCTAATTCCTCAGCTCACTCCATTTCTTTGCTATTCAGGCTTCTTATGTTGATAGTACTGATCTTTAACTCTGGTGATGTTGAGTTTGGGGTGTGCTTTTAGATTTGTTCCAGTAGCTGACCTTTCACTGTTCGCCCTGATTCCCTGGTGAAAACAATGGGGGCCTTGTTTAACTAGGCGATGCCCCAGCTCATGAAATTTTGTCATGTTGTACCATCATTTTGTATATTGGTTTAAGCCAATAAGAATACAATTTGCTCGGCTAAGGATACCCAACAGGGTGCACCACGAGAAAGCAAGGATTGGACATTAGGTCAGAAGTCCTGGTCAGTTCTCTGCATTCCTTTAAAGGCTATGTGGAAGTCTCCTCTCAGTTATACAGCTTTGACCATTAAGCACACCAGAACCTTTTTACTTCAACATTAATTAATCTCTTTAACGCAAAAAAAAAAAAAAAAACTTATTAAACTCTCTGCTTACAAATTCAACTTATTAAACTCCTAGTTTACTTGCAAAGAGGTTAGAGTTAGTTTTACAAATTTGATATCAATTTCTAACATGCCAATTGACTCTTAAGGACTCTTCTTTACATTATTAAACAAAAATCTTAAACGTTCTTCTATAACAATTATAAGAGGGAAAATACAAAAGTGTGTAACTTACAAAGTCTCTGTATCGCATACTCAGTCAAAATTTTTCACTACAGTCTTATGGCATCTCAGATCTCGAGCTTCCTTCAGGAAATTTGGCTTCAGTAGTATCTCATCGAAAAAATGGCAGGCTATAAACTTGTAGAGCTCTGGCAAAAGGTTGCTTTCCCACGGCGAAAAGAAAAACTTCCGAGCGAAGGTGCTGAGGGTAATTTGCCTCACCTTTTCTCCTCTGCTTGGGGTCGCCGAAAATGCCTGATGACTGCCACTTTTGTCTGCCGTCTCGAAATATCTCGAATTGCCACTTCCACTAACTCGAACTGCCACCAAATGTCTCACCAGGATCCCTCTCTTTGGACTGGAAACTTTTCTCCAGTGATTGGAGCTTCTCCTTTTGGCAATTTGAAGTCCTGTCTGCAGCCTAGAAACTCTGTTTCTTCAACTGCTGGAAGCAGGAAGCTCTCTGGCGACATCTGGAACCGGGCAGTGCTCTGTCTCTCTGGTGACATCTGGAATCGGGCAGCTCTTTTCTGTAGCGAATTTTTGATCCAGGAAACCCCCCCCCCCCCCCCATACTTGGCTCTGTCCCTTTTTATTATGCCTTCTCTGAGACCTCACACGAAGTTTGTAACCCCCAAAGAATTCGGCATGATTCTTTCATCTGAAATTTCAAGTTCGGCCCACTCTTATTCTATTCTGTGCCTTCCTTTGATTGTAAGTTGCCGGCCATCGGAAAGTTGTTTGAACCTTTCTGACTGACTTTGGAGGTGTTTACGTGCAGAGCTTGTAAGCCTTTCTCATACACACAAAGTTTATAAACAACCTTTCTTATGATGCCATTTAGATCTATTAGATACAGCTCCAGCGGCAAAACATTGCCTTGATTTTAACACTCTAACATTTTCTTATTAAAGGAGTTTATACAGTTAATTTCCAAATGGTCTATTTACAAAAACATCTAGTACAAAATATACAGAGACAAACAAGGTTTAATTTTACATCATTCTTATGGGACTTGTCCTAAGTAAAAAGTCGGTGTAATGTGCTTTGGAATGTTTAAGCTACAATCGAGTTTTTACAATACCATGGATTTTGTCAATCATTTCCTTCATAGTGATCTCAGTCGGGCTTCTGGAGCACGCTTCATCTTCAATGGATTTACGACCACGTTTAAACTTATTTATCCAGAAATAAATAGTCTTTAATGCTCGTGCAGAGTCCCCATGAACTGCATCTAACTTGGCTTTGATCTGCGTGGCCGTCCACTTCTTCAAATAAAAGTGTTTTATTTTTTCCTCCATTTTTATGAAAAATGCAAACATGATCACTTTAAATGTTTGCAAACGCGAATGTGAGTCTACACGTCTCACATGGCTAACATTTTGCCAAGGATCATGTAAAAGTTGATACGTGCCGACACTGATATGAATGAACAAATTGTGTCGCTGTCTATTTGAAATTTACCAAACTTTTCAAACAACCCTCGTATTATTTTAATCCAATTCATAAATCTGTGTGAGCTTTACTCAGGCAGATTTTATCAGATTCATCAAGTGTCACCCCCATTTTAAAATTTTTATAGAGAATCGCGTGTGTGTGTGTGTGTGTGTGTAAAATCTTATTATATAAATTATGTACATAGAGGTAATCCCCAATTTATGTGTCCCTAATTTATGTGAATTCATTTTTATGTGGTTTTTTTTTCCTACGCCATGTATACATGTCATTTCACTGTCTATTGCTCTGCAATTGCATGCATGTGCTGTGTGCACAGTACATTATCCACCAGTTACAATTTTTATTCATGATACAATTTCAATTTATTCAAGAAAAAAAAATCAATCGTTCATTAAAAACAGTCAAACGATGTGAAAAAAATTGTGTCCCCTGTTTACCGTGGAAATTCACTTTAAACAGATTTATTGGAATGCATCCCTCACAAAAAAAGGGGGGGGGGGCGAATTATCTGTATTACTTTGATTTAGTGTTGTTATAAGCTTTTATCATCTTGTTTTTGTTTTTGTATGAATGCTTTATGTATTTTTCTACTCTTATTTTTATTCTTTTTTATATTTATTTATATCTCTTTATGCTGCTTATTTATTACCTTGTGTACTTGTGCAGAGTATGCCATAGATGTTCTTGTGCCACTAAACTCAAACAAACCATAAAACACTTGAATGATCTTAGAAAAAACTGGCAATCCATTTACAAAGAGGATGGACCCAATGATGCAATTGTTGAGAAACTCTCAATGCCAAGCCTTATCAAATGTCCTGGCAATGTTAAGTGCCACAGCACAAGTTTCTCCAAATCTTTGCATAGCACATGTCCATGAGTGGATACTGTAGGTGAGATCTGCAGTGGGCCTTGATTAGCAGATTCCATATTGGTGGTTGCTGATTTAACCCTTCTTCAGGTTGTTATAGTTGACTGTTATTGTACTTTATTACCTTACAACACTGATAGGTCAACAGCTTGATTCTAGAAACTTATCTCCTGTTTTTTGGAATCACTTTTATATATCCTACCTTGCTGTGGAGTTGATGCTAGTTCAGTATAATATAATAGTGTAAAGATCATAAACAAGTGAGTTCAGTAGCACATCTTTTGAGCACAGTTTGTGGGATAACATCAGAGCAGAACTCCTTTTATTATTCAAGTTCAAGATTCTTCCTGGAAAAAGGTCACAGGAAGCATGTTACATATTCCAGGTGAAGTTGGAGGTGATTTGATTTGGTCATTTGTGCACAAGTTGTATGAGAAGAATGATGCCGGGAGTTCAGTTTTTATCTTTTTAAGTAATATTAGCATCTCAGAAAGGGAGAGAGAGAGAGAGAGAGAGGAGAAGATGGATAGAAATTGTTTCCAATATCTTTTGCAATGGACAAGATGATTCAACTGTGAGTAGTGTGCAGGAGTGAGATTTCTACATATAGAAATGGTTAACGGTTGTTTTGCAGAAGTTGCAGGTTTCATTGTGGTCTTTGAATTTATAATCTGGAGATTTTGTCTCAAGCCACATGATATTCTGCCTGCTTATATCTTGGAAAAACTATTGCTCGGATTTTGGTTGGGAATTTTGAACAGGATAGGAAATGAAGGCCCTCATACCATGATGGATAATTTCTGTAGCACGATCACAACGTGTCTGGATCTGGAAAATGTAAATGGTAGTTTAACCAGGGGATGGACAAGTTAAAGTATCAGATCTTCCCATTTGTCATTGTTACTGCCAAAGGATATGAGTTGTAAATGTGGCTGAGGGTAGGGTATTTTACTAGAGGTGAAACTTTTATGATTGTTGTCACATCAACCACCATGAAGTCAGCACTTATTCTTGGAGGTTCACACAACCAACAACATATTTATCATATTTGAACCTTTAAACTCCCAGCATTTGCTCCACATTCTGGTAATGCATTCTACTCATCTGCAGTTCTCCATGCAAAATATCTACTACTGACACCCTTTTTCACCACACTTTACACAATCTTCCAGGAATTCCTCCTGTTCTTCCCATCTCACCTGCTCTATTTATAATTCCATGATCTCCTTTTTTATTAATCTGATAAAATCTACTCAGTAACTTAAATCCCTCATAGCAACTTTTTTTCTATCTATCTACTAAACACGGCAATTTACATTCCTTTAATCTCTCTGTCTCTCTCTTTCTCTATCTTCTTCATAACCAGAGTCCTGATATTAACCTAATCACTCATCTCTGGACTATTTCCAAACATTTCCACAGCATAGCGAAAAGGAGATGACCAAATTGAGCAAAAAAAAAAGAGTGTGGTCCAAACATTGCTTCATACAGTAGCACAACCATCTCCTCTATCCCTGTTGTCAATATACTTCTTATAATAGCAGTGGTGTAATGTGCAGTTTTTGCAACATTACACCATCAGCCATTTCCCCCAAATCTCAAATTTCATCCATTTCCTGAAGTAATTCCATCAATATACACTACACAGCCTCTTATCTCTTTTCTCATACTTATCAGTATTTAAACTACAACCCATATTTGTCCAACTCAAAAGTCTATTCAAATATTTCTGAAGGGAATTAATATTAGAAATGCTCCTTTAAAATTCTCTCCTGCATTGTGCATCATCAGCAAACAACTGAGGATCCCCACTCAATCCACATGAAATATCATTAGCAAATAAGTTAAATAGCTGGGATTCAAGAACAAGTTCCTAAAGTACATCACTAGTCATCTTCCTTTATTCGAGATACTATCCCATCATACCCAACTAGTTTGTTTCGTTCAGAACCCATCTCCAGTCTATCTAACTAATCTATTATCCATTCCTATCCTCTAAAACTTATACACCAACCAGCGTGATATTTGCCCAATGCTTTTGCAAAGTCCAAGAATATCACTGTATACAAATCTCTCTTATTCAACACATTTGTCACCTTATCATGAAATGCAAAGTAGATTGCTAAAACAAGACCTCCTTTTACATATCCATGCTGATTGTCATAAAGAATCCTATGTCCATTAACCTAATCCTGCATTCTATTCCCAACCAACCTCTCCAATATCTTGGTCACAACTGCAGATATCCAGACTGGTTTATAATTTGAAACTTCTCTCCTAGAACCATGCTTATGGAGCTGTAATATTTTGTCTTCTTTCCACTCTTTGGGAACCTTTCTTGCTGCAGGACTGATTCAGTAATCTGGTCAAGGGCATACCCATTTAGCACATTCCTATTATATGCCATCCACTCCATTCAGCATGTTGCACAGCATTATTTTTATAAGTATGAAATACTGTAAAGTGCTCATTAAATAACTCCACTACATCCCTTTGCCATGGTCACTCTGCTTCCATGATTATTCCAGTATCACTCTTCCATAATCATTATTATTGTTATTATACAAATACCTCCATGGATTCTGAGTCATTGCAGGAGACTCAAATTATCTACACAATATCTATCATATCTCTCCTTGAAATCATTAACAAACGAAGTCCCAAAACTAACTATGGGAACCCATTCATTGACCACTCTCAAAGTGAAAAATCCAGTCCTTCCATCCCTACTAATGACACTCTTACTCAACTTCTAGGAATAATCTCTTGTTCTACCCTCTCTAGCCAAGTCCTTAAACAAAACCCTTTTAATCCTATAAAACTTTTTTAACTGAAATGTTTCCATCATATCCCTTCTGCAATCTGCAAAACTTCAATGTATCCTCATAGGAAACATACTGCAGACCACTCACTCTTCTGTAATCTTGTACTGAAGATGCTTATGACACATAGGAAAAAATTCTGTGATAAATAAGTTTCAATGCGAGTTTTTCCTCCATTTTTTATAGTTATTATTCATCGATCTCTAGACCCTCTCCAGTACTTCTTCACTCCCAAGAAATCCAGGTGACCAAACTTGAACACGGTAATCCATATGTGGATATATCAAGAGGAATAAGAACTTTTCTTATCTCTACATGTCAGTATTTTTCAATAGCCAAGATTCTGCTTCTCCATATGCTATTTTTTGGTATCCGTCCATCATTGACCCCATATTCATATAACCAGTGTCATATCTATCCCTGTTTGTTATAATATGCATGCCAAAGTTCCATGTGATATTCTGTCAGATGCCTTTGCAAAATCTAGCAGTATCATTGTGTAGATATTTCCTTTATCCTACTCAGTTGTCACTCTACTATAAAAAGTTAATAAATTACTAAGGAATGACTGACCCTTCACAAATTCATGTTGTCCCTCGTAGATTATCATATTCTTATCCAACCATTCTTCCTATGTTCTCTTTTTCACCAACTTTTCCAGTATACTTTTACAACCATTCCTGAGCTACTGATTGGCTACTGCAGTCTTAAGAACCTCCCTTATGCAATGGAATTATTTTGTCCTCTTTCCACTTCCTTGGAACTCTACTAGCAAAGACTTAAATTAAAGAGTCTAGTCAGAAGCATTGTCATTTCCCTTGCGCATTCCCTCAAAATGCAAGCTGATTACCTTGATGGACCTGTTATTTCAGTCAGGATTTCTCCATGAGTGCAGGTCCTATCGTAAAGAATCCACTTATCACTATCTTCCCACCTTAAGGTCTTTTTTCCAGGTTTCCTTTTGATATCTCTCAGATACCAATTTGTTACTCTGACTGTCCATCTGTTGTCTCTCATTCTGGCAAGATGTCCTACCCATCTACTTTTGCTATTGTACATTGCTTTTATCACATCTTTGAGTCCAGACATCTCTGTGATTTCTGTGTGTCTTATGTGTTTTCGATGTAATCCTATAGTCGTATTCACATTGAGATTCTGCAATATCCTAAGAACCTCCATTTCATCCACCCATGTTCCCCACATCAATACCTGTCACAGCAGTAACCTCATTTGGATGATATATCCTTGTAAAGTGGTCACTCAGTAACACTACTAGTCATTTTCTTCTGTCACCTCACCACCATCAGTACTCTTTAACGGCATCCTTCCATAGTCATCCTTCCTCTTACTTGTCACATAACGAAAGAACTCTTTGAAATTTCCTTTGGCCTTCTCGGCTAGTTTCTTCTCAGATTCTGATTTGCCTTCCCTACCATGTTAGTTACCTTTCTTGCCTGACCCTTGTATTGTTCATGAGCTTGCTGGTCGCCTTTCTTCTTATATATATATCCTCCACAACATTACTTTTTTTGCAGCCCTTGCTTAATGTTACTGCTCATTCATCTAACTCTTCCCTGATGAATCCTCATCACTTCAGATACAATCTGATATTGCTTCCTCTACACTATATCCCATTTGCTACCACAAACATGCTTTCCTTGCAGGTTTTCATGACAGAATATTTCTCATGTTTTACGACCTCTTAGGTCAACATTAATAGCTCTTTTGATCCTATGATCAGATCGAATACTCTCATTATACCCTGAGTCCCCTTCATCACATGCTGACTCATGTAATTATCATTCAGCAGCTGTATAAATTCTATTTCCTTCCTGCTGTAAAAATAATCATATTAAAAATTCTGAATATTTTTACGTATTAATTTTGCTTGTTAGTTTTTGTTTTCATACACGCAGTGTCTGCACTTGTGATGTGCTCGTTATGAAAATATTATGTTAGAAGTAATATGTAAAAAAAAAGTAAAAATATGGAAGTACTTACTTAATTGATTATTTGTATTATTTATAAGAAAGTTTATTGTGTTTTTAAATGTTGAATTTTGTGTTTATGAAAGACTTTCTTCAGCGCTGGTGGATACAGCGAGTCAGCCATATTATTACAATGCGTAGTTTCTGACGTTGTTGAAGTGCGCATGCTCCCGGAGTGAACTTGATGTTTGATTGACAGCTGACAAAGAAAGCGTTGCGTATCCAAGTTACAGTGGTAAACAAGAGAGCGTTCGGAAAGTTTTTTAGAACACTGGCCGAGGAATATTCAAGTTGGGAGGAACTTGAATTTTTTGTGTGCGGCAGTTAAAAGGAAATTTCATATTGTATTCCGAAAAAGGAATAGTGGAAATAATATGTTTCAAGAAGGAATAAGTACAGAAGAAAAAGGAAATCTTGAAACTAAGTTTTTATAAACTGGCCAAGATATATTCAAGTAGGAAGGAACTTGATTTTGTTTTGTGTGAGGCAGCAAAAAAAGAATTTTAAAGGGATCCTAAAAAAATGAAGTACAGAACCTTGTAACTTCTGGAAAGAGCCTTAACAGGAAGAGAATAAGACTATGAACATTTTTTTTGTGATTGTAAAAAAAAGGTGTTTTGTCTTAAGAGTAAGTTTATAATTTTTAAATAAGGCCTTGGATCCATATAATCTGTAATTTGTAGTTATGTATTTTACTAGAAGTGTATATATATTGTTTTAAGTTTTATTAAATGTGTTTATTTTGTACTTGGTGTTGAGTCAATGATTAGCTGGATTCTGAAAAAGTGAGTTAAAGTCATTGCACCAATTGGAGTGAACTCTTTGTGCAAATATAATAACATATAGGGACACTCGGAGTCAAAAATAAAAATAATTGTTAGTAAATGAAATATTATTTATAATACACATTATAAATAACTAATGGCGCAGCCTATACAGGATAAATAAATTCATTAAATATTAACAATGGCGCAGTCGACGACAGGATAATTGGTTATGACTAAACTATTTTAGAATCCAAAAGGCAAATCTTGACTCAAATAAAAAAAAATGGCTACAGAAAATAGTAATATTAGTAGTAAAGTTCCTTCAGTTAATGATGAAGAATTTTTTAGGTTAATAAATCCAACCTTAGTAATACCTTCTTTCTCAGGTGATAGTAGTGAAAGCATAGAAACATTTTTTAGGTATGCAGAAAAAATTAAAGATTTAGGAAATTGGTCAGATTTTCACTTGTTAATTATACTTCGTAATAAATTGTTGGGAAAAGCCAAAACATTCTTAAACACATCTCCTTTACTAAGAGATACTGACAATTATGCAACCTTTAAAAGTTTGCTAATATCAGAATTTTCAAATGTAAGAGAATTAGGGCCTAACATTTGGAAGATTCAGCAGTGTATCCAAGGTAATAAGGAATCTGTTTCTGAATATTATCATAGATTGTGGACCATTGCTCATGGATTTAATATTTCATCTGAAGAGAAATCCTCTTTAGAATGGTTGCTCTTTAATCAATTTAGGCTTGGCCTCAAGGATAATTTAAAAGAAACAGCGTATAAGAAAAAAGTTAGAAATCTTGAACAATGTTTTGAGCTTGTTAAAGAAAAGGAAGAAAGATTAAGAGATATTTTTCATTCCTCAAGTAATCAAGTAAATTGTTTTCAGCATAATCAAACTCATTCTTCTAGCATTGTGGGTACTGATAAAATGAGAGAAGAAAAGCTTCAAAAGGGTAAAGCTGAAAATAAAAAGAAAAAGTCTAAGGAAACTTCTGTAAATTTTACTAAGGATATTCCAGAATCTGATTCCAGGGTAAAATTACATGATTTGGAAAAATATGAGGAACTGAAAACATTTCTGAGTGAAGAAATAGAAAGACAACAGAGACCCATAATACAAGGACAGGAACTTCTGTTTAAGATGATGTCGGATTTAACAATATCAAAAAATCTTACAGATAATCAATCTTTTTCTTGTAAATCTGATGGCATTGATAGGAATAAAGCATCTCATAGAAGATACATTCCAAAATGTTTTAGATGTAATAAACAGGGTCATTTTGCTAAAGATTGTTATGTTAGAGATAGATCTTGTTTTCAAAATAAGAAATCAGAGAATAAAAGTAAATCTGGAATTAGTTATTATTCCAATATTATACTGGCAAGGACAGAAATGTCAAACTATTCACTAAACATGGGTAAAGCCAAAGACAGCTATAACCATAAAAGAAAGTTTGATGTAGCATTAGCTCCTTATGCTAATGAAAGTAATCCTTTAACAGTATTACAAGGATTTATTGAAGATGTACCTTGTGATATCTTACTTGACACAGGTGCACACATTTCACTCATTTCTTATAGCTTATTTAACAAAATTAAATCTCTAATTCCAAATGATATTTCAGTTTTAAGCAATCCAATTAAGTTAAAAGGAATATTTGAATCTGAAATTTCAGCTTATAAGCAAATCAATGTCTTTATTTCAATTCCTTGTTTTCCATTGAAAGTTTCTCATTCATTAATTGTTCTTCCAGAATCTTCAAATCCAAATGTACAAATAATATTTGGAATTGATTTTCTGAAACGTCATGGGTTTGTGTGTAATTTTGTTGAAAATACAGTATCATTGTGTGGAATAGAATGCTTTTTGGATAGGAAATCAGGTAACAGTGGAAAATTAAAGCAGTCTCCTGAAGTTTTTCTAGATACTAGTGATAGTGATCAAGTATTTAATATTGAAACTCTAAAGAATAAGGATCCTAGTATACAAATTTGGGAAAAGGATAAGATTATCCAAGCTCAGAAGGATGATCTCATACTAAAAACTATTTATGAGGCAGTATTGAAAGAGGAAACTCAACTAGATACATTTTTGAATCTGGATAACTTGTATTTAGATAAAGATGGGTTACTCTTGTCTAGAAAAATGGAAGATGGAAAATTGAAGGTGAAAATATTGGCACCAACTGAAATGATTCCTTGGATTATGTATACTTTCCATGATTCTGACTTAGCAGGACACCAAGGGTTTTCTAGAACTTTGGAAAGAATAAAGGATCGTTACATCTGGAAAGGTATGAAGAGTGATATACTCACGTATGTCAAGTCATGCCATAAGTGCCAAATAAGATCCCCTTTTAGAGGAAAAGCTCCTTTACAACCATTTCCAATTCCAACTAGACCATTTCAAGCTGTTGCTATTGATGTAGTAGGTCCTCTACCAATTACTAAAAAAGGAAATAGGTATATTCTAGTAGTCATAGACATGCTAACTAGATTTCCTGAAGCAGTATCAATGAAAGACCAATCTGCAAAAACTATTGCAAGAAAGTTTTTGAATATGATAGTTTGTAGATATGGAACTCCTCAGACCTTACTTTCAGATCAAGGAGCAAATTTCACATCTGAACTATTATTACAGTTATGTAAATTGCTTAATGTTAAGAAGATTTTTACAACACCTTATCATCCGCAATGTAATGGTATGTGTGAAAGATTAAATAGAAACATAAAGCAAATACTTTCAAAGTTGGCAAACACCAAAATGAATTATTGGGATACACATATCTCTCAAACATTATTTGCATGTAGGTCTGCTTTTCATTCTGCCATCAAGGAAAAACCATCTTTTGCATTATATGGTTTTGATCCAGTTTTTCCTAATGAACTTGTTTCAGTTATTCCAAATACAGGATACAGTGATATAAATGAATATTTAGAATTAGTAATAGATAAGTTTTCCACTACTCATAGACTAGTAGGTGAGATAAGTAAATTAAGTGCTCAGAAAACTAGACAATATATAAATCGTTTTAGAAAATATAAATCTTTTGTACCAGGTGATTTAGTATTGTTAGATGATAAATCTAGTATTAAAAGAGTTGGGAAATTAGGAAAGAAAGCCTTAGGTCCATTTAGAATTTTAGACAATTTTTCTCCTGTAAATTTCAGAATTCAAGATGTCAATAATCCTAGTAAAATTTTAAATGTACATTCTGATAGATTAAAAAGGTACTTTTTGGGAAATAAAAATTTAGTTACTTTAGGTGATAATATGAATAAAATATTGAAGGATGAATGTAGTTTTCCTAATACTAATTGTGAATCTTATTCAAAGTTAAATGATAGGAAAGGGAATAGATCTAATATTCATAATTCAAATATGCAGCAAAAGAAAAAATTAAACTTTGGTAAAGTGAACCAAAATACAAGAAATTTTAGAATTCCCAAGACACATGTTTCAGATGATGTACAATGTAGGAATAATGATAATCAAATTGATTCTAATATTGATGAAAGTATAGCGGAATTTCATAGGTTGATAAGTATAGGATTAAATAAGAAGAGGGAAGTTAAAGATACCTCAAATTTAGTTAGTAAGGATAAGAAATCCCAGAAACTTTTAGAATCACAAAAACCTGTAGAAACTGATTCTGATAGTGATGATTCTATAGATTTAGGACATCATTCAAGTAGTTTAAATGAAGTGTTTGAAAGGTATAAAAATGAAATATTTAAGTATACTAATTTGGAAGAAGAAAGTTCAGAATTATCTCTAGTGTCAGATGATTCTGAAACTAGTGATTCAGAAGATATGCATAATGATTAGATAATTAGATTAGAACTTAAAATATAACGATCTTGAAATAAATATTAAAATTTTGTTTAGACGTAGGTTAAATATAAAAAATATTTTTTTAAAAAAAAAAATTTTTTTTCACAGAAAAATGAAACTGATGTAAAAATAATCATATTAAAAATTCTGAATATTTTTACGTATTAATTTTGCTTGTTAGTTTTTGTTTTCATACACGCAGTGTCTGCACTTGTGATGTGCTCGTTATGAAAATATTATGTTAGAAGTAATATGTAAAAAAAAAGTAAAAATATGGAAGTACTTACTTAATTGATTATTTGTATTATTTATAAGAAAGTTTATTGTGTTTTTAAATGTTGAATTTTGTGTTTATGAAAGACTTTCTTCAGCGCTGGTGGATACAGCGAGTCAGCCATATTATTACAATGCGTAGTTTCTGACGTTGTTGAAGTGCGCATGCTCCCGGAGTGAACTTGATGTTTGATTGACAGCTGACAAAGAAAGCGTTGCGTATCCAAGTTACAGTGGTAAACAAGAGAGCGTTCGGAAAGTTTTTTAGAACACTGGCCGAGGAATATTCAAGTTGGGAGGAACTTGAATTTTTTGTGTGCGGCAGTTAAAAGGAAATTTCATATTGTATTCCGAAAAAGGAATAGTGGAAATAATATGTTTCAAGAAGGAATAAGTACAGAAGAAAAAGGAAATCTTGAAACTAAGTTTTTATAAACTGGCCAAGATATATTCAAGTAGGAAGGAACTTGATTTTGTTTTGTGTGAGGCAGCAAAAAAAGAATTTTAAAGGGATCCTAAAAAAATGAAGTACAGAACCTTGTAACTTCTGGAAAGAGCCTTAACAGGAAGAGAATAAGACTATGAACATTTTTTTTGTGATTGTAAAAAAAAGGTGTTTTGTCTTAAGAGTAAGTTTATAATTTTTAAATAAGGCCTTGGATCCATATAATCTGTAATTTGTAGTTATGTATTTTACTAGAAGTGTATATATATTGTTTTAAGTTTTATTAAATGTGTTTATTTTGTACTTGGTGTTGAGTCAATGATTAGCTGGATTCTGAAAAAGTGAGTTAAAGTCATTGCACCAATTGGAGTGAACTCTTTGTGCAAATATAATAACATATAGGGACACTCGGAGTCAAAAATAAAAATAATTGTTAGTAAATGAAATATTATTTATAATACACATTATAAATAACTAATGGCGCAGCCTATACAGGATAAATAAATTCATTAAATATTAACACTGCCATGTGATCCAGTCTATATCTCCATAGTTGAAGTCTCCTATGTTAATTATTAGACCTATACTCATGTACTGATTTGCTGATGTATGTCTTCTAGATCATCCCTGGAATCCCCCCCCCCCCCATCCCACTGGCCTATAACAGCAACCAAACATATAATTTGTCTTATTGGGCTTGATTTCACAATCAGATATGCAAATGACTCATGAAGAAATAAATTCATTTATGAATTATAAGCATCACCAAAACAACATTGATGTTGCTTTTGTCAGTTTTAGTGATGACAATGTTACTGCTGCTGCTGTTGTTGTTATTGTTCCAGCAAAATCCACCTGTTGGGGGGTTTCCTCTTTTTTTTTTCCCACATTGTTTACCCAGGATGATTATTTTTTCCAGCAGTGCCTTTCCTTCAACATGTGTGTCCAAAATATTTGCACATTTTTATCAGTCTCGTGTGGATATTTAGTTCTTCTAGGATACTTCTGTTTGTTCATTTTTCTGTCCAAGACACTCTTAATCTTCTCTAGCACCACAGCTCGAACGGCTAAATTCTACTGTCATCTTTTGTCATTGTCCAAGACTCAGAAGCATAGAGAAAGATCGAAAAAACTAAGGTTTCTAAAAGCTTGATTTTGGTCTTTTTGCAGATGTTCCTATCTTTCCAGATCTTAATTAAATCAATATTGCTTTCTTAGCTAGTGCTATTCTCCTTCTTATCTTTTTTTTACATCCATATTTTTTTTTTTTTTGTTATTATCACTCCAAGGTAGTTGAAATTGTCGGCAATTTCAATCTCTTCTATATCTATCTCTTTTGCATTGTTTAAAATCATTATTTTGGTTTTATCTTGATTTTGGATGGATTTTAATTACTGTTTGTTTGTTGCTGTTATCACTGTGTCATCTGTGTATCATAGGTTAGTGATTGTTTGGCCACCTAATTTAATGCATGCATTCCAATTTTCTAGAGATCCTTCATTATAGTTTTGCTGTATAGGTTGAATAGTAATAGTGAGAGTATGCCTCTTTGTCTTGATCATTTTTCAAATTGGAATGTAGGGGATACTGAATTTTTAGTTCTTACTGTCGCTTGATTTCCTTGATATAAGTTCTTTATGAGGGTTACTTAACTTTGGTATTCCTGATTCTTGCATGATATCCCATAAAATATCCCACTTCATACAATAGCCTTGGAGTAATCTATAAAGCATAGGTAAAGGCTTAAGTTGAATTCCCTTACTTTTTCAATTATTTGTCTGATGTTAGATATATGATTTCTAGTTCCTCGACCTTTTTTGAATCCTGGTTCTTCTGAGATCTGATGGTCTATATAACTTTGTAATCTTTCCTCAATAATGTGTAGTAAAATCTTGCTTGTATGTGAGATAAGGGCACTGTTGCAATAGTTTTCACATTTGTTGTAATTGCCTTTTTTTGTAGATTGGGATAATGGTGGAACTAGTCCAGTCATTCGGCCATCTTCCAGATTTTGTTGCATAAATCATGTATCCAGTTGATTGCATTCTCTTCAAGGTTTTTCAGCATTTCAGCCAGTATTGAATCAGCACCTGGGCTTTGTTATTCCTTAATTTTTTGATTGCTTGTTCTACTTCACTTTTGAGGATCTCTGGTTCCGTTTCCATGTTTTCCATAGCTCCTTTGTCTTCCTGTTGAATATCTGGGTCCTTCTAAAGCTCGCTGCAATACCCTTTCCATATTCTGGCTATGTCATTAGTGTCATTTAAGATCTTGCCATTTTCCTCTGCAATTATATTAAGTTTTGGTTTGAATTTTTTGGTTATATCCTTAACCTTCTTGAATAAATCTGTTGTTTCATTAGAGTTGGAGTGTCTTTCTATTTCTTTACAGATGTTTTGGATATAGCTATTTTTATCTTTTTGGCAAGATTTCTTAATAGTTTTATTCTGGTTCAGGTAATTTGGGTTTTGCCAATCTGTTGTTTTAATTTGTTTTCTTTTTTCAATTAGTTCTAGGGTTTCTTTTGTAATCCATGGACTACCATTCTTCTTTTTTATTGGTATGTTTTTGGCTGCAGAGTTTGCAATGGTTTGTTTAAGGTGTGTCCATTGTGATTCAATGCTTTGTTCCTGAGGTGTGCTTTTTTATTTCTTGAGCTCTGCTTCAATGTCCATTGTAAATTTGTTGTCCATTTGTGAAAGTCATATCTTTTGTTGCTGTTATTCTTATTTGCTTTCAGATGGATCTTTAAATTAGAGATTAATAATTGGTCTGATTCACAGTCCTCACCTGGCAATGTTTTAGTGTTATTAATTTGTGTCCTCCATCTTCTGTCAATTAAAATGTAGTCGATTTGATTCTTACATTGATTCCCAGGTGCTACCCATGTGCATGGTCTCCTATTGTGCTGTTTGTACATAGTGTTAGTGATTGCTAATTCCCCTTCAATCTCCAATAGTTTTTCTCCTCATTTGTTTTTAATTCCCAGTTCGTATTTTCCAATGATTCCATTTAAGTGATCATCATGTGCATTGAATCCCACCTTAGCATTGAAGTCTCCTAGAACTATTCAAATATTCTTTCTTGGTTGTATCCATAGTTTCATTTAGGTCTTTGTAGAATTTCTCACTTACTTCATCTGCATTTGATGTGGGTGCATAAACTTGTATTAGTTGTTGGAATTGGGTTGGTGTTTAATCTTACTACTGTTGTGATTCTGTCACTGACTGGGTTGTATCCTTTTACTGCTTTATTTATGTTTTTATTAACAATGATGGCAACTCACTTTTCACTGTTATGGTCTGGACCATAGAAAAACACCTTGTTTCCCTTATGTATTGTAAAATGACCATGTTCTTTCCAGTGAGTTTCAGCAAACCTTAAGATTAATATCTTATTGTCTTCTATTTCGTTCTGTATTATGTCTAGTTTCCCAGGTTGCAGAAGTCATCTGATGTTCCATGTTCCTATCTTGAAGGTCTTTCTGAAGTTATTTTATGATGATCTTGATGATCTGATTGGTGATTTTGTGGACTGGGATTGTCATCAGTCTTGTTGAAGTCATTATTTCTCAGGCTAGTCAAATTTGGTCTTTGTTGCACATTCCTTTCTCCTCCGTGCTTAGAGGTACTGCCTTGGTATGCCGGGCTGGCGGCTGCCTCTCTGTTATTAGTCTGCATTATCATGAAGGTTATCGTGGGATAATAGTAGAGTGGTTTCCTGTTGCCTTCTCTACCGCAGTATCCTAGCCAGAAAGACGAACAATTCGTCATAGCCCAAGGTTATCATGTTAGAGCCAAGTCAGTCCTCTGGATTTCCATCTCTTGTAGCATGTATACTATAAGAGATTAATACTAGTAGTGCTGCTGCCCACTACTAAGTATGTTAGTGGTTGGTGGAAAAAGGAGGAAACACCTCTAGCCCTCGAATACTCTAATAGCTCCAGGGAGAATGAAGGACCTCCTCCTGGGGTTAGTAAGAGAGACAAGAGATAGATAGAAAGCTTAAAGTAAAGTAAAGAACCCTCATTAGGAGGAATGCTAGTATGAGGATAGAAGCAATAAGTGGAAGAATAAGAGAAAAGTATGACCAAAAGTTTGAAATAGATCATACTTAGCTTTGAGACCCTGGGTTAACCATGCCCGTGTCTGAAAGCTGCAAGTCCCATGGGGCATCTGTGTTATGCAGAAAGTCTAAAAGGGAATACTGGTAGATGAAACAGTTCCTTTCCTTTAAAATTAATGATTTTTATCATCAGATCAAATTTACTTTAGAGAAAGAATCCTCAAGAGAAATATCATTTTTAGACACAAATCAAGTGAGAATCCGACAGATCATGTTCAATTTCTGTTTACCATAAACCGGCTTTTACAGGTCACTGTAGTCCTGTTTCGTCTGCACATCTGTTTCAAAAATGTGGAATTATAA